>NC_047147.1:731911-1331911 GCF_009829125.3 Periophthalmus magnuspinnatus | reverse complement strand
GGGAATGCAAAACATAATATATTTCTCTGTGAATTTCATCATATGTTTTTACACTGCTTGCCCCCCCCTTTTAGAGTATGTGTATGTAACTAGGGTTTCCTAACTTTAATAAAAGAGGTGAAAGACGGTCTGGGCCCCCAGAGAGGGTGGTGGTTTGTAACTGGGGTTTTTTGCCTCTCCGCTCTTTCTCCTCAATATTGAGACAAAATAATCTCTCTTGTCTTCTCTTCTCTTTTGACCTCTAATATAGGTTGTGAACCTATCACAAATCACACACTGTAAACATTTAAACATGGTTAATCATTATACGAGTTGAATTTTACCTCAAACAGGAACAGAAGGTAGGCAGGGCTGTCTCTTTCATGTTCTTGGCTGTCGTCCATCTTAGACCCCCGTCCATCTTGAAGCCCCCCCCCCCCCCCCCCCTTCATCTGACCTGAGTGAGAACCTGCCTGACCCTATTGCACTACTAATGTTACTGACTGATACTACTACAATTACCATCACAAATGCTACTGCTAGTAATGCTACTGCTATAGGTAATATTATTCCTACTCCTTCCATATAACCCTAATACATCTTGAAGGCCTCCCTTAAACCTGACAATTGAACCTCTCTGCCCACCTTTAACCCTACTATACAAGTGAGTCGTGATTGTGCATATACATGTTTAGACAGCTAGCAGACAAAAACAAATCACACACTGTAAACATTGAAACATGGTTAATCATTATACGAGTTGAATTTTACCTCAAACAGGAACAGAGGGTAGGCAGGGCTGTCTCCTCCATGTTCTTTGCTGTCATCCATCTTAGAGCCATGTCCATCTTGATAGTTGATCTGTAAGCCTGTCTGAACCTACGTCATACCCTAAGAAAATACTACTCCTAATGCCATGGCTGCTACTACTACTACTCCTACCAAACAACCCTAATCCATGTTGAAGACCCGGTCCATCTTGAAACCCCCTCTTCACCTGAACTGTGAAACTGTTTTGACCTACTTCTCACCCTACGATAAAAGTGAATTGTGTGGGTGCTCCTACTACAGAGCCCTTTTCCATCTTGAAGCCCCCCATTCACCTGATCTGAGTGAGAACCTACCTGACCCTGTCTCTTACTCTATTGCACTACTAATGTTACTGACTGATACTACAACTACAATTACAAATGATACTGCTACAGGTACTATTATTCCTACTCCTACCACATAACCCTAATACATCTTGAAGGCCTCCCTTTAACCTGACAATTAAACCTCTCTCTCCCCACCTTTTACCATACTATACAAGTGAGTCGTGATTGTGCATGTACAACATGTTTAACCATGTTTCAATGTTTACAGTGTGTGATTTGTTTTTGTCTGCTAGCTGTCTAATCATTATACAAGTTGAATTTTACCTCAAACAGGAACAGATGGTTGGCAGGGCTGTCTCACTGAAAACGTATAAGTCATTGTAAGGGTTGCATTTTTCCCTCAAACACGAAGCGAAGGTCAGGTGAAGGCATCTTCAAGGCCATTGTCTATTTTTTAGTTGACCTAGTACCTAAGAAAATACCAACCGATCAATTCTACCATGTCAGCCCATAACAACCATAAGCCTACCAGATCAAAATTCCAAATCAACCAATCCAATGTTGCACCACAAACACCAAACCAATACACCAAAAACCACAACAATTCACTGACAAAATCAACAACAAATCAACATGCAACAGCCACCACTCCACAAACTTAGCTAGTTACCAATCCACCAAAAACACAGACACACCAAAACTGCTGAGAGCACCAAACAAGCCAAAAACAACTCCTGACTGACTTCACAATAGATACACAACAACACCACAACCATGTTACAAAACAAACAAAACAGACTAAACAACGGGAAAGGTTGGCGGGTTTAACCTTACGTGTCTCCGTAGATTGGGGCAGTGTCCGTGTTTACTCATAGCAGCAGAATTCGTATCACTAATACAATTGTTTGTTGCAGCCACGCTGGCAGCTCCCTGAAGAGGAGCTTCCCGCCAAATCGCAGGCAGGAAACACGTAGGCAGGAAACACGTAGGCAGGAAACACGTGAGCAGGAAACACGTGACGGATGTGACGTCCTCTACCCCGCCTCCCCACATGTGATCTGACTGCACCGTAGTCCGCGTCGCTTCTAGTCCCAATCCAGGCAACAGGGACGTGCACAGACAGAACGCAGGTGTGCACAAGCATCTGCCCCTTTGACTTAAGCCGTCAACACATTTTTTTGAGTTTTAATATGTGCCCGCGGGCGCCATGCCGCCCCCAAGCCCCACATGAGTTGCCCGCAGACCGGTTCTAAAAATAGCACAACTCACTAATGAGCTGCATCTAAAATTTAATTTTATTCTGTTGCTATTTTTTTATCATCCTTGCGTTTATATAGATTTAAAAGTGACAATATCTTAAACATATGTTTATTGTGCGCGTGACAAAACCAGTGCTCCGCTCTGCGCTGTGAGGCTGTGACCTGCACGTATCTCATCTGCGGAGCGACTGTGGTGACGGCAAAGTGGCACAATATGGAGGGACACGTCACTACGTCTCACAAAACGAAAGTTACGCATGTAACTACGGTTCTATGAATCCCGGATGACCGCCAGAGGCGGTGCTTCAAGCACTGGATGATCACTCTTGCGCATGCGCAGGTCGAGATTTAATAACAACAAATTCACCTATGACCTTCCGGTGACCCACGTGAGGCTATATAGTCACGTGACTCCGGAAGCACAGTCCCTTAACCTTCTCGCGAGGGCACGAGGATTCCGAGGGACAGAGACCTCTGGCGGTCATCCGGGATTCATAGAACCGTAGTTACATGCGTAACTTTCGTTCTATTTCATCCCTTCTGACCGCCAGAGGCGGTGCTTCAAGCACTGGATGACTTGTAACAACATGGTCACGAGGAATCCATAGACCACGACAAGTAACCTACCTCCTCATAATGAAGCATGATGCTTGCGTAACACTCCGTCCAGGGGATGGGGGACCGCAACATTCACCCGGTAAAATCTGGCAAACGTGCAGGGTGAGGTCCAAGAGGCCGCAGCACAGATCACATTTAGGGGAATCCCATGCATAGCAGCCCAGGAGGTAGAAAGGCCCCTGGTTGAGTGGCATCTCACGCCCTCAGGCATCAGCCGCCCCTGTGAGGTATAAGCATGTTTAATGGTCTCTACAACCCACCGAGAGAGACGCTGTGTAGAGAGAGCCCTACCCTTACGTGGGCCAGCATAACACACAAACAGATTTTCCGACCGTCTTATACCTGCCGTAACCTGTATATAAGCCTCCAATGAGCGAACAGGGCATAAAGGTTCTGTGGTGAATTCAGTGCCAAACCTCGCCAACTGGAGCGGTTGGGCATTATCAGCAGAAGATAACACCTTAGGGCGGAAAGAGACATTAGGCCAGAGAGTTACACCTGAGCCATCAGCATGCCATCTACAGCAGGACTCATTGACAGACAGGGCCTGCAGTTCACCCACAAGCTTACCCGAAGCCATGGCGAGGAGAAATGCCGTCTTAAACGACAGCCACTTAATGTCTGCCTGGGCAATAGGCTCGAATGGATGAGCATGCAGAGTCTCCAGGACCAGTGAAAGATCCCATGAAGGAGCCACTGGTCGTGTAGGTGGGCGAAGCCGTCTAGCACCTTTCAAGAAACGGGAAACGTTCTTGTCACTGCCCACAGTGCCACCATTCACCCCACTGTGCCAGCAAGATATTGCAGCCACATATACCTTTAATGTCGAAGGCGACAGACCACGATCCAAAAGTTCCTGCAAAAACGCCAAGATAGCAGAGACTGAACAACGCACCGCATCTTGTCCATGTCCCTTGCACCATTCCTCAAACAGTTTCCACCTGTTTGTGTACAGCCGCCGTGTAGATGGTGCCCAGGCATTACAGATCGTATGTCCTATTCCTCCAGCATACTCTGAGAATGCGATACCGGGCCTTGCAGAGGCCAAACCCAGAGCTGAAGGCGGCTGGGATGGGGATGCAGTATTCGTCCCCCCAGCTGGGACAAGAGATCCGTCCTGGCGGGGAGGCGCATTGGAGAGCTGCAACAGAGTCTGTGCAGAAGTGAGAACCAGATCCTTGCTGGCCAGAATGGGGCAACCAGCAGAAGCTTGTGTCCCTCCTGCAGAACCCTCAGGAGTGTTTGATAAATCAGGGGAAAGGGAGGAAAGGCGTAGAGGAGAACGTGAGGCCAGTCGTGAGCCAATGCGTCCTGACCCAGCGGGCTGGTGTTGTCCCTCAGAGAGAACCAGAGAGGGCAATGGGTCGCTTCCTGTGAGGCGAACAGATCCACTTCGGCCCTGCCGAAGACCCTCCAGATGGTGTAGACCACCTCTGGGTGAAGCTTCCATTCCCCCGGCAAGAGAGTCTGGCGAGAGAGGAAATCTGCCACCTGATTCAGCGTCCCCGGGAGATAGGCTGCCCGCAGGCTGGCAAAATGGACGGACGCCCACCTGAGAAGCTGCTGTGTTCTCTGTGTGAGATTCACCGATCTGGTCCCTCCCATGTGATTTATATGGTAAACCACCGACCTGTTGTCTGAACGTACAAGCACATGCCTGCCTTGCAAGTTCGGCAGAAAATGGTGCAGTGCCAAGTCCACAGCCATTAACTCCAGCACATTTATGTGTTCTTTTATCAGGCTCGAGGTCCATGTCCCCTGTATCACACGACCTTGCCATGTTGCACCCCAACCCGTGGAGAATGCATCCGTATACACAACCTCTCTCCGTGACGGTAGAGGCCCCAACGGGACGCCCTGTAGGATCCAACGTCTGTCTCTCCACTGAGACAGGGAGTGCAGACACTGGGGAGACACACGCAACCTCTTGCGTCTGTGTGCGACCCGAGTTGGATCCAGATGCAGGCTGTTCAGCCACATCTGCATCGGCCGTAATGAAAGTAGTCCCAGCGGAACTACACTGGAGGCTGCTACCAACATGCCCAGAAGCTGGAGATATTGCAGGAATGGCAGGGCCTCTCCCTCTTGGAATGCACCTAGCATCCCCATGATGTTGTCGACCCTTGTGGGAGAAGGGCACGCAACCATGGTGACCGTGCTTAAAGCCATCCCCAAAAAGACAGTGTCCTGGGTCGGGACCAGATTGCTCTTGTCCATATTCACACACAGACCCAAGCGGCTCACATGCTCGAGTACAAGCCCTGTGTCGTGAATGGCTTGGTCGCGGCTGGGTGCACAAATTAACCAGTCATCGAGGTAAGGTAGAATCTTCAAACCCCGCGCCTGTAGTGGAGACAAGGCGGCTGCCACCACTCGGGTGAACACCCTGGGTGACAGGGACAGCCCAAACGGGAGGACCCTGAACTGAAAATGTCTCCCCTGAAAAGCAAAGCGAAGGAACCTTCAATGATTGCGTGCGATCGGTACATGAAAATAAGCATCCTTCAGGTCGATTGTCGTGAACCATTCGCCTGGGGAAAGTGCCTGAAGCACCTCTGAGGTACGTAGCATGTGAAAAGGCATGACTTTTAAAAACACATTGAGACCTCGCAGGTCTAAAACTGGACGGAGGTTGCCAGTTTTCTTCGGGACAAGAAAGTATCTTGAATAAAAAAACCCCGGATCCTTCCGAGGGTCTACGTGTACAATTGCACCCTTTTCCAGCAAGGTTGCTATTTCCAGATTGAGTGCCACGGATTTTGCCGGGTCCGAAATGGCAGTCATTCGGACCTGGCCGAAAACAGGAGGCTGGCGTCGGAACTGTAGGCGGTATCCCCGTGATAAGGTGGTCAACACCCACATGTCTGGGGTGTTGGCAGCCCAGTACTGGAGCTGTTCCGGGGTGAAACAACCGACTGCCGGCCTGGGGGCTTCACCTACGGCCCCCCCGGCCTCTCGAAGGCCTGGAGGGCTGGTGACCAGACTGTGATGACCGAGGCACATGTGAAGCCCTGGGCCGGTCACTCTGTGAGCGCCCAGACCTTGTAACAGGCCGCCGGGGAGCCAAAAATGGGCTTGATGGTACAGCATATGTCTGCTGGTGTGTAATAGATGACCCAGGAGCAATAGGAGGAGGGGCTCGTCGGTGAAGGCCCGCCAGCTGATGTCTAGTCTGAGAGGCCTGGGCTGTCCGTTGCAAGGCTTCCAGCGCTGCCTCTCCAAAAAGTTCACCCGGAACCACAGGTAATCCCCTCAAGGTTCTCCTACACGTCTCGGTTAGGGGAGATTGTGCCAACCAAACCTGCCGACGCGCCTGGGTCAGGATGGACAGCAGGCGGCCCAGCTCCCTTGACATAAAAGCAAATGCTTGTAGGGACGTGTCAACCAAGCCTTGCGTAGCCGCATCGACATTAGAGCCCTCTAGTGAAGTCGCTAAACCTAGCAGTAAATGGGACAGGGAATTGCCGATACGACCCATGCGCGCCCCGGAGTTGTAAGCTTTACACAGCAATTCGTCAGTAACCCGGCACTGAGGTCGCGGGCACCTGGCATTGGGTCTCAGAGCCTCGTCTGGGGCCACAATAAGGGAGGCCACAGCTGGTTCAATCGCTGGCATGTGTCCCAATCCAAACTTGGGCGCCTCCTGCATGGCAGCAAGGACCCTTCCATCAGACGTCGGTTTAGAAAACGCTTTTGTATCTGACCAGCAGGCATGAAGTTCCTTAATATACTCCGTAGAGGGAGGAACCAAAAAGGAAGACGCAGAGCTCTGTCGTCTAAAAAACGCACTAGAAGCCATAGGCTGCGCCGTCGTCACCTCCCTGAGAGCAGGTGGAGTTGTGTGAGCTCAACTCTGATATGTCAGAACACGCATCCAAACCATCCCCAGTATACGGGTCGGTGTCGCGGAAGTGCGTATCTGACGCTGCCACAGACAAGGCATCGTCTTCACAAACAGAAACCACATCCCGCTGGGCAGCTTGCTGGTCGCTATCCCGGGTCTGCATGGACTCAATGAGAGCTTTCATTCTATTGAGTTCCGAAGTAAGGCTATCCACCTTCGAGGATAATCCCGCAGAGCGATCCCCTTTGCTGCGCTTATGCGGAGTAGGGGAAGCGTCGACAGCAGAGCGCTTTCTCCTCACCTTCCCGCTCGCCGGCAGCTGGGTATCCTGTATATCAGAGAGCCCAGCTCCTCCAAACGCGGCTAGGCGGTCAGCACGCAGGGATCTCAGCATAATGCTGCAACTCATGCAAGCATTCTCCGTCAAGCCCTCCTTAAGGTGGTCCACACCCAAACATAAGGGGCATAAATCATGTCCATCCTCCGGTTGAAGCGGGGCCATGCAAGCTCTACAGCACATGGACTCCATCACAACAGACGCTAGATCAGGTCGAGCTGAAAACGCCACTCTTGATCCGCACGCTGGGATTAAAAAATACCACGTCGAGCCGAGAACGTCACTGGTGGTAGGCTCAAAAACTCAAAGCGAACAGTAACACTGCTGATAAGAATGAACTAAAGAACCGAGCACGGTTCCAAAATAACAGAGATATTTTAGCCGAATGCGGCAATAGTCAACACAAAAGTCGAGCTGAACCGAACACGGCAGCAAATACAAACCAGCTCCACCGACCCGGTGTCGCTTCCAACAAAAAATGCAGTAACTACTTACCATACGGTCCTTGTGAAACGTGCACCTCACCGGCGTCAGGGAAACACCCGCTCCAGGTGAGGCACTCCGCCCCGCGCAGCTTACACAGTCGCACTCGCTACCCCGACTGTGATAGACTGCACTCAATTCACAAGTCACGGGACTCTGAGCAGTAAGCTGTCACCAAAGGGAGAAACAATTGTGGTACGAAGCAGTATTTGCGAGTAGCCACAACACACTCGACCAAAGCGCGAGAAGAAAAAAGGGACTGTGCTTCCGGAGTCACGTGACTATATAGCCTCACGTGGGTCACCGGAAGGTCATAGGTGAATTTGTTGTTATTAAATCTCGACCTGCGCATGCGCAAGAGTGATCATCCAGTGCTTGAAGCACCGCCTCTGGCGGTCAGAAGGGATGAAATAGAACTCCACACTAAACTCCACACTAACTCCCCACGGGGACGCGCACTCCCCACGGGGACGCGCACTCCCCACGGGGACGCGCACTCCCCACGGGGGCGCACACTATGGGCAGAACAAGCCCAGAGCTAAACGCAGCTTTGGGTAAACAACAGGCTTTTTTCACGACACCGGTGAAAAAGTCACACAACGCAACCGAGATTTATTTAAAAATATGTAAGCTTATTTTTCTTTAACATTACATAATTGATAACTTTATGAAACATGGTGCAATGTATATTATTTATGTTTTGTTAAAAAGGTTTGTCATAGTGAAAATGGGACACTTTTCCTATGAAATGTAGTGATGTAAGTGTCATCTGGAAATTTAACAATTACTAAGATCAGTAAAGTTAAAGTGCTGAATACTGATATCTGTTTCCCTCCTTGCTCATTGTTGATAATTATTTTGAGAACTCATTAATGTGATCAGTGTCTTGCAACATGATCAGTGTGTTCACATAGATGATTATCATTTATCATTATTAATAATGTATAACTAAAGGCAAACTGAGAAAATGTGTTATTTCAGAAGAGCGTCTCAAACTGGTAGCCCTTCGTATGACTCAGTGCCCATAAAGTAGCTCTCAGGTTAAAAAAGTTTGGTGACCCCTGCCTTAACAGCATATGGCGCCAAATCAAACACAGAAGGAACAGTTTAGAGTCCATAAAGATGTTCTACACAAGCTATTAGCCATGTTTTTATTTTTGGACAATCCGCCTCTTATTCAACAGCTGATGCAATAATATGTATGTAGATTCAATAGCGCAGGCATGTGGTGGCGCATTTCTAGGAAAAAATCAGTTGAATTCTCATAAAAAAACAACATAACATTTAAGTCTAGGAGCGTGGACAAAAGCGGACTGTGACTTTCATAACCGCGGGAAGCAGGGGTGCTGGGGGTGCAAGAGTAGCCTGTGCTAGATTCCCAGGGGACAAAACTATATCTATTCCTAACAGAGGTAAGATTACAATTAAACTAATACTCATTTAAGTGGTTTTCACACATGCTGGTGTGAAACCCTCGCTCTGTGGAGCAACCCCAGTGCACACTAGATTTATTTTGGTTATTTTACTTTTTGATCGGCCTTATTAACTTGCACCCATCATTCATCCCTAACACGCAGCTTGAGCCAAGTGCGAGTCCATCAGCTGATCCCTGAACTTTTTTTTAATTTTTTTTTTTTATGACAAAGCGCTTCAAGCAGACAGAGCCTCATGAATACAGGCGCACACTCTCGCTTCCTCTGCAGGATGTTGTCTTTTCTTTCTCTCGTGGAGACTGTCCGCTCCAAAGTACGAGTAGAGCTGCTCTGAGACCTCTTCTTTCAGCGCTCTCGGACCGGCCTACAGTGCAACTGCTGGGCTCTTTTACGCCGACCCGTCTAATGACAGTGTGAAAAACTGAAATGAAAAATATAGCTTTTGAAAGAAACCTACCCTATTTTGTGCCATTTTACATGGGTGGTGGAGCGCTGTCCAATCTCCGATCTGCTGGTCAGGGCCAAAGACAAAGATGACCTTGGCAGAGGTGGTCAAAGTACTGCATTTCATTACTTGAGTTTTAGTATAGTTGCTCTGATCAAATATTACTCCAATACAACAAAAGGACCTCAGTCAAATTACTACTTTAGTTAAAGTACTCAAGTATTATCCATAGAAATAATTTGAACATACAGACATTTTTGCAAATCATTTTAAATCAGTATTGTCTATAATGGCTTGACGAGATGCACATTTCAATTTGTCTAATTCTTATACAGTTCTAGAAAAAAAGATTAGAAAGAACTGACCCTAATGACCCTAAAATAGATTAAAACTTTGTCACCACAAATGTAATGGAGTCACGCACCGCATACACTACAAAATCATACTCCTCACATACAAAGCTCTCCACAGCCTGGCCCCTCCATACCTGTCTGACCTCATTCACATCTCCACAACCGCCCGCTCCCTCCGCACCTCCTCTTCCCTGCACCTCACTGTCCCTCCTGCCCGTCTTGTCACTGTCTGGAACTCCCTCCCCCATGACCTCCGCAACACACACTCACTCTCACACTTCAAATCTAAACTCAAAACTCATCTGTTTAGAAAGGCCTTCTCACCCTGACCACTCTGACCATAACTGCTCTGTCTTTTAATCTATATTTGTTTTTAAATGTATTTTTAATCATTTTACATTGTTCAATTTGTATTGTGTATGTATGTATGGCGACCTTGAGAGCCTTGAAAGGTGCCTAACAAATAAAATGTATTATTATTATTAATTAATATAGATACTGTGAAGTTAACTTAAACATATGTTATGTCTTCACATTAAAGTCAGTGTGGCTACAAACTTTAGGCTAATGTTGTCTATTCCGTTTATTCCAAGCACTGCATGTAGGGTAACTAAAGTCACATCCTTCCTGTTTCACTCCAGCATTTATATAATTACTATATTGATCGTCAGCACTGATTTGCCACCTGCTCTTGACTAACGCCAGAGGCCGTGTCCCAATTCACCAAAATGCCCTTAAATGCACCCTTCGAAGTGTGTGTCGAAGGGCATTACGTATCTTCCGGCGCTGTCCCATTTCAGCTCACCCGACGAATGCGGACAAAAATGTGCCCAGTGTTTCCATGGAGATCGACCATAACCGAAGACCGTGTCCCATTTCGCCAAATGCATACCCTTCGAAGTACCAAAAAGGTGTATTCCTCAGTGTAGCCGCCATCTTGCTTAAATGGGACAGGCCTACACCACGGACCGTACTTCCACTGCTGTCTTTGCGCGTACGTTACGCATGTTATTTTTAATTATTTATAATAATTTATTATTTAATAAAAAAAGAGCCAAGGTGTCATCCTTGCATCCGTTTATTTCTGTTTAGATTGAATGAACTAAGGAATTAATGTTTCCGTTTGAATATAAATAGGTAAATATAACGTTTAAAGTTATTTTTTCCCAATTGTAGTTTCTACATAACGTTAACAAAATATACCTTGTTAAAACGTAATAACAGAGACAATATCATTTTTACATTCATAGTCTATAAACCAGAAAACACTGATTAGCAATGTAACGATTCAGTATTTGGGCAGGTTTAATTTGATCTATGGCTAAGCCACTTTTTAAGCCATAAGATTAATATTTAATCAATAATATTAATAAGATTAATACGTTTGTGGAGCCAATCTCAAGCATAATGAGAAGGTTCTACACATGTCGATTAATAAGTTTATGGGAGATTCACCGTTTTTGAAACAAATCTCCAGAGCTGTATAACCCCCGCCCTCCATTTGAAACTATGACATCATCAGATTGTAGAACAGGACTGTGTAAGCTGTATTTCTCATTCTGACACTTGTGTTTGTTCACAGGTGATATTTGTTTGGACAGATCAGTGCTCCATTCTGAGGCTTCATGAGTTTTCAGTATAAATTAAAACTTTCTCCTGCTTGAATCTTATTACATGTGACATTATTGTGTGGCAGAGTGGTTAGCAGCGCTCGTGGCTCATATCTAGAATGTGTTTGTGACTCCAGATCAGGATCCTGGCTCAGACCTGGTTCACTGCTCCTGACGGCTTTAATCCAGAGACACTGAAGGAGAGGGCAGATGCAGAGGACACATTTCTTACCTTTGACTTTTACTGGAGCGGTTGTTTAAAGCAGTTAAAGCCTCTTTGAAATCTGAACCTGGGTTATAGAGCAGGGCCATGTCGTATTGGTCATGATAAATCATTGTTTGCTTTGGGGGTGTTATGACATTTGGAATAGATTTGGAAAGACTGCTGCAAACTTCTAACTCTTACCAAGCAGCATGCTAGCACCATTATTGGTCTGGGGCCCAATCTGGAATAAAATGATAAGGACAGAATTTTGTATGGTGCATGGCATCAGGAAAAGATGTTCACAGGGCACTGTAGGTCCCCCAAAAAGAAGGCTGTTAATGCAGGAGTTGACAGCACACAAAGGTGTGTACTCGGTTCTACTGGGTCTGCAGCTCAGTGGCCAAACTGCAGCTGCCTAGTAGAAACTATATTCATGCGATTATGTAACATTCATAACAGCCATGACACCAAACCTTATCAAGATGGTCACTTATTCTAAAACTCATTTTGAACACCTTAAGGCAGTTGCATAATAAATGGTTTAAGGCACAAGATGTTGCCATTCTGCTGCAAGGGTTGGCAGTGGACCATTGTTCCCCATCAACACAAAGCCCACTGAAGTTACTCCACACAGACATGCCACCTGATACAAGTGGGCAGGCAAATACCAAGCTCTGTGTCAGGGACAGAGCAGAGCTGAGTCCCATTCAGCCAAAACCACCTCAAACATCTCAGCCAGTTTTTATATGCCACTAATGCCACCTCAGACCACAGCACCAGGCAGCATGACGCCAATGTTCTCTTCATCTCCACACCACAATCTGAGAGCACTCCTACTGATCCTGCCCAAACACAAGACAAACCACAAAACCGCAAGCACACAAGGACAATCACCTCCCAACAGATGCACCAAGTGCGGAAAACTCCCCACCACATACAGCTATAGCCAGTTTAAAGGCAGAATTTACTACCCCAACTGGGAGACACTCAATAAGGAGCAGTGGAGCAGCGATTATTATTATTATTATTATTATTATTATTATTATTATTATTATTATATTTGTATTATGCGGGCGCTTTGAGAATAAAATCGTAACATTTTAACATTAAAGTCATAGTTTTATGAGAATTAATTCACAATTTTATGAGAATAAAGTTGTAATTTTACAAGAATAAAATCGCAGTCAGCGCAAAGATGTAATTTTATCGAGATTTAGGGGATGGCGTAATTCACCACCACGACCAGAGTGCAAAAGAATGGCCTTTATTTGAGTTAAAAGATTACATTAAAACCTACGTACGATAGTAGATCTTTATATTGCTGGCCGTTTAAACATTAACAACTGTTGAATCATTTACCCAGATATGACACCCATGAGCCTCTGCGCTTAGCTGAGCGCTCCTGGGCAGGACACCGACAGGTGTAGGAGTCTGTGCCTGAGGTGTACCTGGAACATCCACAGATACAGGGTGTGCGCAGTGCTCCAGACCCTGTACTGGGGAATGGAAGACAGTGTGCAATGTCGATCCCGCATAAAGAATTCGAGATCAGGGACTGAAACAAGCTGTCTATAAAATTTGTCTATAAAATAGCTCTAAGTACTAGATAACAACAAAACAAAAAGAAAGAAAAACATTATATAGATATAGATAATATAAATATAAATAAATATAGATACATTTACAACAAAACATTACTTTAATAACATTGTTTTTTAATCTGTAACAGAAATTATGTAAAATGCATCAGTTTCCCTGAAATTCATAAAAAAATAAGTTGCTGCACGTAATCCAGCATGACAGAGACCATGCCTAATGCTGCAGGAAGTATCAACTCCTCTGCTATTGTGTTTCTTTTCTCTCTTTTTTTTTTTGTTTTTTTGTTTTTTTGTTTTTGCACTGAGCAATTTGGTACGTCACCTTATATGATGCTAACAGTGCTCGCCGGTTTACTGAAGTAACATTCACAAAGCGGGATTATTGTTGGCACGTTTTTGCTGAAAAAAATCAAGCGGCTTATAAACGTGATTTATATTTGTATTTACTGTATTTGAGAAGGACTGCACTAAACTGTGACCATCTGCACACAGAAACAGGACAGCACAGTGGACATAGAGATTAGGCTACTTTGGTGCGTAAAGCCGGGGCTGCCCAGTGCGCACGGCTCCACAGGCCCGGGGGGGCTGAAGTTATCTACAAGGAGCACATCTTTGAACGGTGAGTGTGCGCAAAGTGCCCATGTTTACAACAGTAGAGAAGCGAAGGTAAACGAAGCGGAGTATGGGACTGCACTGAGACTCCTCCACCTGTTTAGTGGAGCGTGGGTCTGCGCTGAGACTCCTCCGCCTGTTAGTGAAGAGTGGGTTTGCGCTGAGACTCCTCCGCCTGTTAGTGAAGAGTGGGTTTGCGCTGAGACTCCTCCGCCTGTTTAGCGGAGTGTGGGTCTGCGCTGAGACTCCTCCGCCTGTTTAGCGGAGCGTGGGTCTGCGCTGAGACTCCTCCGCCTATTTAGTGGAGTATGGGTCTGCGCTGAGACTCCTCCGCCTGTTTAGTGGAGCGTGGGTCTGCGCTGAGACTCCTCCGCATGTTTAGCGGAGCGTGGGTCTGCGCTGAGACTCCTCCACCTGTTTAGTGGAGTATGGGTCTGCGCTGAGACTCCTCCACCTGTCTGCGTCTCAGAGCACAGCCTGTGTTCTGTACAGTGAGCTCCAGGGGGCGCCAGTCTCTGCAGCTTTTTCCAGGAGAAGTCCAGTCACTCCACAGGGACAAAATGTGGCCTACTTCATTCAACAGTTTGTGGCTGATTAAAGGCAGCGTACAGCAAAATTGGAAGCAGAGTCAAAAGCAGAGTCTAACGATGAGTCTAACGATGAGTCTAACAAATTGAGATTACACCACTGTTTTAAATCCTCTCTTAGAGGGAGTCATGCACTCCTGTATGAAAGAGACCACAGAATAAATGTGGCCTTGACCAAAGTGATAGAAAAGTAGCCGCTATATCTCAGTTTCCTGTGATTACAAGAATATACTGTTATACTGTTGCATGGGAAACAGAACGTTTTGTACCTTTGTGAGAAAGCAAGTAATCTATTATATTTGTATATTGTTCATTAAATGTCAACGTTTATCGCTACAGTTTTATCCTCATAAAATTCTAACTTTATTCTTATGAAATTATTACGTTATTCTCACAAAATTACGACTTTTTCTGGCTTCGACTTTATTCTCATTAAATTACGACTTTAATGCCGTCGAAGTTTCGTAGTTAAAAATACTACCACTTTCCATTTTGAGACGCAAATGAAAATCAGTTTAAATTTAAGGGAAAATTAAATATATTTGTTTATTAAACATTAATTAAAACAAACTTGGTCATAAAAAGGATATTTACCTGTTAATCTTGTTCACACTTTAGTTACAGTTAAATGTTTTGGCCCCATCTTAATCCTGCACCAGTCACTTACTACACTAATATCAGATGGAACTGAATATCCTTAAGCTCATTCTTTAACATAGTAGTGTTTTCATTTATTATCATTTAAAGCTCAGCAATATGATCAAATCTATTATGATAAATATTTTTACTTTTATATTTTTGGATTCAGTTGTATTTTGTCGTATTAAAACAAATAAAAATGACTTTCTTAATTTCATGAACATAAACAACACAGACTTTTAATCAGTTTCATTTCACACAAAAGCCATATTTCCTTCATCCAGAGTCTTGCATCTGCTCAAAACCTGTTGTTTTTCCTGACAGAGGACTGGCTGTAGACTTCTCCGTTCAAAAGACCCAATCTGATTATTGACCACTAGAAATGACTGAATCTCTGTTTGATTCATTGCACAGCCCTTTTTGTAATGGCTGCTCCAGTTTGTTGTTGGAGTAAATGGCAGAAAATCACAGGGGGTGGATTTTCTATATTATTGGTAAACTGCTTTGTATATTCATCTCAAGACTTTGCAGCGTTCATTCAAATTAAAGTCATTCATAAAAATCACTAATAACACAAGAGCCTTAACTGTTATTTATACTGAGATCTGAAATGGTTCTTGTTGTTTCCACAGCAGTTCACACTTTGAGATATTTTTACACTTCATCATTTCAAGTTCCAAACTTCCCAAAGTATGTTTCTGTTGGATATGTGAACGACCTTCAGATCATTCATTACGACAGTGACACAAAGAAATTGGTCCCCAAACAAGAGTGGATGAACAAACTCACAGAGGAGGACCCTAGGTACTGGGAGAGAAACACTCAGAGGTGTTTGGAGAATGAGCAGGCGGGAAAAGGAAACATAGAAACTGTGAAACGCCGCCTTAATGTGACCGGAGGTTTGTGTCATCTGCACTTTTCAGATTATCATGTATCAGCTTTTTATAAATGAAACACATTTAGTCTGAAATATTTATGGACAGTTTCTTTTTTCTTGTAGTGAAAGTAGGAAAAATGTAGTTTTGATGTAAATCTTTTTGTTTATTTGCAGCACTGGAGTTTTGTTGGCCAGGGATCAGGGCTGTGGTACATTTACTTGTTTTTCATATTCTATTCAGCCAATTTTTGTATATAACCCAAAATCACAACAGCAGTTTCCTCACAGAGCTTCACAAAGTTGTAGATTTAACAGAAACAATAATGAAACATTGACCAACTGAAGCTGTAAAATGTGAGGAATTTAACCATTGCAAATGTAAACGTTTCACTCCAAAATGCAACTTGTGATTTATACAAAATGAAATAAATGTCCCTGAAGAAGTTTGAATCCTTTAAAGGATTATCTGAAGCTCTATGGCTGTGAATGGGACAATGAGACTAGTGAAATCAGAGGATATGAGCAACACTCTTTTGATGGAGAAGATTTTATTTCCTTTGGATTTTGACCCTGAAACTTTTGTCGCTCCAAAACAACAGGCTTTTATCACCAAACTGATATGGGAGAGGGATGGAGAGGCTGTCAGAGTGAAACACTACATCATTCATGAATGTGCTGAGTATCTGAAGAAATATGTGTGCCATGGAGAGAGCGCTCTGAACAGGATAGATAAGAGACATGTAGTTTTAAAACTCTATAACAGATAATGACAAAAACTGTCTTTATTATGTGTAGCCTATAATTCACGCTGGAGGGAAACAGATAATACGACTATGGTCTATAATGATTATCTGCTCCCATTTCAGCTAAACACTACAGGGGAGGGCATCTGACACACAGGGATACAGGAGGATGGGAGGGCACCTGACACACAGGGATACAGGAGGATGGGAGGGCATCTGACACACAGGAGGCTGGGAGGGCATCTGTTAAACATGTCAGTAGTTGTGTAATGCATTGTTGTGGTGCTGTGTAGAGCTCCCCCTGGTGTCCCTGCTGCAGAAGTCCTCCTCAGCCCCAGTCACGTGTCACGCCACAGGCTTCTACCCCGACAGAGCCATGCTGTTCTGGACCAAAGATTATGCTTATTCCCCACAGCTCACCTGCCTCGTGTTGGAGTTCACCTCAGTGAACGAGAGGGTTGCGTCCCTGCGGTTGAGGACAGGTCTCTCACCATGTCGGCCTACGGGCCAAACAGCGATGCAGAGTCCCTGGGAGGGGTACTAGACAGCGCACTGACCAGGGACTTTGTTCTTCTACGACTTCCACGCCCAGGTAACGACAGTGACACCTGGAGGGGGGTGATTGGGAAGAACGGCCTCCCTGATCTGAACCTGAGTGGGGTTCTGTTGTTGGACTTCTGTGCTAGTCACAATTTGTCCATAACGAACACCATGTTCAAGCACAAGATACCAGGACACCCTAGGTCGGCCTTGAAGAGATTCTGGTAAACTGTCTAGCGCCCCAAGAGGCAAAAGCAGTGCTCCACCAACACTGTTTATAATGCAGGCGGAGAGCTGCTGACCTTAACAGAGGAAGGAATACTTTGAGGATCTCCTCATTCCCACCGTCACATCTTCCGAGGAGGAAGCAGAGACTGGGTACCCGGAGGCGGACTCATCCATCTCCCTGGCTGAAGTCACTGAGATGGTTGGCAAGCTCCTCGGTGACAAGGCTCCAGGGGTGGATGAGATCCATCCTGAGTACATGTTTCAGGAGGTTTGCGATTGTATGTTTCAGGTGGTTTGCGGTTGTATATTTCAGGTGGTTTGCGGTTGTATGTTTCAGGTGGTTTGAGGTTGAAAGAGGAATTAATTAATGTACTGGTCTAATATATCATATTCTTCCCAGATGCTAGGAATTTTTATTGGCCCTCAGGTCTTCAGTTGAACTGGCCCAATTGATCATAATCAGTACTTTTTACAGCAAATTTGAGCAATCCTACCAATATAACCTAAATAACATCACATTGCATTGTCATACAGACCTAATATTAATATTTCAAGCCTTATTTAAAGTATAGAGTCAAAACTATGTTAAATGCACCCATCTGAATTATCCACTGTATTGACCACTGGCCCTCCACGTCGAATATTTTTCAAGATATGGCCCTCATTGAAAAGAGTTTGGGCACCCCTTATTTAGAGTATGAATTCACTTAAAGTAACTAAACTAGACATTTAGGATGCAGACAACGCACATCAGTACCTGTGTCTGTGATGTTAACGTGACTCACCTGTTGTACCTGTGTCTGTGATGTTAACGTGACTCACCTGTTGTACCTGTGTCTGTGATGTTAACGTGACTCACCTGTTGTACCTGTGTCTGTGGTGTTAGCGTGACTCACCTGTGCTGTCCCCTGTCTGTCTCAAAGAAGAACTGCACAGCTCTCATCTCTCCTGTGTTGGCTGCTCTCGCTGTTGTTCTCACTGCTGCTGTCCTTGCTGTGGTCACCTTCGTCTTGTACAGGAGATGTAAAGGTAACACAACATTTAGTCATGTGTTTCTCCTTTTGTCCAAACTTCAAACATTAAACTAACATGTTTTTTTGTTTTTGTTTCAGCCAAACAGCCCACGCCTCGTAAGTAACACTTTTATTTACTATTTACTTTATTTACTTTTATTAATACTGCTACTATTACGGTACTGTGATGACAAGTTAGGAATGTGCAAATCGATTTTAAGTATCGATACTTTCGATACCAGCTGTTCTAATTTATTGTATCGATAAAGTTCTAGAAGAATCAATACTTGTATGAAATTTCATATAAGCCTTTGTGATTCATCATAATACAGTGTTAATGTGATTTCCAAAGTAGATTTGTGTTTTAAACTGTTGTTCAAAGAGTAATCTAGAGGCAGAAGCAGTGCTTCACTGTGTGTAATAAACTGTACTTTTGTGTTGTAGCAGAAGTGCAGGAGTTGAACCCTCAGCCACCGTGAGTCTAACACTTTACTCTGTGTTTATCATCTGCTCCAAACCTGCTCCTTTAAGGGTGAGCTCATACTCGCCCAATCCAACCGTGTCCAATCAGAAGCCCCTAAGCCAGACAGGTCAGACAGGTCAGACTCATTTGTCCCTTGATACAATTATATTTGGCACTCGAGATCATATCAAATATGTATTAAAGCTGGCCCGCCGGCGGCCGCGTCAGTATAGCGCATGCACCTCTAATAATACGAATCCCAGAATGCTTTGCAAATGTGTTGGCACTGGCCCCCACCACTTTTGTTGACACCCAGTAGCATCTGCTACCTGTCGCTTCACCTTCTGAAAAACATGCAGATCTTGTTGAAATGTTTCAATTAATATTAAATTTGGCCCACGACTTAGTCACAGTTTTTAATTTTGGCCCTCTGTGAATTTGAGTTTGACATCCCTGTCCTAAGGGATTCACACCATTCTGAGGCTTCATGAGTTTTCACAGTTTAATATTAAATTCAAACTTTCTCTTGCTTAAATCTTATCAAATATGACATTATTGTGTGGCAGAGTAGTTAGCAGCGCTCTTGGCTCATATCTAGAATGTGTTTGTGACTCCAGATCAGGATCCTAGCTTAGACCTGGTCCACTGCTCTCAACGGCTTTAACCCAGAGACACTGAAGGAGAGGGCAGATGCAGAGGACACATTTCTTTGACTTTTACTGGAGCGTTTTTTTAAAGCCGTCATTCTGTTTGAAATCTAAACCTGGGTTATAGGGCGCAGCCATTTCGGTCATGATAAATCTGTTGCTCTGGGGGTGATAGGAAATTTGGAATAGGAAATTTGGAATAGATTTGAAAAATAGAATTTGATTGCATCAAACGTCTTCCACTTAGGCCCAGAGCATCTTAAACACTGACTGTGGAAGATCTTACTGTATATCTATAACATAAAGAGCGTAAGACAAGTTTCACAGTTAAAGGTGCCGTACCTGATTTTTACTGTTTTAAAAATGTAAAAAACAGAACTAGTTCATTTTAAATGTTTGCAGTGGTCCAAAGTTATTCCTCACTTACCTTATGCATTCAGAGCATCCTAATTATTCACCATGATGAGTTTATAAGTACAACTCTCACCGACCAGAGTGGAGTTTTGTCATTGTAATTATCTGGACCATACAGACTCTAAAACACATATGAAAAGACCTTTTTATACCAAAGACAGAGGTCTTATTAAATCAAAATGTCCAAAAAGAACATTATCCTCACATATTTTGTATTTAGAAGCTTTCAATCTCCATATTTCAGCCTTTATTTGGCTCATAATATGTTTAAAGTCTCCAATAGAAATGTTTGACTAGTTGACTGCTAAAATAATCGTTAGCTGCAGTCATAGTTTATACCATTAATGTAAATCTTCTCTTTTATATTGTGATCAAATTGTAGTCCCTGCTCTACTGGAGCACCTGTAGGAGACCAAGGACAGATTTATGATTTAACGTCTAAGACGTTTATTGATACTTTGCAACTGATGTTATCAACATTCCCTGGGTGTGTGATGATAACTGTAGGCACTGCTCTGTCTGAAGATCTGTTATTCAAGTTAGACTTAAATCTGAGTTTTGTTTTAACACAATCTGACCAAAAAGAGCTGACTTATTAGAACTGCAACAGGCGAGGTGATGTGTGCTGTTAAACAACTCCCTTTAAATTTATATTACAAGGTAGATAGCGTTAGCCAACAGTTTTTTAGTTAGTCTCTCACCTTTTTGTTGAAAATCAAACTCCTAAACAGGACCATGAACGCTCCTGAAAAGGTGTTTAAAGTTTAAATCCATTTTGTATTTTTCTTGAGTTTTCAGACCATTTAAAAACTTACTTTGCAGTTTTACACAAACTGTAATAATTTCAACGAGTGAAATTCAATATATTCCTCTGCTGCAATATCCGTTCATTCATGATTCCAATTCAATGAAATCATATGAAACCTAAGGTTGTAAAAGCACTGATTTTTTTTTATTTATTTATTTTTTTTACAAAGAACTTTTATAGGGTACTGTATATGATTTAAAGGGAAAGGTTATGTGTGCATTATTTTAATGTACGCAGTTTCACTGTAATGTAGACGTTTAGGACTTCAACAAAACACTATATTTGATTAACCAAAAAACTAAACAAAACAAAAGCCGCAAAATGCTGCATTAAGGAGATTAGATGTACAGTACATGTAATAAATCATTTTTTGTGTTCTTTATGTGAAGTGAAGTTTGTTCTTTCAAACTGGCCTCAGTGCACCCCGTCCTGCTTAAGGCCCAAAGTTACTGGAGCACATTTTCGAATGCATTGTATAGAAAAACACATGACTGCTATCTTCTGTAGAAACATGTGCAGCTATATGGTTTTGATCCAGTTACATAATAGTCCGATTTCCAATTCAATGTAAAATTGACAATGCCATGTAATTTTAATATCCATTTTAAAATTGCATTTGCAAACTTGGATTCATTCTGCAATTCATGAAAATCAAGCTGTGTTTACTATGTTTATGAATATTTCAGATTTCTATTATACCATGAGTTCTCTGAAGAAAGCCTCAGCAGAAATGTATGAACGAACAATTCTCACCCAGCAGCTGTTGCATGAGCCATGACGAACTGGACAATAACAAAAATAGATTTCTGCACTGCAATGACCCAGTGTCTCCTTCACTTAAAGTACTGAGTGATAGTATGCTAGAATTCCTGGATGCATGTCTCTAAATGGGTGAGGATGCTGTTTCAAAATGTTCTTTTATCAAGATTAGAAATTGAACAGATAATTATGGACACTTGAAGACACATCGTCCATTTATTTACTGCATGCTGGCGCTCCACTTTCAAACACTAATCTTGTCTGGTATGGGCTGAAATAACCTTCTTCATATTTTTAACAGTGAAACATGGCCAGAGCTCTACACCTATTTAAACTTTCTAATGTGTAATCCTGTCTAATGTCTTCTTCATAATCCTTCTTTAGAGCAGTCATGTCCTCTCTGGCCTCAGAGAACCTCCTCCATCCCTTCTCCTACATACCAGTGGACAAAGGCACGCTTGGCGTACATCATCAATCAAACTTGTGGTCGAGCCGAGCCCAGGCCTCAGCGATGGCCGTGGTGTTGCTCATCATGCACACGGCCCTCTGCACTCTGGCCAGGTCTCCTCCAGGGACCACAGTGGGAGGTTGGAAGTTGATGCCCACCTTGAAACCTGTGGGACACCAGTCTACAAACTGGATAGAGCGATTGGTCTTAATGGAGGCAATAGCGGAGTTGACATCTTTGGGAACCACAGCCCCACGGTAAAGCAGGCAGCAGGCCATGTACTTGCCGTGGCGGGGGTCACATTTGACCATCTGGTTGGCAGGCTCAAAGCAGGCGTTGGTTATTTCAGCCGCTGTCAGTTGCTCATGAAAAGCCTTCTCAGCAGAGATGACTGGGGCATAGGTGGCCAAAGGGAAATGAATCCGAGGATACGGCACTAAGTTGGTCTGAAACTCGGTGACATCCACATTGAGAGCACCATCAAAGTGAAGAGAAGCTGTAATGGAGGACACAATCTGACTCATGAGCCTGTTCAAATTGGTGTAGGTTGGGCGCTCAATATCAAGGTTTCTGCAGCAGATGTCATAGATGGCTTCATTATCGACCATGAAGGCACAGTCTGAATGCTCCAGGGTGCTGTGGGTGGTCAGGATGGAGTTGTAGGGCTCCACCACAGCAGTGGACAGTTGCGGAGAAGGGTAGATGGAGAACTCCAGCTTGGACTTCTTGCCATAGTCGACAGAAAGACGCTCCATCAGCAAAGACGTAAAGCCAGAGCCAGTTCCACTGCCAAAGCTGCGGAACACCAGGAAGCCTTGGAGACCAGTGCACTGGTCAGCCTAATGACAGATAGGAGATATAACATCATACATTTAACAACCATAACGTATGACCAAAACATAAAACACAGTATACAGCGAATAAAAATTTACCCACCAGTTTTCGGGTCCTATCAATACAAGATCAATAATTTCTTTTCCAACTGTGTAATGCCCACGAGCATAGTTGTTAGCAGCATCTTCCTTTCCAGTGATGAGTTGCTCAGGGTGGAATAGCTGACGATAGGTTCCGGTACGCACCTCATCTACAAATACATTAGATGCGAAATGGCAGTAGTCATTTTAGTAACAACCTAAGTACCAACAACTGACTTAAAAAGTGCTTTAAAATCTGACTTTACCTATTACAGTTGGCTCCAGGTTCACAAACACAGTTCTGGGCACATATTTTCCCGCTCCCGTTTCACTGAAAAAGGTGTTGAAAGAGTCGTCTCCTCCTCCCACAGTCTTTTCACTGGGCAGCTGTCCGTCAGGTTGAATGCCATGTTCCAGACAGTAAAGCTCCCAGCAAGAGTTTCCAATCTGAACACCAGCCTGCCCCACGTGGATGGAGATACACTCACACTGAAACACAGATCATATAAAATGTGAAATACTGTTGGAGGCAGCTAGAAACATATTTACAGACACTTAACTGCATGAAATGTCAAATGGCTCATGCTCTTTTTCTTGATTCCCAGCCTGTTGAGAGCCGCAGCCCTGGGCTCTCCACCTTTGGCTCCTCCCCCTCGGCCTCCTCTGTGCCCTCTGGCCCTGGTGCTCGGGTAAGTCTAATGTTTCTCTGAATGAGACATTGTGCCGTTGTTGCATTGTGTCTGTATATTGTTTGAGCAGCCTGGAAAGGAAATGTGTCTTTTTAAAAATCATTTGCGATGATTATTAGTATAAATAACCACATTAGCTATAAGGCTACTTTCAGTATTTACTACTTCTACTTGGTATGAGTAACATTAACAAAGTAGCACTAACTAGCTAACACAATGAAAATAGAAATAGAAATGGAAAATATAAATGTTTAGGTTCTATAGGCTCCATGGTAAAATATTAAAAGGCCTAACTTTGAACATGGATTAACATGTTCACATTTAAATATATTGCTTGATATGGCCATATTTGGCCAAAACACTGATTTTATCCTAAAGATACTTGTACTATATTTGTACAATAAGAATGAACCCTCAATGTATATGTATGTTTTTAATAAATACAAGGGATTTGCTCTGTAAATATATCATTAGAAGGCCAATTCTCCGAAGGTGCGAGTTTCTTCTACTAAATCTGCTCAATAGTTGGGTGAACTTACAACAACCCAGAGTATTTTATTTAATGTTGCTTAGTGAAAATGGCTCACATTTATGCATGTTCAACAAAAATGTTTGATTCGAGTATTGATTGCAGCAACATTAATCAACTTATTCATGATTTATAAACTACAATACATTTACAACACTAACCAAATAAAACATAGGCAATGCACACAGATATTAAAATAAACATTTTTACCTCTTTTAAATCAAACTTAAACTTTTGTAGGCTGCCAGCAGCAGACGCCCTCTGCCTCGGCAGACTGGCCCTTCTGCTCGTGTGCTCGTGTCTTAAATATTCAGTGACACTTAACTGCATGAAATGTCAAATGGCTCATGCTCTTTTTCTTGATTCCCAGCCTGTTGAGAGCCGCAGCCCTGGGCTATCCACCTCTGCCCCCCCCCCCCCCCCCCCTCGGGCTCCTCTGTGCCCCCTGGCCCTGGTGCTCGGGTAAGTCTAATGTTTCTCTAAATGAGACATTGTGCCCTTGTTGCATTGTGTTTGACATGTGTCTGTATATTGTTTGAGCAGCCTGGAGTTCAGCAGCTGTTCCCTCTCTGGGTCCATGTGTGGGACGAGTCCCTGTTCTGGGAGGTACTACTACAACACTAGAATACTGTTGGCCACATGTAAAACGAACACAGTACTCTAAAGTGACTGTGCTCTCTTTCAGCTCAGACTATGCTTCTCAACCTGCGCAACATGGACCAGGAGGTTTGGAGGTACGTCTCTGGCTCAGATTCTATGCTGGTGAGTACGCCCTGGACGCCTGCCTTCGCTATGCGTGAGGTTGAGGAGACCCTGGCGTCCTGGCACTCCAGCGACTGGCCCTATGGCAGCGAACTGTAAGTCCCTACGCTGTGGGGTTTAACCATTCACTTGTTGTTTTATAGTGACAGGTACAGGTAGGGATTGTCACAAGTTCTCACGTGAGTAGTACTGTGTCTTTTTACTTGATAATGTCATTTTGAGTTTAAGGTTTGTAACATAGTAGGAAGAGAACATGCTTGGACTCTGCAACACTCACTGTGATGGTCCGAATACCTATTTCTGCTCACACTGGATCCAATGACCTTTTGGGACTACACTGGGTCCTGTCTCATGGAATGGTGAAGCTCAAGGATGCCATAGTTTGCAGAATGCATTTATTCACCACATACAGATGTCACAACCCTGCCTCTTTCCTCCTCTGTGCCTCAGGGATAAGCAAATCTCACAGGAAAACACAGTGTAACTATTCACCATATATGCCTCCTACAGTGATTTAATTTGATCCTTAATTGTTTCATGCAGTATACAAGTGGACTGTACTGCCACCTGCTGGAGATGCCTTAGAATCAAGATGAAGATCCTGGATGGATCCTAACTGTTGTCATCATCGTGCCAATGCTGGAACTGTCAGATGTCTGGTAGGTTTAGTGACTGTGCCCAAAAATGTCCTTTTGGTTTAGTAGCTTTTAAAAAAATAATCAAAGCTACATTTTCTTTTACATTTCTGCAGTAATGTGTAATTGAATAGATGCTGTTTTAAGATGAGGAATATTCATTGTGTTTTCTCACTATTGCAATATAATTTGGTTGTTGATCTATATCAGACAATATAGGTAAGAGATGTGTCTTGCTGACAACGTCTGGGAAGAACCGTTGTTAAGCTGCGTCACACCACCCTAAGACTGTCTGAAGTTACTGTGAAAACGTGTAAATACATCATCATATTATCTATATTGTCTAATGTAGATTAACAACTTATACTGTATCTTTTTCTTTTTTTCCCCTCCCCGAACCGCCACCTTAACGTGGTGGAGGGGTCTGAGCACCCGAATGATCCTGGGAGCTATGTTGTTGGGGGCTTCATGCCCCTGGTAGGGTCACCCATGGCAAACAGGTCCTGGGAGAGGGGTCTGACTAAGAGCGGTTCAGAAGCCCCACATGAAGAGAGAAACAACGAGGCCCCACCCTGGAACCAGGCCTGGGGTGGGTGCTCGGCAGCGAGCACCTGGTGGCCGGGCCTTTCCCCACGGGGCCCGGCCGGGCCCAGCCCGAAGGAAAAAGGTGGGGCCGTCCTCCCGTGGACCCACCACCTGCGAGAGGAGCCATGAGGGGCGGGTGCGGAGAGATATGGGCGGCAGTTGAAGGCGGGGACCTCGACGACCGGATCTCCGGACATAGCTCTGGGGACATGGAATGTCACCTCGCTGGGGGGGAAGGAGCCTGAGCTTGTGTGGGAGGTTGAGCGTTACCGGCTAGATATAGTCGGCCTCACCTCCACGCACAGCTTGGGCTCTGGAACCCAACTTCTTGAGAGGGGTTGGACTCTCCATTTCTCTGGCGTTGCCTGCGGGGAGTTTGCCCAACCAGTCCACATGTGTTTTGTGGATTTGGAGAAGGCATTCGACCGTGTCCCTCGCGGTGTCCTTTGGGGGGTGCTCTGGGAGTATGGGGTCCGGGGCTCTTTGCTAAGGGCTGTCCGGTCCCTGTATGACCGGAGCAGGAGCTGTGTTCGCATTGCCGGCAGTAAGTCAGACCTGTTCCCGGTGCATGTTGGACTCCGCCAGGGCTGCCCTTTGTCACCGGTTCTGTTCATTATATTTATGGACAGAATTTCTAGGCGCAGCCAGGGGCCGGAGGGGGCCTGGTTTGGGAACCACAGGATTTCATCTCTGCTGTTTGCAGATGATGTTGTCCTGATGGCTTCTTCGAGCCAGGACCTGCAGCAGGCACTGGGGCGGTTTGCAGCCGAGTGTGAAGCGACTGGGATGAGAATCAGCTCCTCCAAATCCGAGGCCATGGTTCTCGACCGGAAAAAGGTGGTTTGCCCTCTCTGGGTGGGTGGTGAGTCTCTGCCTCAAGTGGAGGAGTTTAAGTATCTCGGGGTCTTGTTCACGAGTGAGGGAAGGATGGAGCGTGAGATTGACAGGCGGATCGGTGCAGCCTCTGCAGTGATGCGGTCGCTGTATCGGTCCGTTGTGGTAAAGAAGGAGCTGAGCCCATAGGCAAAGCTCTCGATTTACCGGTCAATCTACGTTCCCACCCTCACCTATGGTCATGAGCTCTGGGTAATGACCGAAAGGACAAGGTCGCGGATACAAGCGGCTGAAATGGGTTTCCTCCGCAGAGTGGCCAGGCGCCCCGGGGAAGACCCAGGACACGCTGGAGGGACTATGTCTCTCGGCTGGCCTGGGAACGCCTTGGGGTCCCACCGGAGGAGCTGGAGGACGTGTCCGGGGTGAGGGAAGTCTGGGAGTCCCTGCTTAGACTGCTGCCCCCGCGACCCGGCCCCGGATAAGCGGAAGAAAATGGATGGAGGGAGAGACTGTTTCTTTTTTCCTTTAACAGATAATGTTCTGGCATGAAGAGCAGAAATGAATACAACTATGACCATTTACAAGTCACTGTAAGTTGTTACAGTTTTATTATTTACAATATTATAATTTATAGCAATATTTCAAATCAAGTTGATATAAGTGTGGCACTGTGCGATTTCTGATTAACTCTAAAATGGTTACCTCAACATAAATTTTATCTATTCTAACTAGGCATGAAATTGTAAAATCTAACTCTTTTTTATATCTATTTGGATCATATTATGGATGGTGTGTTTTAAGAGCGATACTCAATGTCACCAGCAGAGGGTGCTTGGCGCTTTCACTGACCGTAGCTGTAGCCTGGGCAGAAGAAGAAGTATGAATGAGGGCAGAGCATGCATCAACTATCTTTTGTTATTATCTTTTCCAGATATTCATCATGATGGCAGAGGATGTGTTTGAAAAACTCATTAAAGGTACCAGCCCGTTGGATGAGAAGAAACAACCAGACCCTCCTCCAAAAACAGGGCCTGAGGAAGAATCTCTATGCATCACTCCACCATTTCACCTTCTCCTTTCAGAACCTGCCCAGAGCCAACACTCACTCAAGAGGGAACATTGAGGAGAGTTTAAAATCTGAGTCCCAAGAGGCCACGATGGTGAGAATGGTGTTCAAGTCTCACTTCTGCGAAGAGGGAACAGTGCCATGGCAGCCCTCAGATGTCCACCACAGGACTGACCCACAACGGCTCTTTTAGGAGCCACGAAGTAAACCATAAAGAGCTTAACATTTTAGAATCTATGGTTATGATTCATTATATTTATTCACTTAGCAAATATTATACTAGCTACATTTTAAGACTGTATATTTTTGTGCTGTTCTTTGTTTCTTGTTTGCTGGTAATGTCTGACACTGTAGCTTCAGGTTCATCATAACATGTACATTCAAGATTGGCCCCAATTACCAGGTCACACAGGGAAATTATTAAACATACAGATAAATTTAACTCTTGTCTATGCTTTTTTGATGTTTTATCTATAGTCTTGAATTGGTAAATTAAGTAAGCTTTTAGATATGTAAATATGGTATACATTGTGTTAACAATTACTGATATTGCCCCTTACAAACTACACAGTAGTAGAAAAATGGTGTATGATGTATTAAATAGTAAACGTTTCATAATAAAATGTATACATTTTATTTTACAACTGCATCAAAATTTTATAACAACAAATATTAACTAAAAAAGATAATTTTATGAACCATTTACATATATATTTAGAAAGGAGGAGGGGTATGGGAAGTGAGGGAACATATGAAGCAGAGGAGAAAGGACGGTTCCTCCCCTGCAGCCTACACGGTAGGCTCCAAAGGTTCCAAATTTAAAGGAAATAGTGTTTTTATAGAATAATTAGTGAATGGTAAATTTGACAAAATCCTTACAATGAGATGGCACCTTCTGCAGGAGAGGAAGCAGAGACAAGAAAAAGTGCTCCTCCTTGGACTGAGCATGAAGAGGAGGACAACACCAGGGACCTCTTCTTCGCTCTCCTCTTCGGGGGGTGTACAAAACAGAAAGTGTTATGAGAATGACGTTTAAACACAAGTTAATGGATATAGGTTGAAAAACAAACAGTACACATGTGCATTTAATGGAAAATTGAAGACTGAAGTTGCATATTCAAATTTACAACAACCTCTTACAGTGTTACGAAAGTGCCTGGCTACAACTTAATGCCTTTACACACCTGTGGGTGCAGCAGAAGCTCAAAGAACTGTCCAGGGCTCTCACACGGTAATGGTCAGGTGGAGATATTTAACCACGCCCTGCTATTCAGTTAAGGCACCCTAGAAAACAAGGAGAATGAAGACGGAAAGAGTCACGAGCTGTTGTTGTTCACACATACCGTTGCACGATCCAGATTACTTGCACAGGAATCTTCCTCTGCGTTGTGACTTCCTGCCCTGTCAACTACTCCAGTTGTAGCCAAAAAAATGCCCGACCTCCGCGCAGAGAGCAGCAGTCGCCCGACGACACATCAGACAATGACTACAACAGCACCTACCAGTGGTACCTCTGACCTGTTACTATTGCAGAGGATGCTCTTGACAGAAAAAATGAAATATTTAAAATTGCTTATAAAGGTCAAGGATATTTTAGCGAAAATGATGCATTGTTTTTTTCCTAGCTCCTTCTGGCAAGAACGAACTTGGAAGAAAAAAACTACAGTAAAAGGTCTCATGAATGACTTTTTAATCAAATTGTTTTGATGCATTTTTTTGTAATTTCAGATTTTAAAAGGTGAAATTGAATTGTATTTGATTACAAAAATAAGAAATTACAGGCAAATATTCTGAAACCCATGCATAGCACTTTTAGAGCAGCTGGAACTATGCAAAGTTTGCAAAATTGGCTGCCCAAATGTGGCATGTGGGTCCCTTTTTATGCAAATCCAATAATGAAGATATCAGTAGAACTCCATCCATCCATCCATCCATTTTCTTCCGCTTATCCGGGGCCGGGTCGCGGGGGCAGCAGTCTAAGCAGGGACTTCCAGACTTCCCTCACCCCGGACACGTCCTCCAGCTCCTCCGGTGGGACCCCAAGGCGTTCCCAGGCCAGCCGAGAGACATAGTCCCTCCAGCGTGTCCTGGGTCTTCCCCGGGGCCTCCTCCCGGTGGGACATGCCCAGAACACCTCCCTAGGGAGGCGTCCAGGAGGCATCCTGAGCAGATGCCCGAGCCACCTCAGCTGGTTCCTCTCAACGTGTAGGAGCAGCGGCTCTACTCCGAGCTCCTCCCGTGTGACCGAGCTCCTCACCCTATCCCTAAGGGTGCGCCCGGCCACTCTGCGGAGGAAGCCCATTTCAGCCGCTTGTATCCGCGATCTTGTCCTTTCGGTCATTACCCAAAGCTCATGACCATAGGTGAGGGTAGGAACGTAGATTGACCGGTAAATCGAGAGCTTCGCCTTCCGGCTCAGCTCCTTCTTTACCACAACGGACCGATACAGCGACCGCATCACTGCAGACGCTGCACCGATCCGCCTGTCAATCTCACGCTCCATCCTTCCCTCACTCGTGAACAAGACCCCGAGATACTTGAACTCCTCCACTTGGGGCAGGGACTCACCACCCACCCGGAGAGAGCAAACCACCTTTTTCCAGTCGAGAACCATGGCCTCGGATTTGGAGGAGCTGATTCTCATCCCAGTCGCTTCACACTCGGCTGCAAACCGCCCCAGTGCCTGCTGCAGGTCCTGGCTCGAAGAAGCCATCAGGACAACATCATCCGCAAACAGCAGAGATGAAATCCTGTGGTTCCCAAACCAGGCCCCCTCCGGCCCCTGGCTGCGCCTAGAAATTCTGTCCATAAATATAATGAACAGAACCGGTGACAAAGGGCAGCCCTGGCGGAGTCCAACATGCACTGGGAACAGGTCTGACTTACTGCCGGCAATGCGAACACAGCTCCTGCTCCGGTCATACAGGGACCGGACAGCCCTTAGCAAAGAGCCCCGGACCCCATACTCCCAGAGCACCCCCCAAAGGACACCACGAGGGACACGGTCGAATGCCTTCTCCAGATCCACAAAACACATGTGGACTGGTTGGGCATGCTCCCATGAGCCCTCGAGGACCCGATGGAGAGTATAGAGCCGGTCCAGTGTTCCACGACCAGGACGAAAACCACACTGCTCCTCCTGAATCCGAGGTTCGACTATCGGTCGGATTCTCCTCTCCAGCACCCTGGAATAGACCTTACCGGGAAGGCTGAGGAGTGTGATTCCCCTGTAATTGGAACACACCCTCCGGTCCCCCTTCTTATACAGAGGGACCACCACCCCGGTCTGCCATTCCACAGGTACTGTCCCCAACCGCCACGCGATGTTGCAGAGACGTGTCAGCCAAGACAGTCCCACAACATCCAGAGACTTGAGGTACTCAGGGCGGATCTCGTCCACCCCCGGAGCCTTGCCACCGAGGAGCTTGCCAACCACCTCAGTGACTTCAGCCAGGGTGATGGACGAGTCCGCCTCTGGGTCCCCAGTTTCTGCTTCCTCCTCGGAAGACGTGACAGTGGGATTGAGGAGATCCTCAAAGTATTCCTTCCACCGCCCGACAACATCCCCAGTCGAGGTCAGCAGCTCTCCACCCGCACTGTAAACAGTGTTGGTGAAGCACTGCTTTCCCCTCCTGAGGCGTCGGACAGTTTGCCAGAATCTCTTTGAGGCCGTCCGATAGTCCTCCTCCATGGCCTCCCCGAACTCCTCCCAACCCCGAGTTTTTGCCTCTGTGACTGCCCGAGCCGCGGCACGCTTGGCCCGCCGGTACTCATCAGCTGCCTCAGGAGTCCCACGAGCCAACAAGGCTCGATAGGACTCCTTCTTCAGCTTGACGGCATCCCTTACTTCCGGTGTCCACCACCGGGTTCGGGGATTGCCGCCGCGACAAGCACCACAGACCTTACGACCACAGCTACGAGCAGCCGCATCGACAATAGAGGTGGAGAACATGGCCCACTCGGAGTCCATGTCTCCATCCTCCCCCGGAATCAGGGAGAAGCTCTCCCGGAGGTGGGAGTTGAAGACCCCCCTGACAGAGGGCTCCGCCAGACGTTCCCAGCAGACCCTCACAATGCGCTTGGGTCTGCCAGGTCTGTCCGGCTTCCTCCTCCGCCAGCGGATCCAACTCACCACCAGGTGGTGATCAGTTGACAGCTCAGCCCCTCTCTTCACCCGAGTGTCCAAGACACGCGGTCGGAGGTCAGATGACACGACAACAAAGTCGATCATCGACCTTCGACCTAGAGTGTCCTGGTGCCATGTGCACCGATGGACACCTTTGTGCTCGAACATGGTGTTTGTTATGGACAAGCTGTGACTAGCACAGAAGTCCAATAACAAAACACCGCTCGGGTTCAGATCGGGGAGGCCGTTCCTCCCAATCACGCCCCTCCAAGTGTCACTGTCGTTACCCACATGGGCGTTGAAGTCCCCCAGGAGAACAACGGAGTCCCCGGTTGGTGCACTGTCTAGTACCCCTCCCAGGGACTCCAAGAAGGCCGGGTACTCTGCACTGCTGTTTGGCCCGTAGGCCGACACAACAGTGAGAGACCTGTCCCCGACCCGAAGGCGCAGGGACGCGACCCTCTCGTTCACCGGAGTGAACCCCAACACGCAGCGGCTGAGCTGTGGGGCAATGAGCAAGCCCACACCAGCTCGCCGCCGCTCCCCGCGGGCAACGCCAGAGAAATGGAGAGTCCAACCCCTCTCAAGAAGTTGGGTTCCAGAGCCCAGGCTGTGCGTGGAGGTGAGGCCGACTATATCTAGCCGGTAACGCTCAACCTCCCGCACAAGCTCAGGCTCCTTCCCCCCCAGCGAGGTGACATTCCATGTCCCCAGAGCTAGTCTCCATGTCCGGAGATCCGGTCGTCGAGGTCCCCGCCTTCGACTGCTACCCGGATCTCTCCGCACCCGCCCCTCATGGCTCCTCCCGCAGGTGGTGGGTCCACGGGAGGACGGCCCCACGTCGTTTCTTCGGGCTGGGCCCGACCGGGCCCCGTGGGGAAAGGCCCGGCCACCAGGCGCTCGCTGCCGAGCACCCACCCCAGGCCTGGCTCCAGGGTGGGGCCCCGGTAACGCCAGTCCGGGCGACGTAACTGGCCTTTATCTTTTTCCTTTCATGTGGGGCTTCTGAACCGCTCTTAGTCAGACCCGTCTCCCAGGACCTGTTTGCCATGGGTGACCCTACCAGGGGCATGAAGCCCCCGACAACATAGCTCCCAGGATCATTCGGGTGCTCAAACCCCTCCACCACGTTAAGGTGGCGGTTCGGGGAGGGGTATCAGTAGAACTGATATAATAAAATTACGTTAAACAATAGTTTGAGCTTTTTAGTCTCCATCCAGGTTCACTAATCCCCAGGCCCTGTTTTTGGAGGAGGGTCTGGTTGTTTCTTCTCATCCAACTGGCTGGTACCTTTAATGAGTCAAACACATCCTCTGCCATCATGATGAATATCTGGAAAAGATAATAATAAAACTCAGTTGATGCCTGCTCTGCGCTCACTCAGACGGTACTACTTCTGCCCAGGCTACAGCTACTGTGGGTTAAAGCACCAAGCACCCTCTGCTGGTGATACCGATTATTGCTCTTAAAACACACCATCCGCAATATGATCAATATGAACAGATATAAACAGTAGTTATATTTAACGTTTACAGGCCTAGTTAAGACTAGATTTAATTTATGGGGGGTAAACATTTTAGAGTTCATCAGAAATCACATAGTGCCACACTTATATCAACTTTATTTGAAATATTGTTATAAAATATAATATTGCAAAATGACTTACAGTAACTTGTAAATGGTCACAGTTGTATTCATTTCTGCTCTTCTTTCCAGAACATTATCTGTTAAAGGAAAAAAAGAAACAGTATAATAAGCTGTTCTACATTAGACAATATATATGTGTAATCCCTCAGTCGTCTAGGTCTGATCCATACTAAAAGCAAAAAGTCAAATCTGTCAGCCGGACAAAAAGTTGTAAGAGTGAAGACGTTTCGCTGCTCATCCGAGCCGCCTCTTCGGTTCTGGTCAGCTTGCTGATGGACACTGCCTAATATATCTGAAGGGAGGAGCTAGCTACACTGAAATGGTAAATGGCTCTTACAGTTTCTGTATGCAGGCTAGGTCTATTGAGCTACACTGAGTGTGCAGGTACTAAGTCTCAGGCACAGTACACACTACTGCACAGAACATGGTGATGTATTACTTTGACACGTTTACGCAGTAACTTCAGACAGTCTTGGGTGGTGTGACGCATCTTAACAACTGTTCTTCCCAGACGTGGTCAGCAAGACACATCTCTTATCTATATCGTCTGATATAGATCAACAACCAAATTATACTGTAATACTACGAAAACACGAATATTCCTCATCTTAAAACAGGATCTATTCAATTACACATTACTGCACAAATGTAAAAGAAAATGTAGCTTTGATTATTTTTTTAAAAGCTACTAAACCAGCGAGCACCGACACTAAACCTATCAGATATCTGATAACTCCAGCATTTGCATCATGATGACGACAGTTAGGTTCTTCATCTTCATCCTGTGTTAGCTTCAGGGGCATCTCCAACAGGTGACAGTAGAGTCCACTTCTATAGTGCAATAGACAATTAAGGATCAAATGAAAGTGCTGCTGGGAAAAACAATACATGATTTTAATTCAAATATCCTTGACCTTTATCAGCAAGTTTGAATATTTCACCATATCTTAACCTTAATCTGTCTGGAATGAACATAAAATAGAATTCAACAGAATTCTCCTTAAGAGCTACTCAACAAACCTTGCAGCGTTCTTATGGAGGCATCTCACTCTTCTGTCCAGAAACATCCATCCTTCTACTGCACTGAAAAAAACATTTGAAGAGAAATGTTAAGTCTTAAGTCGTTTTCACATGTTAGTCGGTCTGCTGACCGACTCCAGTGAGCACAAGACTTAACTCTGTTTCCTTTAATTTACTCTTGTTCACATACACCATGCATGCATCATTCACCCCAAACACTCACCATGAGCCACATGAGAGGCCATCATGTGGAATCGCTCATTTTGTTCCATCTGTCCCATCTTGCACAGAATTTTGAACTGACATCTAAAAGACTTCTTTTAATCACCCTCTGCTTGCTTTGCCATGGTCATTGAAGCTTAAAAAAAACCCAAAAAAAAACATTTAACAGCATTTAACAACACACAATTGCAGTGATTAATTTGTGGCAGTGTTTCTGTCAGAATATCACCAGAAAACCACATGTCAACTGAAGCCATGCCATCAGTACAAACTCAAGATGATTAATGTGTTGAGTATAGTATGTGAGTTGGCGGTGTGTCATTTTGTCATTGACTCATCCATTTTTCATTGAATTCCAAGATTTATTTTTTTTGCATAGATTACATTTTTTTCATAAAATATATGCTAAAATGACTTACAATCACGTGTAAATAAACTCAGTTGGAAGGCAGACTGCGTAGTCTCTCATTCGTCCAGGAGGGGTGAATTTTAGAAAAAGCTTCACAGGTAGGCATCTGGACAATGTTTTCAGAATCAAACAGTTTTGACTGATGGAAGACTCCTCAAAGAAGCCCTCCCCCTAATAATAGATTCCATCCATAACATATTAAATATGTCGTTAGAAAATGGCTACGTTCCTCAGTCCTTTAAGTATGCTGTGATTGAACCCCTTTTGAAAAAACCTAACCTAAATCCTGATGAATTAGTCAACTATAGACCTATCTCTAATCTTCCCTTCCTCTCAAAAATTCTAGAACGAGTTGTGGTGAAACAGCTCTGCCGCCACCTGCAGGACAATAATATATTTGAAAAATTTCAATCTGGATTCAGAGCTCACCACAGCACAGAGACTGCACTGCTTAAAGTAACAAATGATTTACTACTAGCTGCTGATAACGGGCTGGCTTCAGTCCTGGTCCTACTGGACCTCAGTGCAGCGTTTGACACCATTGATCACAACATTCTACTGCAGAGGTTAGAATGTGACATTGGAATCAGAGGGACCGCCCTCAAATGGTTTAAATCCTATCTATCAGATAGGTACCAGTTTGTTAGTATAAACCAGAGCACCTCTCCCTGTTCTAAAGTAGCCTGTGGTGTTCCACAAGGATCTGTGCTTGGTCCAATCCTATTTACTCTGTATATGTTGCCATTGGGTAACATTATCAGAAAACATGGCCTTAATTTTCACTGCTACGCTGATGACACTCAGCTGTACTTATCAATGAAACCAAATCAGACTGATCAAATAGATAAACTCAGTGCCTGTGTGAAGGACATCAAAACCTGGATGACCTTGAATTACCTGCTCTTAAATCCTGAAAAAACAGAGGTCATTGTCGTTGGTCCCAAAGGTCAAAGAGATTCTCTGTCAGACCAGATATTCTCACTCGACAATGTGAATATAGCTTCTAGCCCTACTGTAAAAAATCTTGGAGTCCTATTTGATCAAAATCTCTCATTCACAGCCCATATAAACCTAGCTTGTAAAACCGCATACTTTCACCTGCGAAATATAACTAAAATTAGAAATATTTTACCTAAAAACAATGCTGAAAAACTCATCCATGCATTTGTTACTTCCAGACTTGATTACTGTAATTCCCTGCTCGCCGCCTGCCCCAAAAGTACTATAAGGAGCCTCCAGTTGGTCCAAAATGCAGCGGCCAGAGTCCTAACAGGAACTAAAAGAAGAGACCACATCAGTCCTGTACTAAAATATCTGCACTGGCTTCCTGTCGAGCTTAGAATCAAATTCAAAGTCCTCCTCCTGACATACAAAGCCCTAAACGGTATGGCCCCATCCTATCTGCAAGATGCTATTGTCCCGTACCAGCCAAACAGAGCACTCCGCTCTCAGAATGCAGGACTATTAGTGGTTCCTAGAGTGTCCAAAAGTACAGTGGGAGGGAGAGCATTCAGTTACCAAGCTCCTGTGCTATGGAATCAACTCCCTGCTGATGTTAAACAGGCCCCCACAGTCTCTGTATTTAAGACCAGGCTTAAAACCTTCCTCTTCGGTATAGCGTATGACCAGGTTACTTAGTGAGGGAGTTAGGGTTATTAAAACCCGGGATAAGATAAGCTGCAGTAGGAGTAACTAGCTGGGGGAAGTATGGCAACCTGAGCACTATCCTCTACTTTGCCCTATTTTCTCATCAGCAATGCTATTCACATGTTGTCCCCTGTCCCACTCCCCCTGTGGAGTGTATCTCTTTCAGATGCCCCGATGACAGTTGGACCTCCTCCTTGCCTGGCTCTCCTCCTCCTCGCCCGGCTCTCCTCCTCCTCGTCTGGTCTCCTGGCCGATTTCTTATGTTGTCTGATTTTTCCTGTTGTGTCTGATTTTTCCTGTTGTGTCTGATTTTTCCTGTTGTGTCTGATTTTTCTTGTTGTGTCTGATTCTTCCTGTTGTTTTGTTTTTTGTGTCTTGGCGGCACGGTGACTGAGTGCCATCACTCATGTCTCACAGCAAGAAGGTTGGTTCGATCCCCGGGTCACCAGGCCTTTCTGTGTGGAGTTTTTCATGTTTCTCCCCGTGTCTGGATGGGTTTCCTCCGGGTACTCCGGTTTCCCCCATCAACCAAAACATGAACGCCCTTCGAGACAACTGTTGTTGTGATTTTGGGCGTTACAAAAATAAATGAATTGAATTGAATTGAAGAGGGAACAAAAAAACAACATTAAATTACAACATATTATTGCACAGAAGCCAAAGATTTAGATTTAGAATGATTTACACCTATTTGTTAATGGTCACAATTCATTCATTCCTGCTCCTCCAAACAGTATCTGTTGAAAAAAAAAGTACAATTTAATCGTTTATCCATACAAGCCAATATAAATAATAGATGATGGTTGGTTGGCACCTTCAGTCTTTGTCAGAAGCGTCTCATGGAGACTGGTTTGACGAGTCTTAAGAGCTGTTCTTCCCAGGTTTGGTCAGGGACTCCAACATATCTCTTATTGTCTCCTATTGGCTGATATAGATGAACTATGCTGTAATGTGTCTGGTCATTCAGGCGTGGTCAGCCTGACCGATCGATCATCTCCTATCAGCCATCATCATAGATACCTTTTACTAAGAAAACAAGATGATTATTATTAACCTAAAATCAGGATTTGATTTCAACAGTCTTACTGCAGCACATTTTTACAACAGCTTTCATTATTTTTGTAAAAGCTACTAAACCAAAGAACATTTTTAGCATAGTCACTAAACCTACCAGACATCTGACAGTTTCAGCTTTCGCATGATGATGACAGATCAGAATCAGAAGACTTTTATTGCCATAGTCTGTGAACACAGTTCACAAACTAGGAACTTGCTTCGGTGAAAAAGTGCAACATAAACACACTGAATAAATACAAATACAAATAAGGGCATGCACAAAGTTAAAAAGATATGCTTAAAAAAATCAAATGAAATACTTAAACAGTTGACAACAGTTAGGATCCATAATCTTCATCCTGTTTTAGCTTCAAGGGCATCTCCAGCAGCTGGCAGTACAGTCCACCTGTATACTGCATTAAAAAATTAAGGATCAAATTAAATCACTGTAGGAAACATTTATGGTGAATAGTTGCACTGTGTTTTCATGTGGGATTTGCTTATACCTGAGGCACAGAGGAGGAAAGAGGCAGGGTTGTGACATCTGTATGTCGTGAATAAATGCATTCTGTAAACTCTGGCGTCCTAGAGCGTCACTGTTCCATGAGACAGGACCCAATGTAGTCCCAAAAGGTCATTGGATCCAGTGCGAGCACAAGCAGGTGTTCTTAACCTCAAAATGACATTATCAAGTAAAAAGACACCGTACTGCTCACCTGAGAACTTGAGTGACAATACCTACCTGTACCTGTCACTCTAAAACAACAAATGAATGGTTAAACCCCACAGCATAGAGACTTATAGTTCGCTGCCACAGGGCCAGTCGCTGGAGTGCCAGGTCTCCAGGGTCTCCTCAACCTCACAGACAGCGGAGGCAGACATCAAGGGGATAGTCACCAGCATGTAGTCTGAGCCAGAGACGTACCTCCAAACCTCCTGGTCCACGTGGTGCAGGTTGGGAAGCAGAGTCCACAAGAGCTGAAAGAGAGCACAGTCACTTTAGAGTATTGTGTCCGTTTTACATGTGACCAACAGTATTCTGGTGTAGGGTCCGGTATACCTCCCAGAACAGGGACTCGTCCCACACATGGACCCAGAGAGGGAACCGCTGCCGAACTCCAGGCTGCTCAAACAATATACAGAAACATGTCAAACACAATGCAACAAGGGCACAATGTCTCATTCAGAGTAATATTAGACTTACCTGAGCACCAGGGCGAGGGGGCACAGAGGAGCCAGAGGTGGAGGAGCCAGAGGTGGAGGAGCCAGAGATGGAGGAGCCAGAGGTGGATGGGCCAGAGGTGGAGGAGCCAGAGGTGGAGGAGCCAGAGGTGGAGGAGCCAGAGGTGGAGGAGCCAGAGGTGGACGGGCCAGAGGTGGAGGGGCCAGAGGTGGAGGGGCCAGAGGTGGAGGAGCCAGAGGTGGAGGAGCCAGAGGTGGACGGGCCAGAGGTGGACGGGCCAGAGGTGGAGGGGCCAGAGGTGGAGGGGCCAGAGGTGGAGGGGCCAGAGGTGGAGAGCCCAGGGCTCTCAACAGGCTGGGAATCAAGAAAAAGATCGTGAGCCATTTGACATTTCATGCAGTTAAGTGTCACTGAATATTTAAGACAGGCCAAACTCACCTGCACACGAGCGGAAGGGCCAGTCTGCCGAGGCAGAGGGCGTCTGCTGCTGGCAACCTACAAAAGTTTAAGTTTGGTTTAAAAGAGGTAAAAATGGAAAAGGGATAAAACATGTGAAAATTCCCACAAACAATCTAAACCACCAAGAGACAGATTTTAGTTGAGTTAAGTGTGTGAGGCTTACCTGCTGAGGAGCTGCGGGCGTCCCAGTGGTGGAGGGCCCTGGACTGTGCAGTCTCTGGACCTGGAACATCAGAACACACAGGTGAATACCGATGTCTTTATAAAAGACATTTTTTCAAAGGAGCAAATGGTAAATGTGACCAGGCCTACCGGAGTAGAAGAGGAGGGTCGAGGGCTGCCCCTTGCTGAAGGATCACCACGGCGGGCACGAGTGATCCAAGGGACAGGCGCCGGAGACCTCTTCCTCTTCCTGCCGCCCTATTGGACAGAAGATAATCAACATTAGATGTATGCTAAAAGGCAATATCTAAATAACAAACTAAGTAAGATCTTCTTTCAAAACCTCACTACAGGAGTTTGTGGAAGGTGGATAAACAGTAATCAAAAGAATAATACACCGCATCTCCAAATTTTCAAAGACCTGGGCAATCGGGGTTACTTTTCAAAAACCAAATGTAGTGCAACAGGATGCTTATTTTAATATATGTGTGCATTGTCTATGTTTTATTTGGCTAGTGTTGTAAATGTATTGTAGTTTATAAATCATGAATAAGTTGATTACTGCAGTCTATACTCAAATCAAACATTTTTGTTGAACATGCATAAATGTGAGCCATTTGGCCACTTTGTGTTGATCCACTCCAAATTCAATAAAATTCCATAAAACACAACACTTATTTTCAGTAAGCAACATTAAATAAAATACTCTGGGTTGTTATAAATTCACCAACTATTGAGCAGATTTACTAGAAGAAACTCGCATCTGTACTTTCAGAGATTTTGCCTTCTAATGATATATTTACAAAGCAAATCCCTTTTATTTATTAAAAACATTCATATACATTGAGGGTTCATTCTTTTTGTACAATTATAGTACAAGTATCTTTAGTATAAAATCAGTGTTTGGGCCAAATATGGCCTCATCAAACAATATATTTAAGTGTGAACATGTTGCTAAACTGTATTAAACCGTGTTCAAAGTTTGTCCTTTTAATATTTAACCATGGAGCCTATAGAACCTATACAAGTTGTTACGACCCAAAAGGATCAAACATATTTGCGGAAGGACACAGGAAGCAGGGTTAAGGGTTCAAACATATTTTTATTGTTAAATTATTTCAATTCCGTGTCGAAGTAGAAAGACTAATAAAACCCCTTGCCCCAAAACCCCGTGCCCCAACCCAAAAGAAACCAAAGTAACAAAGGAAAGGGACCATGGTGAGCCGGCCAACGTAAAATAAGGACAGTGAGCTGGACAGGCCAACTCTATACAGAGCCGTAGGAGCTGCCAGCGCACCGCTGTCCCTACCCTATCAAAAACACAAACCCCCCTAAACTTTCCCTGCAAAAAATAAACAACGAAAACAGAACGTCCGGACCCACCAGGCAAAAACAAAAAGCTAAGCTAGCTCAAAGCTATACAACCAGGCATGGAGGCGTCAGCAGGGAGCCTCCGAACCCCAAGGCGCGTGGAGTGCGTGGAGTGCGTGGAGTGCGTGGAGTGCGTGGAGTGCGTGGAGTGCGTGGAGTGCGTGGAGTGCGTGGAGTGCGTGGAGTGCGTGGAGTGCGTGGAGTGCGTGGAGTGCGTGGAGTGCGTGCTCTGGCGCAGGGGAGCGGAACCGGCGGCGTGCGGAGTGGAGAGCAGAGCACGAGCACGCCGGGCTCACGCTATTTAAAGCCTCCGGGGCGAAAAAATGAAACGCCCCGACCTGGAAACACAAAAATCTATACCAAAAATAATGTCTCAAAATGATCTAGTTATAGATTCTCATTAACTTAAACCAACAAAAATATACCGAAAAAACTTAGGGACACTTCTTAAGAATTAAACACAAAACTAAATAATGGAGGGCCACAGGGCAAAAGTGCCCAAACCTAAAACAAGTATACGTTTATATTTTCCATTTCTACTTCTATTTTCAGTGTGTTAGCTAGTGCTACTTTGTTAATGTGACTGATACCAAGTAGAAGTAGTAAATACTGAAAGTAGCCTTACAGCTAACGTTGTTATTTATGCTAATAATCATCGCAAATGCTTTTTAAAAAGACAAATTTGCTTTACCATGCTGCAGTTGAACTTAAAGGCTGGTGGCGTTCAAGTGCTACTGAATTTGAAGGCTGATGAAGTTCAAGTGCTGTGGGAACAAAAACAAAGCTGCGTGAGGCTGCGGTGGTGCTAGTTTAGCTGCTATTAGCCGTTAGCTTAGTCTGTGGAGAACGAGTGCGAGGCTTCTCTCTCGAGGACAAGAGCGAAGTGGTGGATTTCAAATTCGAATGTTGTCCATAACAACATTATGCTGTTATTCTTTGAATGTTGTGCATAGCAACATTATGTTGTTATTGTTTGAATGTTGTGTAACCATTGGCAACCATGGAATGGGTGGTAAGATTTTCGTCTTACCTGTTGATGTTTTCACGGGAAGAGCCATAGACATCAATCTTTCCAAATCCAATGAGCTAGACCAGTTTGGGCGAAAAACGTGTCTACTGTCCAAATCTTAGTTTTTGCTGCAGTCAGCAGTTTGTATTGAAAATATCATAAACTCATAATGGCTCCATCAGTGTGAATGCACATACACCACTACAGTCTATAATTTTACTGTCTAAACAACCAACCAAGGATTTTATACACTTTATGTATTGCTGTTTTTAAAACATTTCACTTGCTAATAGTGAACCCTGTTGGAGACTAAAAAGCTCAAACTCTTGTTTAACGTACTTTTATTATATCAGTTCTGCTGATATCTAGCCCAAGACAAAGTAATCTGGAGCGTAGCCTGTTGTTTCACTTTTTGTGCAACAGTATGTGTGAACAACAACAGCTAGTGACTCTTTCCATCTTCTTTCTGCTTGTTTTCTAGGGTGTGGGCAGCAGGGTGTGGTTAAATATCTCCACCTGACCATTACCCTGTGGGTGGTAGGGTGTGGTGTGAGAGCCCTGGACAGTTCTTTGAGCTTGGCCATTAACCGACAGTTGCTGGTGTCTTTTGGTTCCCTAACTGATCATTGCGTGTGTGTATCAGTGTGTGTGTATCAGTGTGTGTTTGGATCAGTGTGTGTGTGGATCAGTGCGTGTGTGGATCAGTGCGTGTGTAGGGGTGTGTGTGTGTGTGTATCAGTGCGTGTGTAGGGGTGTGTGTGTGTATCAGTGTGTGTGTATCAGTGCGTGTTTGGATCAGTGTGTGGATCAGTGCGTGTGTGGATCAGTGTGTGTGTGTATCAGTGTGTGTTTGGATCAGTGCGTGTGTGTATCAGTGTGTGTTTGGATCAGTGCGTGTGTGGATCAGTGCGTGTGTGTATCAGTGTGTGTGTGAATCAGTGTGTGTGTATCAGTGCGTGTGTGTGTATCAGTGTGTGTGTGTGTATCAGTGTGTGTGTGTGTATCAGTGCGTGTGTATCAGTGTGTGTTTGGATCAGTGCGTGTGTGTATCAGTGTGTGTATCAGTGTGTGTTTGGATCAGTGCGTGTGTATCAGTGTGTGTGTATCAGTATGTGTGTATCGGTGTGTGTGTGTGTGTGGATCGGTGTGTGTGTGTGTATCGGGGTGTGTGTGGTGTGTGTGCGTGTGGGGTGTGTTGGGGTGTGTGTGTGTGGTCACCCCCTGGTGGTCACAATGCGTCCTATACCGGCTGAGATGCTGGACACTGTTGTGGAGGTCATCCACCTCAACCCACTGGCCCACGGAGCTCCTGTCCACATAGGAGACCCAGGTCATAATCATATATAGAAATAAAGGTACACTGTGTAACATTTCTCGTAACATTTCTAGAGGAGGGTCGCCACTAGCTTGTCTCTATATAGATGACACTGCTTTGTCTGTAAAGTTCCACAGTATGGCATTAACATGGAGGCACATCCAAGCCAAAGTGCATCTGTGGATAGGCGAGCTTGTTCACAGAAGAATAGTATGTTTGAGCAATAAAACATCTGTAATACAATAAATGCAACATATCTAACATCTCCACGGAGGCAAGCAGGTGGCAGACCATCCAGGAGGAAAGTTACATAGTGCAGCTTTAAACGAAATATAGCAAGTTTAAATCAGGATGAAACCAGGATGAAAATACTATGATGGATTTATCAAGGTCCACACATAAACCAGGACTGAACCAAGTCTAGTAATATAGACTTGGTTTAGTGCAGTTCTGGGTTTAATCTGAGTTTAGTTACATTGCATAAATGTAATGTGTCTTCTTTTGTTTGTATTCTCAGAGCCAGCGTAGGCCTTCAGTCACTCTCCAGGCTGCATGTTTCTTACTGATCTCCCGGACTCTTCCTCCTCTTCCTCTCCCTCCTCTCTCCTCTCTGTCCCTGGACTCCCATCTCATCCCCTTGAGCTTCAAATTGTCCCAGAGTCCTTTGCTCTACAGTTTAGCTTCAAAGAGGGCCGTGCACAAAATCTGACAAATGGAGAACATTATGCAAGAGAAGCTTCCAGGTCCGTTAACGCAAAAAGACAACACTTAATTAATAGAGAGATTTCAAAACAGTATCAGCACAGGAGTAAAAGTTATATATCAGTTTCTCCTTTTGTTCGTGGTCAATAATTAGAACTTTGAGTGTTTTTATCATAACTGACAGCTCTAACAAATACCATGATTTGCATTATATCTTATCAAAGTTGTCTTCTACCAGGCACCTATATAATAACGATGCTTTGTGATTATGATATTGACATTTTAGTAATAACAATGAAAACAATATTAGAATGAATAACTCGCCTACCTAAGAAGCATGAAAGAAAATTAGATTGTGTGTATGTGTATATATATATATATATATATATATATATATATATATATATATATATATATATATATATATATATATATATATATATATATTTAGTGAGGCCTGAATACTTTGTGATTATGCAAGTTCTCCCACTTAGAAATCATGGAGGGGTCTAAAGGTCTAAAATTTTCCACTGTGAGAGACATAATCTAAAAAAAATCTGGAAATGATATTGTATGATTTTTAAAATAATTTATTTGTATGTTACTGCTGCAAATAAGTATTTGAACACCTGTCTATCAGCTAGAATTCTGACTATTAAAGACCTGTTAGTCCACCTTTAAAAAGTCCACCTCCACTCCACTTATTATCCTAAATTAGAAGCACCTGTTTGAGGTCATTAGCTGCATAAAGACACCTGTCCACCCCATACAATCAGTAAGACTCCAACTACTAACATGGCCAAGACCAAAAACGGAATGGACGGAAGGTTCCCCTGCTTAAACCAGCACATGTCCAGGCCCATCTTAAGTTTGCCAATGACCATTTGGATGGTCCAGAGTCATGGGAGAAAGTCATGTGGTCAGATGAGACCAAAATAGAACATTTTGGTCTTGATTCCACTCGCTGTGTTTGGAGGAAGAAGAATGATGAGTATGATCCAAAGAACACCATCTCTACTGTGAAGCATGGGGGTGGAAACGTCATGCTTTGGGGGTGTTTTTCTGCACATGGGACAGGACGACTGCACTATATTAAGGAGAGGATGACCGGGGTCATGTATTGCGAGATTTTGGGGAACAACCTCTTTCCCTCAGTTAGAGCATTGATTGGGTCGTGGCTGGGTCTTCCAACATGACAATGACCCGAAGCACACAGCCAGGATAACCAAGGAGTGACTCTGTAAGAAGCATATCAAGGTTTCCAGACCTAAACCCAATAGAAAATCTTTGCAGGGAGCTCAAACTCCATGTTTCTCAGCAACAGCCCAGAAACTTGACTGATCTAGAGAAGATCTGTGTGGTGGAGTGGGCCAAAATCCCTCCTGCAGTGTCTGCAAATCTGGTGAAAAACTACAGGAAACGTTTGACCTCTGTAATTGCAAACAAAGGCTACTGTACCAAATATTAACACGGATTTTCTCAGGTGTTCAAATAGTTATTTGCAGCAGTAACATAGAAATACATTATTTAAAAAATCATACAATGTGATTTCCAGATTTTTTTTAGATTATGTCTCACAATGGACATGCACCTACGATGAAAATTTCAGACCCTTCCATGATTTCTAAGTTTGAGAACTTGCAAACTCACAGGGTGTTCAAATACTTAATTGCCTCACTGTATACACACAACCACATCATCTATCCCCTATCCCACTCACTAGGGGCTTGAATGACCATGCTATGTAGGACTTAGGGTAGCTCAAGAAACTGTAAACAATAGCTGTTTTGAGTTTCAGTGTAGTAGTAGTAGTAGTAGTGTAGTAGTAGTTAGCTCCTCCTTCAGACAGATATAAGGCAGTGTCCAGCAGTAGTCTGACTAGAACTGAAGAAATGCTTGGATGAGCTGCCAAACGTCTTCCCCCAATGATTGTCCAATTGGCAGATTTTATATTTTTCTTTTGCTATATACACCACCAGTCAAAAGTTTGGACACACCCTCTCATTAATGCTTTTACTGTTTTTTTACATGTTATATACAGAAGACCTCAAATATATGAAATAAGATGTATGGAATTATGTAGCAAGGAAACAAGATTAAAAACATAGTTTATATTAAAATTCTCAAGAGTAGCCAGTCATTGCTTTGTTATTTAACTTTACTACATAATTCCATAAGCTATATCTTACATCATAAATCTGATCTTTTGTGTGTATATAAAATGTAGAAATTAGTAAAAACAAAGAAAAATTAAAGCAGCAAGCGGCATCAAACGGCCCTCGCAGGCCGTGCTTCGCACTCGGCCGACCCGGCACTCCCTCTAGATGGCGCTGACGTGCCACTTGCCTCTGTTTTATTGCGGCTTTGGACTTCATTTAGCACCAAACAAGTCAAAAGACATTGGAAATGCTGATGCATATAATACAAAAACATGGGTTTTCCAGGCATCGCCATGGCAACACCGTGCAAAATACAGACTTGGCCCCCTGGACTTTGTTGACAGGAATGATGTGAAGAATGACTCTGCCAAATTTTATGTTCGTCGTTGAAGGTAATAAGTCGTTATAAGACTTTGAAATGTACGAAAATTTGGAAATTTTCCCATTAGGATAACATGGGCACTTTCACGCATCGCCATGCAACCCAGTAAAAAATACGACATGGGTCTCATTGACTTTTTTGATCAGGATGACATGAAGAGTCAAGGTGCCAAATTTCACATTATTCCATGAAACTAATATTTTTCTGATGAATGGGAAAATTTGGGAGGTTTCTCATTAGGATAACATTGGCAGTTTGGCGCATTGCCATGGCAACACGGTGCAAAAAAAACACATGGATCTGTTTGACTTTATTGATTAGGATGACCCAATGGAATTTTGTGTCAAATTTGGTAACATTTGGGAAAACAAAATTTTCGGCCCTCCATACAAATATATTAGATATTCTGTAGGGGGCGCTATTGTGCCAATTTAGTTTATTTCATAATGAGTAGGTTTAGGCCAGAAACTTTTACAACTAATTCGAATTTGAGCCAAATTGGACTTTGTATGCGCAAACGGAAGCAAATTTTGAAATTTGAAAATTGCAAAAATTCCGATAGAAACCGTGATAGGCATCATCATGAATTGGATAACTTTTGATGCCCCACTTGTCTAGATGATGTACAGTGATTTTCAGCCCTGCAGGTGGAGCGCCTTCAGAGGAGTTGATGAAAATGCGATGTCAGCGAAAACGCTGACTTTGCATTTTGGAATTTTCAAATATGAAAACAGTCTGCAACGATGAGCTCATCGTTGTGGAAGCAATAGGCCCTACGCCCTGTATGGGCTCACGCCTAAAAAAATAAAAATAATAATATTTTTAGCAAAAACAATATATCCATTAGAAACACATTAACATTAGAAACATATATTATACGTTTTTTGAAAGCTCTCGACTTTTCCCACGTCACTGTGGGGTCAATTGCGAATGACGGGCGCTGACGCCATGCATCGGGGTCCGCCATTGACCTCCGAATGACTTCAATTCATTTTAGCAGTAATAAATATGGCCCATGCCTGCGGCATGGGGGCTTGGACAGGGTTCGATGCCAGGACTGTGTTTGGGGACATGAGCGCTTCACGCTGCGTGCGCTGATTGACTCAGTGTTGATGCTGACATGCTAGCAAGAACAAATATGCATGTCCCATGCCTACGGCATGGGTTGCAAGGATACAGGAGTCTGTGCACGGTGCGACGGGGCCACGAAGCGCACAACTTCGTGAAGACAGTCTGTTGCGGAAGCCCGAGCCCATACAGGGCATAGGGCCTAAAAAACATTGACTGAGAGGGTGTGTCCAAACCTTTGCCTGGCTGCCTACATTATCTAGAGCAGAGTGCAGATTATGAGGGTTCCAGTGGGCATTGTGGAGTTGTGTACCTAACCTGAACCGCAAAAACATCATTGACATCGTGATAACTACACTGTGAACTTGTGAATACTTTCCAACCCAGTGTCAGTTGTCATGGAAACACCGTATTCACTCAACTTTGATTATAATATAATATAATAATATATATAATATAATAATAATTTGTCCTAATTTCTTCATATATTTGTTATTTAGATGCTGTAAGAGACCAGGATGCACTGGTCTGCTGCTGTCTGGCCCTCTCTCACGCCTCCTCTGTCACCATAGTAACGTACAGGTAGGTGCTATTTATAGACAAGCCAAGTCACCTCTTGAGTTATGAATCGCTGTATCAGATCTGGTTTATTTTAGATTTTAGACACAAGAACAAGATGTTTTTACTTCCAGGACTACTTAACATGGACAAATTCACATAATATTTGACTAAAAGCGAAAAAATAGGTCTCGGGACTTGCATGTTTGCATGTTCTCCCCGTTTTTAGATAGGTTACCTCTGCCTCCAAAGTATATGGGCAAGGTTGGCTTTATGTTCTACACAATTTTGTCTGCATGTCATGAATTGTTCCATAAAACGTGTCCATGCAGACAAGCAGGTGACTCACTCCAAGTAAGTTTTCTGGCAATAAAAACACCTGTAATTTAATAAATGAAAGGTACAATCAGGTGATGGGCCTGCTACTAGAAAAGTTACATAATGCACCTTTATTTTACGGCTTGGACTCAAAGTGGCCCTAATCTGACCAACGACAAAAACATTATAGCTATATCTTTGCTCTTAGGGATGGTTCAGTATATTTTTAGCTGATATCATATAGAATATTTGACTTCCTTTTGAGATGGAAAACCTTTCACTTTGGTAAAAATGATAACAAAGTGTATTTTCTTAGATAGAATATAATTAGTGCAGTCACTTTTTTCAGTTTTCACTTAGAAAAAAAATGTATAAAATTTCGTCCCAAATATATCAACAAAACCTATATATCTTCTATCCCTATCTAACCTTTATAGACTTTCACCTGGAGCTATTGCCATGGCGAACATGCTCTGTTTCTCGGGAAACGTCTGACCATAGTGACAGACCAGATAGAGCCGAACCATGACATCATCCAAAAATCAGTGAACTCAGGTGAGAGACATGAACAAGTTTTTTATTATTATTGTACTAAAGAAAACCGTTTAGTACCACAGTAGGCACAGAAGCTTTGACCTGAAGGGTTGGTAGTTCAATTCCCCCACAATAAGATGAGGCAAGGCAAGGCAAGGCAAATTTATTTGAATAGCACGATTCATTCAAAGTCTTTTACAGAATAAGGAAGACATTAAAGTCACACAAATCAAAAGATAAATGATCACAAATAATCATCATAAAATTAACATTAAAACAGAAGAGTGCAGAATAAAAACATTTCAGTAATATGCACCGCTAAGCAGAACAGTTTTGAGTCTGGATTTCAACATTGTTAAAGTAGGGGCCTGTCTCACAGCTTCAGGAAGACTGTTACAGGTTTTAGTTGCTTAAAACTGAAACACTGATTCCCCATGTTTAGTCCTGACTCTGGGCACCAGCAGGAGGCCAGTCCCTGAAGTCTTCATGTGAGATGGTTGATAGGGCACTAACATGTGGAAGATGTAATTTGGTGCAGGGCCATGAAGAGACTTGTAAACAAGCAGAGCTGCTATCTCTAAGCCAGAGGAAGCCAATGCAGAGACCTGAGTACAGGAGCTATGTGCTCGTACTTCCTGGTTCTAGTCATGAGCCAAACAGCAGTGTTCTGGATGTACTGCAGCTGTCTTAACACTCATTTGGAGAGGCCAGTGAGCAGGCTTCTCCAAAAGAAAAGGCCTGCTCACTTGTAGTCTAACCTACTGGAGACAAATGCATGGATAAATCTCTCCAAGTCCAGAATACCTTAGATTTTTGACATGTTTTTAGATGGTAAAAAGCTGCAGATGTTATTGATTTGATGTGGCTGTTAAAGTTCAAGTCTGAGTCCATTATTACCCCTAGATTTCTAGCCTGATTTGAAGGTTTTAAAGAGAGAGAATGGAGGTGACTGCTAACACTTTGCCTATGTTTCTATGGGCCAAAGACTATGACTTAGCTGGAGAAAGCTGTTTTGCATCCACACACTGATCTGTTGGATGCAGTGGCAGAGTGAATCCACTGGTCCATAATCACCTGCTGCCAGTGAGACATAGATCTGAGTGTCATCTGCATAGTTGTGGTAGGACACATTATTGCTGTGTATTAACTGGCCTAACGGCAGTCTGTACAGACTGAACAAGAGGGGTCCCAGGGATATTTTATCTGAGGCATATTTTCCAATTCCCACAAAGTACTCCCTGTTTTCTGGATAGAACTTCAACCAGTTTCGTGTCGTACCAGAGATGCCCAGTCCTTTAGTCTCTGTAAGAGGATGCCATGTGTCAAAGATGAGAAAAAGTTAACCAAGACATGTATTATTATTGTTATTAGGGGAATTCATAATATTACAATAGTGTCCCTATGAAATGTTTTTATTTATTTATTTATTTGTTATATCTATTTTAATTTGAAAAACAGATAAAAGGTTCTATAAAGTTTAATATCAAAAAAGGACAAAACAAAAAACTGTAAGGTACAACATTAATTCATTTAACATAATATTTAAAGCTACAGTATGTAACTATCTGGAGTTGGCATGTCATCAGCATGATTCTATGGAAAGAGAAAGTTAATATTATACTTCGGAAAATTCTCTATGGAAATAGATACGTTTTATGCCATATTGTAGAAGATTATAGGGAAAGGAACAACATTTGATTTTTCTTGTTTTGTCTGATTTTTCCTGTTGTTTTGTTTTTGTGTGTAGGCAGCACGGTGGCTGAGTGGCAACACTGGCAACAGCAAGAAGGTTTAGTTCGATCCCTGGGTCGCCCAGACCTTTCTGTGTGGAGTTTTGCATGTTTCTCCCCGTGTCTGGATGGGTTTCCTCTGGGTACTCCGGTTTCCCCCATCAACCAAAACATGAACGCCCTTCGAGACAACTGTTGTTGTGATTTTGGGTGTTACAAAAATAAAATGAATTGAATTGAATTGAACATTTCCATGGAAACAAGCAGTTAGAAGCTGTCCAGCTCAAATAAGAGTCAGGTTTGTGGAGATGCAAGTCCGCACACAGTGAGGATGCATTTTTTTCAAAGTTTTTCATTACACAATCAAAAAACAACATGCTAGACACACATACAAACAAAAAACATCCCACCGACCAGCTATTACCCCCTTTTTATTGATACATTTTGTCTGATTTGCATTTTTGTTAGAAGTTAGTTTTACAGTTTAATTTACCATTTGGATGTGATGGGCAGGTGAGCTGACTGTAACCATCCCTCTGGTCTCCTTTAAAGAAGACACCCCAGACTCCACTCTCTGCTTCCTGTGTCAGGATGGAGATGTCTACAAAACCACGTACATCAATCTGATCTCAGGCACTGTGTGTTCAGAGAACTGAGCTTTGAAGTGTTCTTTGTTGTTGAAATACCAGATATGACCATGTGGTGGCAGCATATCCCAGTGCATCTTGTTGTAAGCTGTCACTTACAACAAGATAAAAGCAAGAGACCATCTGGAGGGTCCCTTATTTGAGCTGCTCAGCTCTGCCAGAAACATACCTGGAATCAGCACTTCAGGTGATTTGCATAAATGTGATACTGCAACGTTTGAAATAAGGATGGAGAATATTAAAGCTACACTATGTAACTTTTCTTTTGATTGAGTGGCTAGGAGGTTCACAAGGTTCCAGGTTTGATACTTTCTATAGTTTGCATGTTTTCCCTGTGTCTGTGGCTCTTCGAAGGCTAGCAGTTATAGTAGCGAATTTGGAGCAGAGTTTCATATTTGAAATTCTAAGCACGAGTATCATAGCAACCAAAGAGCCAATCTGGAGCAAGGCTGTTGAAGGTAACACCCCTTCCTGCGCGCAATTTTGGTTTAGCAGGGAGCGGACGCATAGCTCTGTCAATCAAACGTGTTGCTAACACTAGCAGGAGGCTAGCAGGCGACCTCGGGGAAAGAAGGCTTCTGATTTGTCTGTTATTAATGTTCATATCTTGATTTACAGACACAATAGTGAAATAAAAACTCCAGAATGTAGAGCGGGTTAATATGAACATTTAAGACCAAAATGACGAGTCTGACAGCAGCAGTTACAGAGACCTCTCTTCTAATGTAAAGTGAATTACAGCCAGAGTTGATGGAGCCGGAAGTGCGCCCATGATTACTTCCTACCTGAAACGCAGCGGCTAGCACATTAGCTATGTCAAGGCAAGGCAACGCAAGTATATTTGTATAGCACAATTCATACACAAAGTAATTCAAAGTGCTTTACAGAATAAGAAGGACATTAAAATCACACAAATCAAAAGATAATCACAAATAATCATTATAAAATTAACATTAAAACAGAAGAGTGCAGAATAAAAACCTTTCAGTCGTATGCACAGCTGAACAGAACTGTTTTGAGTCTGGATTTAAACATTGTCAAAGTAGGGGCCGGTCTCACACCTTCAGGAAGATTGTTCCAGGTTTTAGCTGCATAAAACTGAAACGCCAATTCCCCATGTTTAGTCCTGACTCTGGGCACCAGCAAGAGGCTTGTCCCTGAAGTCTTCAAAGTGCGAGATGGTTCATATGGCACTAACATTTCGGAGATGTACTTTGGTGCTTGGCCATGGAGAGACGTGTACACAAGCAGAGCTGCTTTAAAGTCTATTAAAGTCCATTTATATATACAGTCTATGGGACACACATACAGTCAATACACAGTTTTTTCATTTGTGGCTGCAGGAGTGTCTAACTGGGGTGGATACCTAGTTTCTTGTGGCTTGTTCCTGCTCCAAAGCTGCTCTTCACATCAGAGATACTTAAAACCCCTTAGCATTCCGGGTGATTTTGGTGAAATTGCCTTTGTTCTGACCTCTCCAAATTAAAATAATCACCATTATTGAACCCTCAGTAGTAACTGCACTAGTTTGGGGTCTTTGTAAAGGTTACACCCTATAGTTTTACCCACAGGCATCAGAATCACTGTAAGTTTGTCTGCTGAGCATTTATACACTTTGGAACACAAAAATTCTCACCCTCGCCAAAAAAAATGTGTGAAAATGAAGGTGTAGAAAGCTGCAGTAGGGAGCTGGGGACAAAAATACACCATACCTCAACTGACAAGATTGTTGACCACTTACATTTCAAATTTGAGGTCAATACCTATAAAAATGAGAGTTTTACAATCATTTTATCATGAGTAAGTCCAGGCCTCTCCAAACCTATCCGAATGAAGACATTTGGAGAACGTTTGGAAAAAGTGCAATAACTTTTGAATGTTTCAACCCACAGACATCAGTGAGGGCTCAACTGAAAACTCACACTGAGAGGAATCTGTATCTGCAGCTGCTCTATTACTGTACATTTATATATCATATCAAAACACAATATAAAATGTATATTTGTATATAAAATACAGTCAAAACAAGTGCTATGGGTCAAAATAAATATATATTTGCAAACCACACACTGCAAACAATCAACAAAAACACACACACGTCAAAATGTAAACAAATACACACTGGAAACTAAGAACACACTGTACATGATTGTACAGTGTGTACACATTTCTGACTTCTCTGTAAAAACGTCTTTCCTGTCAGCACTGTGGTGATTAGATGTGTAAATGGTTTACATATTCAGAAAGATGAATGCGTAGCTTTCATTTGATGTGTAGATTGTTTGTGTGGGTGACGCAGAAATACACGTACATTGCTGTAAATTTGTAACCCGCGGGCGGGCCGTCGGAACGCTAAGTGGTTAAAGAAAGGACGGGAGGAGACACAGGCACAGAGGAGCGCAGCACTGCCCTCTGTGGACAAGGTAACACTCACACAGATATACATGCATTTACTCTGCAAAATATGTGACTTAAAGGGCCTATATTACACTATTTTTTTTATCTCTGTTCTAATGTTTCCTCATCGCAAACAGACATAGAGTTTTGTTTTGTTTCATTCACACATGTTTAACTCCTCCAGATTTAGGCTCCCTAATTCTTCGCTCAAACACAAAATGCTTTGTTTCGCCTTGTGATGTCATGTGGTAATACAGGAAGTGCTTCACTGTGTTTTTAAACTCCATAAGCCTTCACTTGAACCATTTTGATGATTTCCGAAATTAGATAGATTGAAATAAACTAATAATAAAAAAGTGTTTTTTTTTTACACTGAACTTGTTAGTAACTGTGCCTGTTTCATTATTTGTATTTTGTTTTTTTTAAGGTGGAGTCTTTGGTATCTACACTTTAAGGTGGAGTCTTTAGGTATCTACACTTTCTTTAGCGCAGTGATGTCACGTAGTACTTTAAATTTAAAAGGCCACTGGAGGCAGCACACACTCCATTTTTGGATTGTTTTTGAATTGCTGGTGAAGTTGTGCTTCGTCTCGTATCAGAAGTTCCAAAAGGACTAAACTACAAGTGCTACTTTGACAACTGGTTTAAGTCCCCTGAACTCATTGTGGAACTGAAGAAAATGGGAATTCTAACAGTTGCTACTATCAATCGTAACCGTGTCCGTGGATGTACCCTGAAAAGTGACAAGGAACTGTCAAAGGCTGGGCGTGGTGCGTATGAAGTGAAATACGAAATAACAAGTGGGATGGCCATCGTGAAGTGGTATGATAACAAGGCAGTGTTACTAGTGTCATCCTTCATTGGCCCTGATCCTGTTGATAGATGCAGAAGGTGGTCAAAAGAGAAGAAGGAATATGTGTAAGTAGACAGACCACCCACGTAGTTGGTATCTGTGCATCTTGTTCTACTTGATTGACCTATCACTGGTCAATGGCTGGCTCCTCTACCGCCGTCATCTCATCCAGAAGCAGGAGAAGAAGTATATGCCGCTTCTTGACTTCCGTGCTCAAGTTGCAGATGCCCTCATCAAGATTGGAAAACAGGCTGACTTCAACAGCAGGAAAAGAGGACGAACATCATTGGAAAATGCTCCAGAACCCCATCAAGCTGCCTCACCTCCACTTCAGAGGATCATTGCGCCTTTGGTTCGATCCGATTCGATCATTTCCCCATCCATGCTGATAAACGTGGACGATGCAGACTGTACAAGAATGGCTACACGCAAACGGCCTGCCTGAATTGCAAAGTACTTTTGTGCTTTACAAAAGAAAAAAATTGTTTCTTGGAGTACCACACAAAAAAGTGATATATACCAAGTTGTTTCTATTGTTGTTCTGCCACTGTAAAGCACTTTGAAACATTGTTTTTAAAAGTGGTATACAAATAAAGTTAGCGTTCATATCATATTCAGTCTTCAGTGTTAATTTACCACACCGGGCCAATGTTGCAAATCTGCAACATCCCAGAATGCACTGCATGTGAAGGTCTCTCTCAAAAAAAGTCAGGATCGTATATTACTACCCCATACAATAATTTTCCCCAAATATCAGATTTTTCCTGTTACTAAAACCTAATTTGAGCCTGAGAGGGTTAATTGCTCCCTAGAATATACACACAAAGCTTTATATTAACACTTTAATACAAAGAGATAGCTGCACAAACGAGACTACAGAGCTCTTTTATAGGTTTGTCATAGAAAAAAGGCTGTGGGTAAGTTTGTTGTACATTTCAATTACAGAATTTGTGGAAAATAATCAAATCAACCCTTTGTATCAACCCAAAAATATGGGTACAAAGCATTGGTTTTAGGATACAGGCGTTACCGTGATTACAATTCAGGATTCAGACTCCAGTTTTTCTTCTCTCAAATTGGCTTACATCCATTTTGTTTTTACATCTGACAGAAGTAAGAGTGTCTAAGTAAGTCACCATTTTGAAGACGGTTAACTTATGTGTTTTCATTGTTACATTTCAAAATAGGCTATAGACTACAGATGCACCTCCTGCTCTTACTATTATCCTATATGATTGTGTAAATCTTCAAGGTCCTGTAAGCCATGTCAACTTTTTACATCAGCATTGCAAACTGAATGCTTCAGATGTGGTTTACTTAACAGTTTGCATGAATATGTATTTTCAATTATGTTTATTTAATTTAATTTTTATTTACATACACAATAATACCACTTGAAGAATACAGATATTATTCTAAAGCCTTGTAATGAAGTACTGTGTGTGCGTGGGCATTTGAAATGGCTATTACCATATGGTGGAATGGGAGCAGGATGCAGCAGCTGTGTCATTGCTATTATAAACTGAGATGTTTACTTTTGAACACTCAGCAGGTGACTGACACTGCTGCCCACTACCCAAAAAGTCAGCTGTTTTGGCCTTGAATTGTAATTTTGTGCAGATGGATTCTCAGAATGTTTGAGTGCTGGACATATCGATCTGGTTTGAGTCAGGATGAATTCAAAATATCTGTTCTATATGTTCATCTTTAGTTCAGTAGTTTTGAGTACATTGTCATACACTCTAACATTTCGTTGGACTGCCTTTAGCTTTGATTACAGCAGGCATTCGCTGTGGCATTGTTTCAAGATTCTGCATTGTCACAAGATTTATTTCCATCCAGTGTTGCATAAATCTTTCACCAAGATCTAGATGGTAGAGTCTGACCGCTGCGTAAAGCCTTCTCCAGCACATCCAGCACAAGATTCTCAATGGGGTTAAGGTCTGGACTCTGTGGTGGCCAATCCATGTGTGAAAATAATGTCTTATGCTATCTGAACCATTCTTTCACAATTTGAGCCCGATGAATCCTGGCATTGTCATCTTGAAATATGCCCATACCATCAGTGAAGAAAAAAATACATTGATAGAATAATCTGGTTATTCAGAATATTCAGGTAGTCAGCTGACCTCATCCTTTGAGCACATGCTGTTGCTGAACCTAGACCTGACCAAGTGGAGGAGGCTCTTACCTATTTGCTTAGTTAAATCCAGGTGGCGGCTTTTTTTTTGTCCAGGCAGTGTATTTCGTAACAGAATACTGAATTACAAATACTTAAAGGGTGACAGTAGCTCAGTTTCAATTAAATTCAAATCATTTTATTTTTGTAATGCCCAAAATCACAACAACAGTTGTCTCGAAGGGCGTTCATGTTTTGGTTGATGGGGGAAACCGGACTACCCGGAGGAAACCCATCCAGACACGGGGAGAAACATGTAAAACTCAACACAGAAAGGCCTGGGCGACCCGGTGATCAAACCAAACCTTCTTGCTGTGAGGCATGAGTGTTGCCACTCAGCCACCGTGCTGCCTACACACAAAAACATACAGGAAAATCAAACAACAGGAAAAATCAGACAAAACAAGAAAAATCGTCCAGGCGAGGAGAAGGGAGGGGGCGGAAGAGGGCCAGGCGAGGAGGAAGACCAGACGAGGAGAAGGAGAGCTGGGCGAGGAGGATGAGAGCCGGGCGAGGAGGAGATGGAGGCGGGTGGAGGAGGGCTAGGCGGGGAGGAGGAGAGGGTCCAGCTGTCATCGGGGCATCTGAAAGAGTTACACTCCACAGGGGGAGTGGGACAGGGGACAACATGTGAATAGCATTGCTGATGAGAAAATAGGACAAAGCAGAGGATAGTGCTCAGGTTGCCATAGATAGATAGATAGATAGATAGATAGATAGATAAGATAGATAAAAACTTTATTAATCTCCAAGGGAGAAATTCAGGTGTCCAGCAGCAAACACACACTTGCACAAACACACACAATAATAACAGTAGAAACAATAAAATATTACTATCAATAGTATAAAGTACTCGTCATATAGAAATTACAGTTCCTATCAGGCAGATCTGTTAAACAGCCTGATAGCTGAAGGGACAAACGACCTCGAAAAGCGCACTGTCCTGCAGCTCAGTGAGAGGAACCTGTTACACCGTGTGCTTCTCTGTGCAGACATAGTGTCATGCAAGGGATGTCTGGAATTGTCCAGGATGCCCTGCATTAAAGCCCTCATCTTCTTCTCAACTTCCCACAGAGTCCACCCTCCTCCCGATCATACATACATACATACATACATACATACATACATACATACATACATACATACATACATACATACATACATACATACATACATACATACATACATACATACATACATACATACATACATACATAGACAGACAGACAGACAGACAGACAGACAGACAGACAGACAGACAGACAGACAGACAGACAGACAGACAGACAGACAGACAGACAGACAGACAGACAGACAGATAGATAGATAGATAGATAGATAGATAGATAGATAGATAGATAGATAGATAGATAGATAGATAGATAGATAGATAGATAGATAGATAGATAGATAGATAGATAGATAGATAGATAGATAGATAGATAGATAGATAGATAGATAGATAGATAGATAGATAGATAGATAGATAGATAGATAGATAGATAGATAGATAGATAGATAGATAGATAGATAGATAGATAGATAGATAGATAGATAGATAGATAGATAGATAGATAGATAGATAGATAGATAGATAGATAGATAGATAGATAGATAGATAGATAGATAGATAGATAGATAGATAGATAGATAGATAGATAGATAGATAGATAGATAGATAGATACTTTATTAATCCCCAGCCAGGGAAATTCACCTGTCCAGCAGCAAAACAGAGACACAACACAAATTGCACACAGTTATAAAATCACAAAGAATACTAAGATAAGATAAGATAAGATGCACACTTCTTTATCAGTCTGCCCAAACGATTGCAATCCCTTGTGGTTATCCTGCCACCCCAACAGACAACACCATAGAAGACAGCACTTGCCACAACAGACTGATAGAAGATGAACAACATGTCAGCACACACATCAAAAGACCTAAGCTTTCTTAGGAAAAACAGCCTACTCTGTCCCCCATACTTCCCCCAGCTTGTTATCTCCTACTGCAGCCTATCTTATCCCGGGTTTTAATGTCACTTCCTGCCAATCTGGTCATAGTTAGTCCGGAGTGACATTAAACTAAGTAACCTGGTCATAAGCTATACCGAAGAGGAAGGTTTTAAGCCTGGTCTTAAATACAGAGACTGTGGGGGCCTGTTTAACATCAGCAGGGAGTTGATTCCATAGCACAGGAGCTTGGTAACTGAATGCTCTCCCTTCCACTGTACTTTTGGACACTCTAGGAACCACTAATAGTCCTGCATTCTGAGAGCGGGGTGCTCTGTTTGGCTGGTACGGGACAATAGCATCTTGCAGATAGGATGGGGCCATATCGTTTAGGGTTTTGTATGTCAGGAGGAGGACTTTGAATTTGATTCTAAGCTCGACAGGAAGCCAGTGCAGATATTTTAGTACAGGACTGATGTGGTCTCTTCTTTTAGTTCCTGTTAGGACTCTGGCCGCTGCATTTTGGACCAACTGGAGGCTCCTTATAGTACTTTTGGGGCAGGCGGCAAGCAGAGAATTACAGTGATCAAGTCTGGAAGTAACAAATGCATGGATGAGTTTTTCAGCATCGTTTTTAGGCAAAATATTTCTAATTTTAGTTATATTTCGCAGGTGAAAGTATGCGGTTTTACAAGCTATGTTTATATGGGCTGTGAATGAGAGATCTTGATCAAATAGGACTCCAAGATTTTTTACAGTAGGGCTAGAAGCTATACTCACATTGTCGAGTGAGATTATCTGGTCCAACAGAGAATCTCTTTGACCTTTGGGACCAACGACAATGACCTCTGTTTTTTCAGGATTTAAGAGCAGGTAATTCAAGGTCATCCAGGTTTTGATGTCCTTCACACAGGCACTGAGTTCATCTATTTGATCAGTTTGATTTGGTTTCATTGATAAGTACAGCAGAGTGTCATCAGCATAGCAGGGAAAATTAATGCCATGGTTTCTGATAATGTTACCTAATGGCAACATATACAGAGTAAATAGGATTGGACCAAGCACAGATCCTTGTGGAACACCACAGGCTACTTTAGAACAGGGAGAGGTGCACTGGTTTATACTAACAAACTGGTACCTATCTGATAGATAGGATTTAAACCATTTCAGGGCGGTCCCTCTGATTCCAATGTTAGTTTATAGAGCGTTTGCAATTTCAGCTCCAACTTAAGACTTAACCCACTTCACCCCCAGTGTCTGTGTACACGGGCTTTCTCTGTCACTGGCTCCAGACTTTGGAATAAACTTCCCCAGGATTTGTGCAAACACTTTGGCCTGTTTAAATCCAGGCTGAAAAGGTATTTATTCACTGTGTGTGTGGGGAGGGGGTGTATGTGTGAATGGTTCCTTGATGTAAAGACTTAGTGCCTTGAAGGTAGAAAAGTGCTTTATACGGTGTGTGACCAGAAACTGTGACCATTTAAATTAAAATCTATTTTGTAACATATCCTGTTACATGGGCCAATCAGAGTATTTTATAGTATTTTGAATACTTTTACACTGACCGGACTGTCATAGCACCATCACATGACCACTTTGGGACGCTAGTGAGCAGTCCAAACTGTCAGGTATGAAAACAAACTAAACCTTGGTCTGGAAAAAGACTGTATTAAAATAAATGAACAGAAAACCAAATGAATATCACTGCACTATAACTTTTAAGGCTCTTTCTTAAGACAACAGCAGTAGCGGCAGCGAAAACATGACAACAAGGTGAATACATCTCCTACTGTGTCATCTTTAAAAAATAAAATTTTCTAAGTAAAAAGCTGGACATATATCCTCTAAGTAAATGGTAAACGGTCACATTTTTATATAGCGCTTTTCCACCTTCAAGGTACTCAAAGCGCCTACTCACACGCACATTCACACACATTCACACACCAGTGTACACAATACACTGGGAGGCAAGGTGGGTTAAAAACTTCATGGGAAAGATAAACAAAATCAGATGTGACATTTTATCTAACCAAACCACTGTTTTTAACACATCTGATTGTTTGTCTTTACCAGAGGAAACACTGGACAGCTTTGTCCTGGTTAATGCTGAGAGGCTTGATGAAGTTTTCTCCTCAGTGAGACCCACCACATGTCTTGTTGACCCCATTCCAACACGGTTCTTCAAGTCATTTTATTAATCTTTTAGAGACGAGCTTTTAAACATGATGAACTACTCTCTTCAGACAGGGGTCTTTCCCACTGCCTTTAAAGCTGCAGTGGTGAGGCCCCTGCTGAAGAAGAGCAATTTAGATTTTAATGATTTTAACAATTACAGACCAGTGTCTAACTTACCATTTTTAAGCAAAATTTTAGAAAAACTTGTTTTTACCCAGCTTAATTATTTTTTAAACACACAGAACATTCTTGAAGAATGTCAGTCTGGTTTTAGAGTAAACCACAGTACAGAGACAGCCTTGACAAAGATTTTAAATGATTTTAGACTAAATTATGATTCTAAACAGGTGACAGTGTTGGTTCTACTGGATCTAAGCGCTGCCTTTGATACAGTAGACCACACTATTCTTTTAAACAGACTCAAACACCTGGTCGGCCTCTCTGGTACTGTACACAAATGGTTTACTTCCTACCTCACAGACAGAACATTTATGGTAAGCTTAGACACCTACTCCTCTCAGGTTCATAAAATCACATGTGGTGTGCCCCAGGGTTCCATTTTAGGTCCTATACTTTTTAACCTGTACATGCTCCCTCTTGGTGATGTCATCAGGAGACATGGAATCAGCTTCCACAGCTATGCAGATGATACACAGCTTTACATCTCCATGTCTCCTGATGACACCAGCCCAGTGGATGCTCTTTTTAACTGTATTTTAGACATCAAATCCTGGATGGCAGAAAACTTCCTCCAGCTTAACCAGGACAAAACTGAGGTTTTAATCATCGGTCCTGAGGCCCAGAGAGAGAAACTTTTACCCAAATTACAGTCACAGTCTTTTAATCCATCATCACAAGTAAGAAACCTGGGCGTTATTTTTGACTCTGAGCTGACTTTTATTCCACACATTAAAAACATCACAAAAATTGGTTTTTACCATTTGAAAAACATAGCCAGAGTCCGTCCCATTCTCTCTCGGGCCAACACAGAGACGCTGATGCATGCTTTTATCACCAGTCGTATAGACTACTGTAATGCCCTGCTCTCTGGTCTTCCCAAAAAGGCGATTTCAGGTCTACAATTATTACAAAATTCAGCAGCACGTGTCCTGACTAAGACCAGGGGGCGGGACCACATTACACCGGTATTAGAATCCCTGCATTGGCTCCCTGTGTGTTTCAGGATCGATTTTAAAGTTCTTTTACTGGTTTTTAAATGTCTTAATGGTCTTGGGCCTTCTTATCTTACAGAACTGCTTTTATCCTATGAACCCTCGCGGCCCCTGCGCTCCTCCGGCAGCAGGCTCCTAGTCATTCCCAAAGTCAGGACACACACGCATGGAGAGGCCTCTTTCCAGTTTTATGGCCCCCGTCTATGGAACAGCCTGCCGGAGGACCTCAGGGCCGCAGAGAACATTCAGGTTTTTAAAAGCAGGCTCAAGACCCATCTTTTTAGCATAGCTTTTGATTAGTATTTATCATTTTAGTTTACTTCTCTATTTATTTAGTCTTATTTAGGCTGGCTAGTGCGTTTATGTTTTACTTATGTTTTATTTACTTGTTTAGTTTTGACTTATTTTATTATTTATTGATTATTTTACTTATTTATTGATTATTTATTTTATTATTTATTGACTTATTTATTAGTTTTGACTTATTTTATTATTTTTAATCATTTTAGATTTGCCAGTGTTTCCTCTGAGGAGCCCTCTGCACCGGGAGCTGTGGTTGGCTGTGGCTGCTGGGCCCTGGCTCGTGGGCCCTGGAGGTTTGGTCTTGACCTCATCTCTTCTCTGGGCCCTGGGCTGGTGTCCTGTGGCTGTGGGTGACCCTGTTCCTGGTGCAGATGGTTCCTCTGGTGGCGCTCTCTCATCTGGTTCATCTTTATCCAGCCTGTTCCACTTAAACATATTTTAAATGAAACTGAGCTATTTTAACATGTGTTGAGGTGGGGGGTGGGAGTGTGTGTTGGGGTGGGGGGTTGTTTGGTTATGATTATTGATGTGTTGGGGTTGGGTTGTTGGGCTGTCGGGTGGCTGGGTGGGTTTGGTGGGTGGGACTGATTTTAATGCTTTGTAAAGCACTTTGTGTTACTTTTTTTGTATGAAAAGTGCTATATAAATAAAGTTTGATTTGATTTGATTTGATTTGATTAAATGTCTTGCCCAAGGACACAATGACAGCATTCATCTGTGGGAGCTGGATTTGCACTGCCAACCTGTGGGGTATCAGTGACAGCTCAACCAATGGTGTTTACGTCAAGAGCGGAATTCAAGCCTTCGGATCAGTGAAGAAACACTCTGACTGGCCCACAGTACATCAAAAACTAATTAAAACTACCCAATCAAGAGAATGATTCCAAACTGAGCCATTTTACCTCAAGTGCAAAATGTTTTTGCACAGTGTAGTCTCTACACTGTAGAGAGTGGGAGCATTGTGAAGGATATGAATGTAAACAGCCGAGGTTGGTTTTCCAAATGGCTTCTCCAAAACCATAAATAAAACGTGGCTGTTAGAGGTATTTCTGGACTGTGGGCATGTGTCAACTGTAAATAATCGTGCAGTCTGAACAGAGGAACAGATTTCAAAATGCAATTATAGAACAAGAAAGCAACTCAATTTCTATGATAGCTGTTTTTGTCTATGAAGCAAGTGCTGTTTTCCAGCTCCAAATAGAAGCAGGTTGTGCTACCTGACCTGGCAACAAAGGCACTTCCACTGTTTTAAATAATGGGATTTTGCAGTTTGTTAATTCATTATTTTTACAATTATGAGACTGTAAATTTGATTAAACAAACTAAGAATAACAACGTGATTCCCTGATTTTACAAGCGTATATAAAATAAGCCTAAAATTAAGAGGGAATTTGAAAATGAAAAACCACTGGAGGCACTGGAGGATGTGTCTGGAATCAGGGAAGTCTGGGAGTCTGTGCTTAGACTGCTGCCCCCACGACCTGGCCCCAGTAAGAGGAAGAAAATGGATGGATGAAAAACTGAATTAGAATTTCTCTGGCAAATTTACTTACATATTGCTCCTGAAACAAACAAATACATAAATAAATTAATTAATACTTCTTTATTCTAAGTTACATTTTAATCTAAGCATCTAATTAATTATGAAAGTCTTTGTTCAATGGAAGTATTAGATTTAAGCTAACTGTTGCTTCTTGCCATAAAACTGATGTTATGGCAGAATGGAAATTCATTATTAAGTCATACCCATAGACTGTATAACGAAGTGGACTAAGAGACTGTGACATCACCCACAGCATTCAGCTCCAAATGAAGCTCATCTAGGCTAGCGGTTATAGGGGAAGATTTGGAGTCAAGTTCTATATTTGGAATTTCGACCACAAGCATCATAGCAACCAAAGAGCCAAACCAGAGAGAAGTTGTTGAAGGTAACGCCCCTTCCTGCCCGCACCGCTGGCAGGAAGGGGTTAGCAGGGAGCGGGCACTTGTTGTTGATCAAACCTGTTGCTAACACTAGTGGGAGTGACCTCGGGGAAAGAAGGTGCCTGATTTGTCTGTTATTAATGTTCATATCTTGATTTACAGACACAATATCCATCCATCCATTTTCTTCCTCTTATCCGGGGCCGGATCGTGGGGGCAACAGTCTAAGCAAGAACTCCCAGGCCTCCCTCACCCCAGACACATCCTCCAGCTCCTCTGGTGGGATCCAAGGAATTCCCAGGCCAGCCGAGAGACAGCGTGTCCTGGGTCTTCCCCGGGGCCTCCTCCCGTTGAGAGGTTGAAAGGCAAAGGTAGCATTCTGTGATTGGCTGGTTGGTGACAGGAAGTACAAACACAGTAGAAAATAATCTTGCTAATTTATGTTTATAATTTAGGCTATTGTGCAAATTTTAAAGTTTCAAAACTGAGAAAACCTGACAAAAATTGACATATATCTAAACCATTGTTGTCCTCATCTGACTTCATTTCTCCGTCATTTTACACCTTTTGACCCTCACATGGCCCCAGTCCCATCGCATCATTTCCTGTTTGAAGTAAATTAGCCGCTAGTTGCAGCTAATTGAGCCAAAACCAACACACTCAGAGCTCAATGTTGAAAGAAGCAAATACGCTACAATAACAAACCTAGCTACTCACACAGAAGACCGTTATTGACATTGATGGACTATTTTAATTTGAACTCCCTATCCACCTGACCTGTTTTATTAATTTCCAAAAACTAATAAACGCCAAGTACCAAGTATTTCATCTCATTCTATCGTAGAGGTCAGCCCAGGTCACTTGTATTTGTTCAATGCAATTCCACAACAAAATTAAAATGATTTGGGGAAAAGTTCTTATTATTAAATGTCTGTCAAATAATTAAAGCTGCAGTATGTAACTTTTCTGTTGGGAGGGTCTGCCACCTTCTTGTTCTCATGGAGATGCTACTGCTTTGTCTACAATGTTCCACAGAATGGCATTAAATCATGCATGTTTGAGTGTGTGGTGAGTGGTGTCATCACTCCATAGATCTGATCTGTGACTTGGCCTGTTGATGTTGTCTGCTTGTTTCCATGAAGATAGGTAAGTTTAATACCATAGAGTGGAACATCCCAGGAAAACAACACAATCCATATAAGGACAGAGGAAGAGGTGCTGGAGGTAACATCATGGGAGGACAAGCTCCTACATGGGATGTAGGAGCTTGTTCTCCCTTGACATAACTAAAATGGCTGATATCAAGAAATCCTTCCAATGGTTGGAGACACAGACCTACCAGACAAGACTCAAGGTGAGAGAGACAGTCCAGCACATAACTGCAGGGTGTAAGATGCTGCAGAATACATGGAATGACACAACTGAGTGGAGCCACAGAAACAGCTGTGCAGAGTACAGACTGGAGAAGCCAAGGTCAAGGAGGGAAATGCCTTCAAAGGTAGTGGAGAATGATCGAGCCAAGATCCTATGGGACTTCCAGATACAGACTGACAGAATGGACATAAACCAACCGGACACTGTGGTGGATAAAAACAGAGAAAAGTCATTGTGGTGGACATTGCAGAACCAAGTGATGGGAACATCAGAAAAAAGGAATATGAGAAACTAGAGAAATACCAGGGGCTCAAAGAAGAGCTGGAGAAGGCCTGGAAGGTGAAGGCATCAGTGATGCCCGTGGTCATCGGAGCACTCGGGGCAGTGACCCCCAAAAGTGGAGGAGTGACTGCAGTAGATCCCAGCAAAAACATCAGACATCTCTCATTCCAGAAAAGTGCAGGACTGAGAACAACAAAGATATTGTAGAACCCTCAAGCTTCCAGGCCTCTGGTAGAGGACTCGAGCTTGGAAACTATACAGCTTTTCTGGTGAAAGGTCGCTGCCTGCTTGTCTCCATGGAGATGTCCTTGCTTTGCTTGAGAAGTTTCACAGTAATGGCCGAGCTTCTACCAGAAAAGTTACATAGCACAAAGAAACCTGGTAAAATTCAAATCATAATCAATATTCTGAATGTCATCAAGGGAAAACACAACACAAGTGAAGCTGTTTTCTTATACTGTATATTGTTTTATAAAACAATTCTCACATTCAAGTATGTCTATCCCACTGCAGAAGTAAATGTCTATATGAGTTATAATGACAACAATTATCCACAATCAAATTTCTATTTGAGTAGCTTTGACTAGTTAGGATGGGCACAATTTGATCTTGTGACTTCTCATTTGACTTCCAAATTTCAATGTATTTAATTTGTCCAAGTTCAAGAAAATTATATGTGAAATTCTAAGACACCACACCAAAAAGCACCTGTGAATAAGAGCTGTCTATGTACTTTATGAGTAATTTGACTAATTTATTTTTAAATAATATGTAAAATAAATTAGTCAAATTATTCAAATCCAAATGAATATTCTTATAGTCAGTTTAATTCATGTGGACATATTTTACAGGGCAATAATGTGATAATGCCGTAGTAACAAATATAATGTAATTATATATATATATATATATATATATATACACAATGAGAATTTTGGACCATTAAATGTGACATGTTAATATTGAAAAACACTTGTATGTGTGTGTGTTTGTCAGAGCATGTAAACGTTTCAACATTTTCCTTTAAACCCCCTTTCCTATGAAAACCTGCTATTTATTTACTTCTTATTCTGAATATTCCCTGTGGATAAAGTGTATAAAATAAATAATTGTTTTTGAATCATTCGAGTGAAGAGGGATTTTTTAACTGAGTCTGCACTGTTCAGTGATTTTGAAAAGGGAAACCCAACAAGACTCGTAAATTAGACAAAGGGAGGTTCACACTTGTGTTACACTTGTTACACTTGACTTGGTCCTGGATTACACCCATGTTTAATCCTGATGTAGAATTGGTTTGGTCCTGTTTAAGACCCATGTTTATTCCTGATGTAGACTTGGTTTGGTCCTGGTTTAAACTCATGTTTATTCCTGATGTAGATTTGGTTTGATCCTGGATTAGACCCATGTTTAGTCCTGATGTAGAATTGGTTTGGTCCTGGTTAAGACCCATGTTTATTCCTGATGTAGACCTGGTTTGGTCCTGGATTAGACCCATGTTTAGTCCTGATGTAGACTTGGTATGGCCCTGGATTACACTTATGTTTAGACCTGATGTAGACTTGGTTTGGTCCTGGTTTAAACTCATGTTTATTCCTGATGTAGAATTGGTTTGGTCCTGGATTACACCCAAATTTAGTCCTGATGTAGACTTGGTTTTGGTCCTGGTTTAAACTCATGTTTATTCCTGATGTAGAATTGGTTAGGTCCTGGATTAGACCCATGTTTAGTCCTGATGTAGACTTGGTTTGGCCCTGGATTAGACCAATGTTTAGTCCTGATGTAGACTTGGTTTGGCCTTGGATTAGACCCATGTTTAGTCCTGATGTAGACTTAGTTTGGCCCTGGATTAGAACTATGTTTAGACCTGATGTAGACTTGGTTTGAAGTGTTAACACACCCATTGGCAAAGTTACTTCCATTACTTAGGATGCAGACACTATTGTGTTGATTGATTGATGCAATGCATTTAAACTGAGCTACTGTCGCCCTTTAAGTATTTGTAATTCAGTATTCTGTTACAATATACACTACCTGGCCAAAAATAAAAAATAAAATAAAATACAAAAAAAGTAGCTACCTGGATTTAATTAAGCAAATAGGTTGGGGTTGCTGCAGTTCCTCAGGTCTAGGCTCAACAGTATGTGCTCAAAGAATGAGGTCAGCTGACTGCCTGAATATACTGAATGACCAGGTTATTCCATTGATGGATTTTTTCTTCCCTGATGACACAGGCATATTCCAAGATGACAGTTTCAGGATTCATCGGGCTCAAATTGTTCATTTTCACACATGGACTGGCCACCACAGAGTCCAAACCTTAATCCCATTGAGAATCTTTGGGATGTGCTGGAGAAGGCTTTGTGCAGCGGTCAGACTCTACCATCATCAATGCAAGATCTTGGTGAAAAATTAATACAACACTGGATGGAAATAAAGCTTATGACTTTGCAGAAGCTTATCAAAACTATGCCACAGCGAATGCGTGCCGTAATCAAAGCTAAAGGCAGGCCAATGATATATTACAGTGTATTATGACCTGTTTTTTTGGCCGGGCAGTGTAGTTAATACTGTTACCTTAATTTGAACATTGAAGTAAGTGCGAGTAAGTACTGCAAACTTATAAACTTCATGTCAGATTGGTCAAAAATCTCTGAACCCCATACACTTTTGCACTGATTACACATTCACAACTGAAAAAGCTGAAACAGGCCAAAAATACTATTCCAGTCTTCTTTGTTTTGGGCTCAAAATGTTTTAAAAATTTGATCGGATTTACAAAAGGATGTAGAGAAGGTTTCAGCGGTGGTCATCTGGACGCTATTTTTGAAATCAAGCTCCCACCCAGAAGCCAGGTATTTTTGGCTGGAGGAGCTATGGGGGGGCAAAGTTCTTTAATGGGGCAGCACACTTAACATGCTAATTTAGAGTCATGTTTCAGTCACTGTTTTAAATGCATTTTGCCTATGTAGTGATTTATAAAACCTAATATGGAATCAACTTTTTATTGTAGTCTTATTTTGAACACTCTGTGGTTGCCATTTGCACATTTTTTGTCAAAATTGGATGTGAATTCCAATTGATCACTATTTAAGTTTGTGTGTTATGATTTACAAATATAAGTGAACTGCTGAACCCTGCACTAGGTATTATTTTACAAATTATAAATTTTTTATATATTTTTATTTAACATTTAAAGCCATTTTCTGTCTTTTGTAACAGGGCAGACTCAGAACAAAACAGAAGGTCTCAAGTAACTTTAAAACTATCACAAAACCTGCCAGCTGATCCCTCTTTATGTCTGAAGTGTGTAGTCCAGGGTTTGCATCTCCATAAACATAGTTATTGTTGGAGGGGGGCTTCAACTTGGTTGTTTCCATGGAAATGTTGTTCCTTTGGCTATAATATTCCACAGTATGGCATAAAACTTAGCTATCATCATGGAGAATGTTCCCAAGTATGGTTTTAACTTTCTGTGGTATCGTGCAGGTGACTTGCCACCTCCACAAAGTTACGCAGTGTACCTTTAATTTCTTTTCTTTTTTGTCATTGGAAAGTGGCAGCTGTATTTGTGTTTTTGCGATGTGTCTGTATGTGTTCATAACATATCAAAAGTTGAAGAATATTTGAATAATTTCAGTCATTTTACAGGTCTGTGTTTGTATCCTGATGTAAACAATGGAAGAACTTGTAACACAATAACACTTTAAGCGATACAGCTCAGTGTGGAAGCTGCCATAGAGTTTGATCCACTGGAATCACTGGTCCGAACCTTGGTCAAATATACATGCTGCCATTGTGTCCTTGAGCAAGTAACCTACATTGTCCACTCCAGTCACAGTACAAGTATGGTTACAAACAGAAAGGCATCTAGCTTAAAATCCTGCCAAAATGCATTCGCACAGAAACGGAGCAGCCGGAAGTTTGAAAAAATGGTCCACTAAAGTTGTCTATTCCAACCTTGCCTTTCCCCTCGTAATACATTTGCTTTGGTTTGTTAATGTCATGTATGGCTTCCAGAATCAATGGGAATTAGGAATGTTGCCGTAGTGATTTGCAATTTAAACCAAAATATTCTATTCTTTGAATGGTAAAAAGTTGTCAAAATTGTTCCAACATCTTGAAGGTAGTTTCTAGTTCAACATTGTAAATTTTCATAAGCTTAACAATAGTGCAGTGGCAGAGTGGTTAGCATTCTCATCTCACAACAAGAGGATCCTGGGTGTAAGTTCTGGACTATGAGATGGCCTTTCTGTGGGGAGTTTGCATATTCTGCCTGTGTCTGGGTGAGTTTCCTTTGGGTCCTGACCGAAATCCAGGCTCAAGATCTGGAGATGGATCCCCAAACGCTGCACCGACATTACCTCTTGCTTCTTTACCCAAGGTTCAAAATCTTACTTAATCTTAACTTCTTAAAGGTACACTATGTAACTTTTCTGGTTGGGGTATGCCAGCTACTTGTGTCCATGGAGATGTGACTTCTTTCCATGTAATATTCAACAGTACAGCATTTAATGTTTTTGACAAGCAGTTAACCTTTATTTTTCCAAGTGGAATTCCAGTGTTGCAATGCGCACTTCACAGTAAGAGAACAGAAATAGGCACACACACACACAAAAAAAAAGGTCACATCTGTGGTGAGGTGAACCACTCATGGCAACAATGCATGTTTTTCAAGGTATTTCTGAGCAATAAAATGTCCAGTAAGGGAATAAACACATGATGGAGATAAGGAGCCCCACCAGAAAAGTTGCAGAGTGCACCTTTAACTTTATTTAAACCGAGCATGTATTTTTCCCTTCTCCATTTGTGATATATTTGTTACTCTGTGCAGTCAATGGTATTAATGTCTTTTCATCATTTTGCGTGACAAGAATGGTATGTTTTATCAAATTATCCCTTTTTAGTTCAGTCATTGCACTGGTGTGGGTGAGCAGCGTAACCGTATGACGCCCGTCGTGGTTGTCCGTGGCAACCTCGTGGGAGGTTGACGGGAGGTTGCCAGGACTGGTGTTTCCACGGCGACAGCAGCAGCAAAGGAGCCTGGATACGGGACGGAGCAGGGCCTTGTAGATCCCACGGCGAGCGCTTTCACTGACGAAACAGTACAATGCCGGATCAGCCACGCAGTTCAGACTGGTCAGGAGCAGAGAAATGTGGTAGTAGTTGAAAATACCTGGGACGCACAAGGAAAAGGATAAGTATGCCTGTCACGTTAACACATTTTGAAGTTCAATATATCGTTGAAGTAAACACAGACAAGTAACAATAATATTGAAACACAGTAACCTAAGACCAGATTTAAACCACAAAAACTATACTGAATCTACAATATTGTTAAAATCATGAGCTGCAAGAAATAAACAGCATAATGAAACACTTTAGTCATTAGTTTGAGTCTGTAATGAGTCAGAGTAGTTATTAAATCGACCTTCTTCGGCAAAGAAAATGTACACACCACAAAATACATATATTGAACAATAAGTCGATATAGTGATTATGAAAGTTCAACAAATCAACAAGTAGTTTTTGATTTGCATCATGTAACTTTATAATTCCCTTTGAGGATCAATAAAACTGCTTCTGATTCTGATTGTTTTCCAGTGGAGGGCCGCCTTCCTGTTTCTCCATTGAGCTGTTATTGTATAGTCTATTATGTTCCACAGTGTGGTATTAAACATATCTATGGTACCATTGATTTATTTCATTCCAGGTGTTTAATTGCTCAAAAATACATAGAAAGGCATTCACATTAAAAACTATTTATTACAATTTCATCTGATCCTGTGTTGCCAGAGCTTTCACCTGCAGATAAAACACACACTCAAGTCTTTCTCCTTCTCAGGATATGGGCAAGCATCACGTGAAAGCTCAGAACATCCAGAATTCACTCCCTGAGCTACAGAGGCTGCACTAGCACTGATTCATGATTGGCTGCAGGTGCTGGGTTTTAGGTAGTGACCATTCAGATCAGAGAGAAGCATTTTAGGTTTAAAACAACTGAATTTCAGCATTGAAACTGGCAACCCAAATGAGAGAGTCATGTGAGGCTGATTCTGCTGTCTGATAATTATGTTCACAACCAAAACACCAAATTATAACATAAACTTCATGTTCGGTGTTTTGTAACTAAGAATAAATCAACATTACACTTGTTACCATTAAAACCTATCCTAGATTTGAACATGATTACACAGACAGGACATATTTATGATTTTGAAAGTCCAAATCTTGCATACAGTTCCTTTTAAATTTGCATTTCTAATATAGAGGAATACCCTACAGCTGCAAAACAGAGCTCCAGCCTTTTAGTCAAGGCGCGTTGCCAGATATGACTTTGTAAGTTCGACAGTTATTTGACAGTTTAAGCATCTCTCTCACCTTTATACTCCCACAATGGCCAAAAATCTTAAAAAGAGCCGTCGTAGCTAAAATAGTGTAACAGTCCATTTAGGGTTTTTTTTTATTTGGTAATTTATTTCAAAAACATTGAAAAGCACTACAGACTAGAAATGATGACATCAGATTGTAGACAAAAATGTTGTGAATCTAAATGATTACCTATGATGAAGATGCAGTCTCTCTCCAGTAGGGTGCGCACCAGCAGAAAGACGTGGTACGGCGAGAAGCAGACGAGGAAGATGAGGATGGTGCTGCTGACGAGCTGTCGGATCCTGGACTTCTGATCAGGCAGAGTCCCGGCACTGCGGCCAACTGCCCGGAGCACACATAGGTACGAGATCTGAGACAAGGACAGACACAACGGAATACACAAAGTCACCAAATATGCACAAAGTCACCAAATGTGCAAATATATGACCTAGTCTATCAATCATGAGCAACAGAACTCAAATACATGTAAACATAAACATAAATACAAATAATTATAATAATCAACAGAACTCAAATAGATGTAAACATAAACATAAACATAAACAAAATAACTATAATGATTAACAGAACTCAAATACATGTAAACATAAACATAAACAAAAAATGCTATAATGATTAACATAACATGTAAACATAAACATAAACGTAGAGAGAGAGAGGTGAAAGAGGGGGGAGAGAGAGATGTGAAAAAGGCGAGAGAGAAAGGAGAGAGAGGTGAAAGGGGGGCAAGAGAAAGGAGAGAGAGGTGAAAGGGGGAGAGAGAAAGAGGAGAGAGGTGAAAAAGAGGAGAGGTGAGAGAAAAGGAGAGAGAGGTGAAAGAGGGGAGAGAGAGAGGAGAGAGGTGAAAGAGGGGAGAGAGAGGAGAGAGGTGAAAGAGGGGAGAGAGAGGGGAGAAAGAAGTGAAAGAGGGGAGAGAGATGTGAAAGAGGGGAGAGAGCAGAGAGAGGTGAAAGAGAGGAGAGAGAGAGAGAAGAGAGACGTGAAAGAGGGGAGAGAGAGGAAAGGGGGGAGAGGGGAGAGAGAAAGGTGAAAGTGAGGGGGGGAGAGAGGTGAAAAAGGAGAGAGAGGTGAAAGTGGGGAGAGAGAGGTGAAAGAGGGGAGAGAGAGAGTGAGAGGGTAGAGAGGGGTGAAAAGGTGAAAGAGGGGAGAGAGGGGGAGAGAGAGGTGAAAGAGGGTAGAGAAGGAGAGAGGTGAAAGGGGAGAGAGAGAGAGAGAGAGAGAGAGAGAGGGAGGGACGGGGAGGGAGAGAGACAGGGAGGGAGAGGAGGGAAGAGAGTGAGGAGGATAGAGGCAAGTGAAGGGACTTAGAGAAGAGGAGAAAAAAAAGAGAGGGCCAAAAGAGGTGGAGACCCAGTCTAGGTGGAGTTTGCATGTTCTTCCAGTGTCTGTGTGGAGTTTGCATGTTCTCCCTGTGCCTGTGTGGAGTTTGCATGTTTTGTCTATGTCTGTGTTGAATTTGCATCTTCTCCCTGTGTCTGGGTGGAGTTGGCATGTTCTTCCTATGTCTGGGTGAGTTTCCTCCAGTTTACCCCATAAACCCAAAACATGCACAATAGGTCAGTTCCTCAAGCCAAGGTTGTCCTGACCAAGACTAGCTCAAGCACTGGAGATGGATGATTTTTTTTCTGGACAAGCAGTAAGAGAAAACATTTGCAAGCTGTCTAAAAAGTGAAATGAAAACAATGAGCAGTGACTTTTTCATTATTGCATTATTTGGATCATTATTTGGATCATAAAAAGGCAAAGAAGTTTGAATTGTGAAGAAGTTATCTGGAATAAAACATCCCTTCAGCGTGAAATATAAACCAGTCCCTTACCAGAGACACAGATTTCTATTGTAAAGTGAACTGGAGCCAGAGTCAATGGAGGCAGAAGAGGGCCCATAATTACTTTGGCTAGCGCATTAGCCATCATCGGAACTGAAGAAACTAGTTGGATGAGTGGCGAAATTCATATTCACTCAAACACATTTTAACCAACTGATATACTTAAGCATTCTTTTGCTATGAAACTAACCTGAACAACTGAAGGATCACACAGAAATCACTTTACTTGCACTGAAAGCCCCTCTGTGAAACAAACCAAAACTTAAGTAGCTTCCCTTATAGCTGAACAAATGTCATGATGTCAGTTTCCCTGTCCTCCCGTGCTCTCTCCCCCTCCCCTACCTGTGTGTCTGGAGCTGGGTGGAGTGCCTGACTCCTCCCGTGCACACCTGGGGTGCATCAGCCTAATCACCACCACCTGCTGCTGAGTACAAGAAGGCTTGGCAGTCTACACTCGGTGCCAGACCGTCCGCGTGTAAAACGTGAATGTTTCTTGCTAAGCTTTGTTATATGGTACTTTCCGGCAAATGCTCATTTGGATTTATGCACCCTCCAGATTCCTGCCTCTACTCGCCCAGCTCCTGCCGCCACGTTCCAGTCCCGGTATCGCTTCCAGCTCGTCTCGTCTCCTGCTCGTCTCGTCTCCTGCTCGTCTCGTCTCCTGCTCGTCTCGTCTCCTGCTCGTCTCGTCTCCTGTCCGGTCCTGGTCTCTGGTTTGTCACCCGCTCCCCGCTCTGGTCTTCGTCTGATCCGCCTGCCCTGGTACCGCACCTGCTTCTATCCCCGTCCTGGTCCTGTCCTGCCCGCCTCTACCTGCACCGCACCCGCCTGACCCGTCTCCCGCTCCCCGGTTCCTGTACCTGCTCTTGTGACCTGTTTAAAGACTGCACTTTCACCGCTGTAAATAAACACTGTTAAAACTGCTCTGGTCTGCATCCTTTGGTCCTATCCGCACCGTTACGACAGAACGGTCTGGCCACTATGGACCAAGCAGGCTCAGATCCGGACCAGACGCGCCGCCTCACGCACTCTCACCCCGAGGCGGTGCTGGGTCAGCATGAACAATCCATTCGAACTCTATTGGAGCTAAATCAGACATTGTCCCAGCAGGTGGCACAGCTTAACCACCAGGTGGCCGCGCTCCTCGTCACCCCGCCTGCTGCAGCCGGAGCGCCGCCACGCCTCCCGGAGCCGAGAGGCACGGATCCGGAGCCGTATGCTGGACAACCTCACCTCTGTCGCGGATTCCTGTTCCAGTGCGAGTTCATGTTCCAGCAATGCCCTTCTCGTTTCAGCTCGGGGGCCACCAAGATCCGATATATATGTGGATTACTCCGGGGCAGAGCTCTCCAGTGGGCAGAGGCGCGCCTAATGAAGACGTCTGTGGATAGCCTGGATTTTAATGAATTTGTGTCCACGTTTAAGCTGGTGTTTGACCACCCGCACTACCAGGACAATGCTGCCTCCCGGTTATTGACTCTCAGCCAGGGCTCCAGGACGGTAGCGGATTATTCCATTGAATTCTGGACACATGCGGCGGAGCTGGACTGGACGGACAGCGCGCTGCGGGCTGTGTTTGTGCGGGGCCTGAACGAGACTTTGAAAGATGAATTGGTTTCCCGGGACGAACCCCCCGACCTGCGGACCCTCATCTCCCTCACTCACCGTATAGACAACCGCCTACGGGCTCGTCGCCGAGAGAGACGCCGGTCACCGGTCCCGCCGGAGCCACGCGCTGCCCCGCCCCCGCCGGATGAGCCCATGCAACTCGACAGGACCCTTGTGTCGGCCGAGGAGCGTCAACGGAGGCGTCGTCTGGCCGGGGCTTGCCTCTACTGCGGTGAGCGCGGACATTATGTGGTCACTTGCCCAGTTCGGCCAAAAGGGGGGGCCCACCAGTAGCACTGGGAGTACTGGTGGGCGAGCAACACATCCTGGACTCTTCTAATAGACTGCGGCTCAGCGCCACCCTGTGCGTTCGCACAGAGACCTTATGCGTTTCCGCCCTTATCGACTCCGGGGCTGAGAGGGACTTTATTGATGCCCAAGTCGCGGAGCAGCTCGGGGTCTACCTGGAGCCCCTCGAACGCCCCTTAAATGCCCAGGGGCTCAATGGACGTTTTCTGGGGCACATCACTCACATCACAGAACCTGTCACCGTGATTCTGTCCGGCAACCACCAAGAGAACCGTCAGTTTCATGTCCTGTCCTCCTCCGCTTCTCCTCTGGTCCTTGGTTACCCCTGGCTACGCGCCCACAACCCTGTTTTCGATTGGGCCAGGGGCGGAGTTTCGGGCTGGAGTCCCGATTGCCACGCCAAGTGCCTTCGGTCCGCCCTCCCTCCGGCCGGGAGGTCCGTTCCTGTCGCTGATCCGTCCCCAGACACCCCCAATCTGTCCTCGGTGCCTGCTGAATATCACGACCTGGGGGAGGTTTTTAGCAAGAGCAAGGCCCTCTCTTTACCGCCCCACCGTCCATATGACTGCGCCATTGACCTCCTGCCGGGTGCCCCACTACCATCTAGCAGGCTATATAACCTGTCTAAACCTGAACGCGAGTCAATGGAGGACTATATCCGTGGGTCCCTGGCTGCCGGAATCATCCGCCCGTCCACTTCACCCGTGGGAGCGGGGTTCTTCTTTGTGGCTAAGAAGGACAAATCCCTGCGGCCTTGCATTGATTACCGGGGTCTGAACAATATAACTGTAAAGAATAAATACCCGCTCCCCTTACTGGACTCGGCATTTACGCCCCTCCACGGTGCGACCATCTTCTCAAAGTTGGATTTGCGGAATGCGTACCACCTGGTGCGCATCAGGGAGGGAGACGAATGGAAGACGGCCTTCAAGACACCCCTGGGACATTTCGAATACTTGGTTATGCCCTTCGGTCTCACCAACGCCCCTGCCGTATTCCAAGCCCTCATCAACGATGTGCTCCGTGATTTCCTTAACCGATTCGTCTTTGTTTACTTGGATGACATCTTGATTTTCTCGCGGTCCCCCCAGGAGCATCATCAGCACGTTCGCCAGGTTCTCCAGCGCCTCCTCGAGAATAAACTGTTCGTGAAAGCTGAGAAATGCGAGTTTCACGCAGAGGAGGTCAGCTTTTTGGGCTTCATTGTGGGGCGGGGCCAAGTAAGAGCTGACCCTGAAAAGATCCAGGCTGTCACTGAGTGGCCCGTTCCTACCAGCCGGAGACAGCTCCAGAGATTTATCGGCTTTGCCAATTTTTATAGACGTTTCATCCGGGATTTTAGTAGGGTTATCTCGCCCTTAACTAAACTCACCTCTCCTGCTTTGCCGTTTGCCTGGTCTCCTGAGGCGCAGACAGCCTTCGAGAAGCTTAAGAGACTATTTACCTCCGCTCCCATCCTGCACCAGCCCGACCCTTCACGGCAATTCATCGTGGAGGTCGACGCCTCCGACTCGGGAGTGGGGGCCGTGCTTTCGCAGAGGTTCGACCCCCACAACCGCCTCTGTCCCTGCGCCTTCTTTTCCCGGCGATTGTCCTCGGCCGAGGTCAATTATGATGTGGGGGATCGGGAGCTCCTTGCCGTAAAGCTGGCCTTGGAGGAGTGGCGCCACTGGCTCGAAGGGGCGGAGCAACCATTCATCGTCTGGACCGACCATAAAAACTTGGAGTACATCCAGTCCGCCAGGCGCCTCAATCCCCGTCAAGCTCGTTGGTCCCTCTTCTTCAGCCGCTTCAACTTTCTCCTCACCTACCGCCCCGGATCTCGGAACGTCAAACCAGATGCCCTCTCCCGCCAGTTCGCCCTGGAGGATAGCCCGGTCACCGCAGAAACAATTATCCCCTCCTCGTGTGTGGTGGCCGCGGTCCATTGGGATATCGAGGACACCGTCCGAGAGGCCCAGACCAACGACCCCGACCCAGGTAACGGCCCTCCAGATAAACTGTTTGTTCCCGATTCTGTCCGGTCTCAGGTGCTCCAGTGGGTCCATGCCTCCCGTTTCGCCTGCCATCCTGGTGCCGGTCGCTCTCTCTCCCTCCTCAGGAGACGCTTCTGGTGGCCCACGATGGACACAGACACCCGGGCTTATGTCGCCGCCTGCCAGGTATGTGCTCGGGCCAAGGCCTCCCACTCACCCCCTTCTGGTCTCTTGCATCCTCTCCCAGTTCCTCGTCGCCCTTGGTCCCACATCGCCTTGGACTTCGTGACGGGCCTTCCCCCTTCCCAGGGGAACACGGTGGTTCTCACCATTGTGGACCGCTTCTCCAAGGCCGCCCATTTCGTTGCCCTGCCTAAGCTCCCCACAGCCAAAGAAACTGCCGACCAGCTGACCAGTCATGTCTTCCGACTCCACGGCATCCCGGTGGACATCGTGTCCGACAGAGGGACCCAATTCACCTCTCAGGTATGGCGGTCTTTCTGCGACAGTTTGGGGGCCACGGTTAGCCTCACGTCCGGGTTCCATCCACAATCTAATGGGCAGACGGAGCGGGCCAACCAAGACCTGGAGTCGGCCCTACGGTGCACAGCCTCCGCCAACCCCGCGACCTGGAGTACTCACCTGCCCTGGATAGAGTACGCTCACAACTCCCTCGTGAGTTCCGCCACTGGTATGTCCCCCTTCGAGGCATCGCTGGGATATCAACCCCCTCTCTTTCCCACGGAGGAGAGGGACCTCGCCGTCCCGTCTGTTCAGCGCCATCTCCAGCGCTGTCGCCGGATCTGGAAGAAGGCCAGGGCGGCCCTTCTTCGGGCTGGAGCGCGCACTAAGGCGACGGCCGATCGCCACCGTGTCCCGGCGCCCGTATACCAACCTGGCCAGATGGTTTGGCTCTCCGCCAAGACGGTCCCGCTGAAGACGGACTCCCGTAAGCTGTCCCCCCGATTCCTGGGACCGTTTAAGATCATGAGGATCATAAATCCATCGGCGGTGCGCCTCCAGTTACCCCCGTCTCTCCGGATTCATCCGACCTTTCACGTCTCCCAGGTTAAACCAGTCCGGACCAGCGACCTGTGCCCTCCGGCCGATCCCCCACCGCCCGCCCGAGTCATTGACGGCCACCCGGCGTTCACCGTCCGCCGCCTGATTGACGTTCGTCGCCGTGGTAGGGGCCTCCAGTACCTCGTCGATTGGGAGGGTTACGGTCCGGAGGAGCGATCCTGGGTGCCCAGGGCACGCATTCTGGACCCCGACATGGTGAGAGACTTCCACCGCGCTCATCCTGACAAGCCTGGGGGTCCACCAGGAGGTGGACCTTAGGGGGGGGGTACTGTCATGATGTCAGTTTCCCTGTCCTCCCGTGCTCTCTCCCCCTCCCCTACCTGTGTGTCTGGAGCTGGGTGGAGTGCCTGACTCCTCCCGTGCACACCTGGGGTGCATCAGCCTAATCACCACCACCTGCTGCTGAGTACAAGAAGGCTTGGCAGTCTACACTCGGTGCCAGACCGTCCGCGTGTAAAACGTGAATGTTTCTTGCTAAGCTTTGTTATATGGTACTTTCCGGCAAATGCTCATTTGGATTTATGCACCCTCCAGATTCCTGCCTCTACTCGCCCAGCTCCTGCCGCCACGTTCCAGTCCCGGTATCGCTTCCAGCTCGTCTCGTCTCCTGCTCGTCTCGTCTCCTGCTCGTCTCGTCTCCTGCTCGTCTCGTCTCCTGCTCGTCTCGTCTCCTGTCCGGTCCTGGTCTCTGGTTTGTCACCCGCTCCCCGCTCTGGTCTTCGTCTGATCCGCCTGCCCTGGTACCGCACCTGCTTCTATCCCCGTCCTGGTCCTGTCCTGCCCGCCTCTACCTGCACCGCACCCGCCTGACCCGTCTCCCGCTCCCCGGTTCCTGTACCTGCTCTTGTGACCTGTTTAAAGACTGCACTTTCACCGCTGTAAATAAACACTGTTAAAACTGCTCTGGTCTGCATCCTTTGGTCCTATCCGCACCGTTACGACAACAAAAGTCTTATATAACACCTTCTCACCAGCAGGATGGCTAATGGCAGGCTGAAGCCGACCACAAAACGGTAGTAGTTGATTGGATATTCCCAGGGTTGCATGGGGTAGTGCTCGAAACACACAGACTGGTTGGTTCGGTCTCGGCTCAATTCTTTATGTTTGAAGAAAACGGCTCCCACAGCTATTTCCTTCAACCAGATGATGCCGCTGACGAGCCAGGCCGTGTGCATAGACCGTAGGGAAGTGAATCTGAAGAAAAATATTATATAAATGAGTTGTCAATAACTTTGATAGTTAAAGTGTTTCATTACATAAAAGGCCTGTAGCTCATTTCAACCCAGTCAGGGACATGTTTTTGTTTGAACGTTTAGCCCCACCCCCTTAGTCCTTTCTCTGCCTACTATTTGCAATTGTCACTTTTGAAAACATGACAGAGAATCGAATCTGGGATAGAGTCCAGCAGTTGGTTTCCCATGACTCTAAAAAACCCTGTGTTAATCTGAGTGTGCCTTTACAAATTAACGTCAGGTACAAGCCCTTTCAAAATTCCTGCATATTTTAAACTTTAAAAACACACTCAAATAGGTATTGAATTTCTTAAAATATAAAATATATAAGTCATAAACTGTGTAAAGAAGTGGACTAAGTGAGTGTGTGTTTGGCTCCAGTCAAATGAAGCTCATCGAGGCTAGCAGTTATAGGGGCTAATTTGGAGCCCAGTTCCATATTAGTAATTACAACTAAGTATTATAGCAACCAAAGAGCCAATCTGGAAACGCAAACCTGGTGCTAATGCTATTGGGAGCGAGATCAAGGAAAGAAGACGCCTGATTTGCCTGTTATTAATGTTCATATCTATGGACACAATAGAAAATAAAAACCCCAGGATCATGTAGAGCGGGTTAATGCAAACATTTTAAGACCAACATAATGAGGCTCACTGCAGCAGTTACAGAGAGAGAGATGACAATTTTTATATGTAAAGTGAACTGGAGCCGGAGTCGATGGAGCTGCTTTAGCTATGTCAATTTATTTCCTGTGTATGGTACAAACACCCATTGTTGCTAGCATAGTGCAATGGACCAGAGTAAAGTAGAAGTAGCTATTAGCCATTAGCAAGATAAGGCAAAACAGGCTAAATATTTAAAAATACAATATATATATATATATATATATATATATATATATATATATATATATATATATATATACATCCATCCATCCATCCATTTTCTTCTGCTTATCCGGGGCCGGGTCGCGGGGGCAGCAGTCTAAGCAGGGACTCCCAGACTTCCCTCACCCCAGACATGTCCTCCAGCTCCTCCGGTGGGATCCCAAGGCCTTCCCACGCCAGCTGAGAGACATAGTCCCTCCAGCGTGTCCTGGGTCTTCCCCGGGGCCTCCTCCCGGTGGGACATGCCCAGAACACCTCCCTAGGGAGGCGTCCAGGAGGCATCCTGAGCAGATGCCCGAGCCACATCAACTGGTTCCTCTCAACGTGTAGGAGCAGCGGCTCTACTCCGAGCTCCTCCCGTGTGACTGAGCTCCTCACCCTATCCCAAAGGGTGCGCCCAGCCACTCTGCGGAGGAAACCCATTTCGGCCGCTTGTATCCGCGATCTTGTCCTTTCGGTCATTACCCAGAGCTCATGACCATAGGTGAGGGTCCCTCACTCGTGCACAAGACCCCGAGATACTTGAACTCCTCCACTTGGGGCAGAGACTCACCACCTACCCGGAGAGGGCAAACCACCTTTTTCCGGTTGAGAACCATGGCCTCGGATTTGGAGGAACTGATTCTCATCCCAGCCGCTTCACACTCGGCTGCAAACCGCCCCAGTGCCTGCTGCAGGTCCTGGCTCGATGAAGCCATCAGGGCAACATCATCTGCAAACAGCAGAGATGAAATCCTGTGGTTCCCAAACCAGGCCCCCTCCGGCCCCTGGCTGCGCCTAGAAATTCTGTCCATAAATATAATGAACAGAACCGGTGACAAAGGGCAGCCCTGGCGGAGTCCAACATGCACCGGGAACAGGTCTGACTTACTGCCGGCAATGCGAACACAGCTCCTGCTCCGGTCATACAGGGACCGGACAGCCCTTGGCAAAGAGCCCCGGGCCCCATACTCCCGGAGCACCCCCCAAAGGACACCACGAGGGACACGGTCGAATGCCTTCTCCAGATCCACAAAACACTGGTTGGGCATACTCCCATGAACCCTCAAGGACCCGATGGAGAGTATAGAGCTGGTCCAGTGTTCCACGACCAGGACGAAAACCACACTGCTCCTCCTGAATCTGTCATGATCCGCACTGTCCGCTCCTGGTTTTCCTCCCTGTGTGCTCTTCCCCCTCCCTCACCTGCCTGTACCTGGAGCTGGGCAGAGCTCTCGGCTCCTCCCGCACGCACCTGCTCTCCATCTGGCTAATCACCACACCTGCCATGGATAAAGGGAGATGGGAGAAAACACTCGGTGCGAGATCGTCTGTTTGTACTCACCCTGTCTGTGCTGCGTTTCTGTGTTCCTGTCGTGCTCTGGCCCTGGATGTTAGAGGTAAGATCTTAAGCCCAAGCCCGAGTCAGAGCCCGACCCGAACCAAATTTCGGGCCGGGTCGGGCCTAAAATGTCAATCATTACGTTCGGGTCGGGTCGGGCCGGGCTTCTCTCTAGCTGACTTTTTAAAAATAAAAATATGTTTATAAAAATGTATACTAAAACGATGTGTGGATACTAAACTTAGGAATACTTGTTATAAAAAAAATAATTTGGATAAAACAGAGAAGGCGCTGTAATGTAATTGCTATTTGAAAAGGCAAACACGCACCGGCAAGAGTGAGGTGTGGAAATGCTTCAAATTGATTGTTGAAAATGCTACAGAAACTTGCGTTGGCTTCGCTGAATGTAGTCAATGTGGCGCTTTGCTTTCATACGAGAGCAAAATGACTGGCACCTCGACGCTGAGCAGGCATTTAAACAGCTGTACTGCCAAGAGTGATGATCGTCAAACATCTATATTATCATTTGTCCCAAAGACCGCATCTCTTCGCGCTAAGCAAGCCATCACAGACAAGTGCGTGGACTTTTGCTGTCAGGACCTTAGACCATTTTCAGTAGTTAGTGGCGAAGGTTTTTTATTAGTAGGCTTATTTTTACGCATGTTTAACTTTGTTTGGTTCTTTATTTTTTTTAATTTATCCTCACAAATAAAATATGAAATTTGGGGTTTGCTTCGGGCTTGGGCAAATCAAGTTAATTGGTCGGGCTCGGGCTGGGTCGGGCTTTAATACCCGCGGGCCTGGGTCGGGTCGGGCTGGATTTTTTAGGCCCAATCTTACCTCTACTGGATGTCTCCTGCCCGCTCTGCCCTACACCCGTCTGGTCTGCCTGTTCCGGTGTTCCTGTCGTGCCTGTTGTCCCTTCATGTCCTCGGTCCCTGTGTTTCCTGTGTTCCTGCTCACCTGCTCACCTCCGGATCACCCACTGTTCGTACTTTGTCCCATTCCTGCACCTTTTTGTCAATAAACACCGTAAATCTGCCCCAAGTCTGCATCCCTTGGTTCGCTACACTCACCCGTTATGACAGAATCCGAGGTTCGACTATCAGTCGGATTCTCCTCTCCAGTACCCTGGAATAGACCTTACCGGGAAGGCTGAGGAGTGTGATTCCCCTGTAATTGGAACACACCCTCCGGTCCCCCTTCTTATACAGAGGGACCACCACCCCGGTCTGCCATTCCAGTGGTACTGTCCCCGACCGCCACGCGATGTTGCAGAGACGTGTCAGCCAAGACAGTCCCACAACATCCAGAGACTTGAGGTACTCGGGACGGATCTCGTCCACCCCCGGAGTCTGGGTAATAGTTCTATTGTCTTGAGTTCCTTAGGGCATGACTGACAGGTGGATTAACCAATCAGAGGAATATGTGTCCATTTATGTCAAAGCAAATGTGACATCTTTTGAGTAAAAACGAAAGGATGATATATCTGAACTACTGGACTATGGCACAAAGAGTTTGGTTTGAAAAGAGATGAGAAATTGGCCAACTTCATTTCAAAATAAAATACTACTGAATGGTGAAAAGTCCTGAGAATGTTGTCAGGGAGCTGAATAATAAGGAATATGTATCTTTTGAGGTTATATGCAGACATTTTGAGAGTTTATATACTGCTGTGACTGGACTGGATCGCTATAAAACTTGACAGAGAAATTAATTGCTGTGAGTCCAGCTGTGTACTACCCAGAGCGGTGTCTTTTCTTATTCACGCATAAATAAAGCCATTCCACTTGTCAAATCTGAGAAGCTAAACAAGGCCAGGCCTGGTTAGTACTTGGATGGGAGACCGCTGGTAGTACAAGGTGCCACAGTAGGGGAGCAGTGGTTGTAGTACAAGCTGTTGTTGTGTTTTTAGGCAAGAAACTTGCTTGCTTGCCTTGCTGCCAGTTTTGAAAGTACACTGGGATATGAAAATGTTTGAGAAAAAATGCAGGATAACTGCTGGAAATTCACCCATGTCTGTATTTTGGCATGTTATCAGTGTGTGTATAATGTAACATAATGCATGTAATTGTTAACAAGTGCTATCTAGAGCAAATAAAAATTAAATCATCTGTAATGACACTGGCTAACTCACCCCAGTTGTATTCTCACATAACACCACTATGCTATGGTACTTGCTGTCTGATAGTGTGTCAGCTTTGGCCTGACAGAAGAAGACCAGAGAGCACAGATAAGGAAAGGGGTAACATGTTTCAAATAAAAATGGTAGCTTTAATGTGAGCTAGTATCTGATCTCCAGTCTGACCTGAGCGGGTGGACCACAGCCAGATAACGGTCGAGGCTGATGCAGCAGAGGAAGCCGATGCTGATGTAAATGTTTTCATAGAGGAGGAACCCACAGAGCTGACACAGCCACTCACGGTGCCTCCAGTCATCGTCCTGGAGACAGAGAAACCAGGTATTAGCACATGTGAGGCGGGTGCAGCAGATACAGAAGAGATCACTGTATAGGCTGCTGTAGTATTTAACCTATGGTCTTTTTACTATATATGTAAGCATGTGCTATTGTCTACACCAGGGGTCGGCAACTTCGCTTGGCTTCGGGCCAATTTTTTTCAGCGCCCACAGGTGGCGGGCCAGATGGTAATGGTATTGGCTTACATATATTTATAAATACATAAATATGAATTACATGCATTTTAACTCACCTAAAACAGCCAATTAAAAAATCCTCGGGCAAAAGCTTTTGCCCCTTTTATTATGGTTTTGGTAAGAATTATGCCTTTGTTGAACATGGTAATATGGATACTAAAGGCGCACAGTATCGGGTAGAGCTATGAAAAACTTTTCACTTTAAGTTTTTACCTCATTTATTCAGGTCTTTGTCTCATGATATTAATTGAAACTAATACTTTTGTGGTTAAAATGTGCGGATTTAAACAAGGATAAAATCTTTCTAAGACGGTTACTTGAACCAGGAAGCTGCATAATTATTGCTTATCGTCAAATCTCTCCATCAAAATTCTTTTCTCACGCTGTCTTCTTGTGACCATCGCTGCGATTTAGCTCTGCCTCGAAGGTTAAACTACGACAGGCTTTTAGTCGTGCGTAATACCGCACTAACGGCTTCCTTACTCCGCATTTGGTGCCGTAATGACCTGCACCTTTACGCACGACTGTGGGAGAGCTGTAGGACTTGGATGATGCCAAGTGCAGCAAGGATCGTGATAAAATCACAACGTAAATGAAAAATGTTTAAAATTGACATGGCTAAGTGGATTTATGTTGTGTCAAACATGAGCAAAGGTCGGGAGCAATAAAACCTGACATGCGGACAAAAAGCAAGTCCCCACCCCGGTTAAAAGAAATCTTCAAACTGAGTATTTTGACAGTTTTATGATTAAGTGATTTATTTTAATAAAATAGGGAATTTTGAATAACTAACCACAGAAGTGGAAGAAGGCTATAGCGTAACGGGTGCACATTCCTTGAGCTGCACGCTTGCCTCACCAGATGTTCAAAAACAGTTAGCCACGATTTTGACTGGTGAAGGTGTATGTACACACCAGTTCATTGTTTGCTTTTAATGTTGTGTTACATGCACATCATGGGCAGTGGAATGCCCATAGCAGTGCCCACATAACTTGGTATTTGTCGTAACGGTGGGTGTAGCGGACCAAAGGATGCAGACTCGGGGAATATTTACGGTATTTATTAAAGAAATGACAAATAGTACAGTTCGAGGGTAGATCCGGCAGTGAGCAGGAGGTGAGGCACGGGCCAGGATCCAGGAGCAGAACGTGGAGCGCAGCGGAGATGACGATGCGGGCAGCACCAGGGCAGGATGCAGAGTGCTAACCAGGGTCCGGGGTCGCGGAATGCAGAGATAAAACAGACAGTACCAGGGCTGGGAAGCAGGGTGGAAGCAGGGTCGGAGCTGAGCCGGGAGCGCTGGAGCTGAGACGGTCCAGCAAGCTGGACCGTCCGGCATATACGATCCGGCACCGAACGGGATGAGGCTGAAACGAAGATGAACCGGCACTGAACAGGGTGTAGAAACGCAGATGATCTCGCCCTGAGTGTCTGGTCCTGGCTCCTCTTATACACAGCAGGTGGTGGTGATCGCGCTGATGAGCTGCAGGTGCACGCAGGAGGAGCCAGGAGCTCAGCCCAGCTCGGCAGGTGAGGGAGGGAAGGAGCAGGACAGGAGGAAAAACGTGGAGCAGACGGAGCGGATCATGACAGTATTAAAGAATCAATGCCGGAAGAAAGTCCAAAATCCTCTGGCGGGCCAAAAAAAATTGGCAAAGGGCCAACATTTTCCCGCGGGCCGGACGTTGCCGACCACTGGCCTACACATTTTGGAATTACTCACTGATGAAAATTACTTCTCTAATTTATAAAAAGTTGCCTTTACATCTGGTAAAAAATTAAAATTTGTCAACTTAATGTAAATTTGATGATTTCATAATTTCAGATGGAGGGCAGAGGCCTATAACTAAACTCATTATATTTAGTAGAAGAAAAATTAAAATCTGTCAAGTGGCTGGCGTGTCGAGTGAAGAAGTGAAGACGTTTCACTGCTCCAAGCCGCTTCATCATTTCTTTTGTCTTTTTGTTTTTGTTAATTTCTTGCTTCTTTCAAAAAGCGATGGTTGGTACCTGAAAGATGTACTGGAGCCACAGGGGCAGAGAGGCGAGGTAGAGCAGGTCTGACATGGTGAGGTTCAGGAGGTACACGCCCAGTTCGTTCTTCTGCTTCAGCTGCAGCACCGCGTGATACAGGGAATACAGGTTTGAAGGAACACCAATCTGTGAACACAGAACACTTTAATTAAGTGTTCTGTAAATTATGTTTTAATTTAAAACATATACACAAATACACAAATATAAAAAAATATTAGTAATCGCATATTTGTAGATGTGTTGTTAGCCAAATTGAATTGTAAAGTATGTATTACCACCACAGACTGTATAAAGAAGTGGACTAAGTGAGTGCGACGTCGCCCACAGTGTTCTGCTTCAAATAAAGCTCATCATATTAGGAATTACGACAACTGGCAACCGAGCGAGGCTTTTCCTTCCTGCCCACATCACAACGCTGTCAATCAAACTTGTTGCTAACACTAGCAGGAGTGACCTCGGGGACAGAAGGTGCCTGAGTTGTCTGTTATTAATGTTCATATCTTGATTTACAGACACAATAGTGAAATAAAAACCCCAGGATCATGTAGAGCGGATCAATACGAACATTTAAGACCAAAATAATGCGTCTGACAGCAGCAGTTACAGAGAGAGAGAGAAGTGGAGTCGATGGAGCTGGAAACACACACAGGTTAGCTATGTCCATTTATATATACAGGCTCTGATTACCACCTAAATCTGCTGCTTATGAGAACAGATCTAGACACAGGTTTCTTATAATGGAACATTGTCTTGGGACAGTGACCTGTATTTAGAGCACTGCTGTGGGTTTATTAAGAATCATAAGATGACGTTTGTTTCCTGTGGTTTGGTGAGCTACTTTAAGAGTTAGTTTCCATAGCAGAGATGGAAAAAACAAACAACAACAAAAAAAACAAGAAATGATCTCAAAATAAGAGAAACATCAAGTCTACAGTTTGATTTAAGCATTAGATTTTTATTGTATGTGATTCAATTCATTTTCAATTCATTTTATTTTTGTAACGCCCAAAATCACAACAACAGTTGTGAGGCAGTGGAAAATATACATCTCCACTTTCACTGAGCAATACTTCTGTTTTAGACGACTGTTCCATCATTACCTTACTCATAGTTGTATTTTAATTGACTCATGAATGTTTATGCTTGAGTGCTGAAAATGTCCGTTTTGACCTACCCCCTATCTCCCCCAACATCCCTACACTAACTTTAGTTTATTTAAAAATGTAACCATGATATTTATATGATTCAAAAATGTACCATCAGCAATAAAGTACTGCTGTGAAGTCCTCAGTTCTGCAGGTTTTAAAAATAAGTCACATCACATCACAAGGTGGAACAGAGCATTTTGAGCTTTAGAGATGTAGACGGTCTAATACTAAAGGGTTACTCAAACATGTGTGAATGAAACAAAATGGAAATCCCAGTATGTTTTTGAGGAGTTAAGAGCATTATAACATGGATTAAAGCTCACAAGAATTTTGTGTAATATAGGACCTTTAACTATATTATTAAAAAACAAAATACAAGAATATGTGCCCTTTAATGCTTTAGTTACAATACACTCAGAGATGTACCTGATGTGGATAAGTGCTTTATATAAACAGTACAGTCTCACCAAAAGGACCAGGATGTAGACACAGGAGAACAGATACTGGTGGATCTCATGGCTGATGGTGCAGTTGATCACATCCTCATCGCTCATGCTGGCTCTCCCCTCTCTCCCCTCTCTTTCCCCTCCCCCCTCCCCTTTCTCTCCTTCTCTATGTCTTTCGCATCTACCCTCTCACACCCCAATCTCTTTCTCTCACACAATCACACACAAGTATTCACTCTCTCTCCTCTCAGTCTCTCTCTCTCTCTCTCTTCCTCTGTCTTAGCCTCTCTCTCCTTCTTTTAGCCCTCTTTCTTTTTCCCTCCTCGTCTCTCTATCCCTTTGCTCACCCCTCTTAGTCACTCACGTACACACCACTCTCTCTCCCCTCACTGGCCTCCCTCTGTCTCCCCCCGTCCTCCCCTCTTTCACCCCTCTCTCTCCTCTCTTTGTCCCTCTGTTACTCCCCAGATGTCACTCCAAAACACCAGACATGTTCAGTCATTTTGACACATGAGTTGTTTTTGTTCCTCATCAGCACCTGTTAACCACAAACAAAACAAAATATTAGACAAATGAATGGATCATTTTAACAACTTTCTACACTGTAAAAGGGGCACTTCTAAATAAGTTAAAGCAGCACTGTATAACTTTTCTGTCACCTGATTATCTTCAAGATGATGTCCTTTGCATGGATCTGCATTTATTCATGAATGGGCTCACTTCTCCACAGATCTGACCTGTAACAGAAGAAAAATGAAAATATAAAGATAATTTCTCACAACACGTTGATTTAATCTCTTGACAAACAACAGCCATGTTCTAAGAGATGGTTAATTCAATGCTGACATGCTTGGCAAAACAAAGCTAGCATACCGTACATTAGCAACAGCAGTTTGGCACTTACTTTGAGAGTAAAACATTGTATTTCTAATAATAATAATAATACATTTTATTTATATAGCGCTTTTCAAGACGCTCAAAGACACTAGAGCTAGAGGGTTCTAGAGCAGAACTCAATAACCCTCAAGTCTATACACTATACCAAGGTTCGGCAACGAGTGGCTCCGCGTGGCATGGGAAAATAAATTATAAGTACTTAATGTAAGTGTATTTTATTTGTGTTAGTTTGTTTTTTTAAGTTGTAGTTCTAAATTGGAAAATTACTGCGATCTTGAAATATTAAAATAAAATTATATTTTTAAATTTTTTGTCACACTCATGGATGCCAGTATACCCGCCAAAACGCTGTGCATAAACATGAAGAAATATGCATCTTCGGATCCACATACACTCACCTAAAGGATTATTAGGAACACCTGTTCAGTTTCTCCTTAATGCAATTATCTAATCAACCAATCACATGCCAGTTGCTTCAATGCATTTAGGGGTGTGGTCCTGGTCAAGACAATCTCCTGAACTCCAAACTGAATGTCAGAATGGGAAAGAAAGGTGATTTAAGCAATTTTGAGAGTGGCATGGTTGTTTGTGCCAGACGGGCCGGTCTGAGTATTTCACAATCTGCTCAGTTACTGGGATTTTCACGCACAACCATTTCTAGGGTTTACAAAGAATGGTGTGAAAAGGGAAAAACATCCAGTATGCGGCAGTCCTGTGGGCGAAAATGCCTTGTCGATACTAGAGGTCAGAGGAGAATGGGCCGAGTGATTCAAGCTGATAGAAGAACAACATTGACTGAAATAACCACTCGTTACAACCGAGGAATGCAGCAAAGCATTTGTGAAGCCACAGCACGCACAACCTTGAGGCGGATGGGCTACAACAGCAGAAGACCCCACCGGGTACCACTCATCTCCACTACAAATAGGAAAAAGAGGCTACAGTTTGCACGAGTTCACCAAAATTGGACAGTTGAAGACTGGAAAAATGTTGCCTGGTCTGATGAGTCTGGATTTCTGTTGAGACATTCAAATGGTAGAGTCAGAATTTGGCGTAAACAGAATGAGAACATGGATCCATCATGCCTTGTTACCACTGTGCAGGCTGGTGGTGGTGGTGTAATGGTGTGGGGGATGTTTTCTTGGCACACTTTAGGTCCCTTAGTGCCAATTGGGCATCGTTTAAATGCCACGGGCTACCTGAATATTGTTTCTGTCCATGTCCCTTCATGACCACCATGTACCCCATCCTCTGATGGCTACTTCCAGCAGGATAATGCACCATGTCATAAAGCTCGAATCATTTCAAATTGGTTTCTTGAACATGACAATGAGTTCACTGTACTACAATGGCCCCCACAGTCACCAGATCTCATCCCGATAGAGCATCTTTGGGATGTGGTGGAACGGGAGCTTCGTGCCCTGGATGTGCATCCCACAAATCTCCATCAACTGCAAGATGCTATCCTATCAATATGGGCCAACATTTCTAAAGAATGCTTTCAGCACCTTGTTGAATCAATGCCACGTAGAATTAAGGCAGTTCTGAAGGCGAAAGGGGGTCAAAGACCGTATTAGTATGGTGTTCCTAATAATCCTTCAGGTGAGTGTATGTTTGTGAGCCGCTATTCTCCGCCATGAACTATGTTAAAAACAAACAGCGCTCACAGATGACAGTTTATAATCCTGCGTAAAGATGAAAGTGACTTCAGCCCCGACAGATGCAGAGGCTGTGCAGAGGTTCAGGAGCAGAAGTCTCATTAAGGAGGTCAAAGAAATATTTTGCCAATATGTATTTTTCATTGTTTAGTAACAGTGCTTTTTTTCAAATTCATTTTTTATTTCAGGTCAAGGCTCCGCGACACGCTCTGAAAGTCCAAAGGCGATATATGGATGATGTTGCACGACATTTTTTGTTTGCTACATGGATAATTTAAGTTCATCTTTTTAATTTATTTGAAATACTATAGTTGTTTATACAAAGAGTAAAGTTTAAATATATACAGTGTTATCTTCATTTTAGATGTTAAAAAGTAGTGGCAGCTCCCAGGGTTTTCTTTTCCATGGAAACCAGGTCCAAATACCAGGTCCCCTGCACTATACTATGAGAATTACTTGGTGAATAAGTGGGCTTTGTAAGGGGGAAAGGTAGCTCTAAAGATTTCACACATTTTTAATCCACACCTTGAGAAACTGTAGCCTATTTAGAATAATGTAGCCTGTTTACATGTGATGTGCTGCTGCAAAGTATTTAGCACAAAGTCGTGAAAATATCTCATTTATGTGTGTGAATAACTGTGATCGTATTTTGAAAATCTTAATACTTATCCGGACAATACAGACACTAAAGCACACAACAAAGATGTTTTATCACAAAATAAGTGGCATTGTTAAAGCAAAATGGCAAAACAAAAAAAGCTATATTACACTTTCATCAACTTCCATCTATAATTAATTTTATGTTTAAATATTATCATTCTAGAAGCCTCCGTTACCATATATAAACCTGTATTTCACAAACTCAGTGTGAGAAGGTAAATTAAAATATATGACTATCATTTTAAAATAAGTCTATGCTGCTTTAATGCATTGACCACAAACCCGTGAGATTTTCCAGCATAGAATTGAGAAATATTTACAAATAATGATCCCAAAAATGTCCAGGAAGTGGAAAATTGATGCAGATGGAATACAGTTTCATGAAACGTGTGAAGGTGAATACATGTTTGTGCTTTAAGGAGAGAAACTTATATGTTTTTCTTGTGTTATGAGGGTGGGGTCGGCTGTCAAAGAGTACAACCTACCTCTGCATTTTCACATCAAAAAGAGTGCAGTAAGTATGCAAAAGTTTGCCTTCAGCAAAAAAAAAAAAAAAAAAAAAAAAATTGTCGAAGAATTAAAGGGCAAACTGCGATCACAGCAAAATATGTTCACAAAAGCCACAACCATAAAACATGTGGCAGTGAAACAAGCTTTATGTGGTGAGTCATTTTCAGAGGGAGAGTTTCTGAAGAAGTGCTGAAGGTCTGTGAGCACATACAGACTGTTAAAAATATTTTTTACATCTACACAATTGGTTTTTAAAAAATCTCACAATCCAAGTTCAACTGACTACTAATATAATCCTTAGACACAGCTCTATTGACAGCAGGCACATTGCTTGAGCAAGTTAATTCTCAAAGTTCAGGCCTGTCAGATTTTCAGAGAGCAACAAGTGACCAGCCCCACAGACAAAGAAATACAATAATCCAGATATCACATTACAAATGCGTGATTTCTAATGTGGATTATTTTTTTTAAAATCCGCCTGTGGAAGGTAGAGTTTTACTTTAGCAAGGAGCCTCAACTGAAAGAAACTGGACTTTATGACAGAGCAAATGTGCTTGTCCAGTTTGAACACAGAGTCCACAATCAGCCCACACCAGAGTCCTCACTGCAGGGTGACAATAAGAGACAAAGGACCGATCACATGGTCAGGCCCAAGCAGTGGGTTAGTTTGGCCTAACACCAGAATCTCAGTTTTATTTTGATTTAAACTGAGGAACTTTGAGCTCAACCAAGTCTGCACATCCCTGAGACAGTCCTGCAGAGCTCTGACTGTGGTCTGACTGTGGTCTGACTGTGGTCTGGCTGTCACTGGCATTGTTGGCAGATATATTTGAATGTCGTCTTCAAAACAATAAGATAAGATATGCACAGTGGGGAAATTCCAGTATTGCACCACACAGTTAAAGAACAGAAGGAAAATGGTACATGCAATGAAACAAGATAATAGATAAATAGTTTAAAATATTTTTTTTTTATATACAAAATAAAGTAAAAATAGACTCTAATATAACATTGCCACATTGTGCTTTTCTGAAAACATCAGGGGAGCATGTACAGAGCAAAGAGGGCCGGCCCTAATGTAGAGCCAGGTGGCACACCACACTCTAAGGGGCAAATACAGACATCCTGTCTGAGAAATAGGATGGAAAGCAATAGAGTGCAGTACCCTTAATGTCTGCATGTGTCACCAGGCAGGACAGAAGGATGCTCTGATCCACCATATCAAAAGTAGCGTCAACAAATTTTTGGTGTAGAGATGCCAACAACATAAAACTGAGCATATGTTTGTCTTCGCAATCTCCCAATTACAGAAATTTTCTTCCCCATGACACCGTGATGAAATAATCCAACAAAACTACCAAAACATTGCTTGTTAAATTCTTGCTCTGAAATAAATCTTTATTGCCAGAGTTGTGCTAATAAAATGTTGAATGAGATAGAGATATATGATATGAGATCATGATGGGGGATTAGATCATAACATAATCACTGGACTTGGAAAAACCATAATGAGATTGTCTGTGAAAAATAGGAGGGTTTGTCCATTCAAACGGAGCCAAAGAACCAAAAGGGCAAACGGTAGTTGTCCAAGTCTCTGTCACTGCAGACGCCAACAAGCGAATAAGTGTTCAACGAGATATTTTGAGATGGAGAGCAGGGGCAAATATATTATAACTCTATGTGAGATTCACTGTTTGTTTTAAAGAAATCTCCAAACTTCTGATCCACAAATGTTGAACCTTCTCATTAATAGTTTAGGATCGGCCTCACAAACTTGTCACATTAATCTTATGGTTTATAAATTCTTTCGACAGACAGCAATCATGTCTTTGGGTTTGGATAATGGCTCTACTTTCTGAAGCTATTTAGCAAAAAAAAAAAAAAATCACTTCTAAATCATTTCTAAAGGTGGTGCCTTTAGACCAAGTTACAGATCAGATCTGTGGAAAAAACCTCGCTCACTGAATGAGTGTATGTTTTTGAAGGTATTTTACCATGAGTTGTTAACTGCTAAGACATAACATATTTAAATCACCATGTTTCTTTTTACTGTTTTGAAAATGCTATATTCACCCAAAACAACATATTAACATGTCCCCCCCCCACAGAATCTTACAGCTGTAGGATTTCTCCCTCACTCTCCTCTATCTCTCCTCTCTGCCTTCCTCTCTCTAGTTCCCCCACTCTCTCTCTCCCTCCCTCCCTCCATACTCTCTCCCTCACCACCCTCTCCTCTTTCCCTCTCCTCCCCCTCTCCTCTTTCTCGCTCTCCATCTCCTCTCCCCCCTCACTCTCCCCCTCCATTTCCTCTCCCCTCCTCCTCTTTTGTCTTTTCCTCTCTCTCCCCCTCCTTTTCCTCCTCTTTCACTCTCTTTCCTCTGCTCTCTTTCTCCTGTCTCCTCTCTCTCCATCCCCCCCCTCCTTTTCTTCTCTCTCCTCCTCTCTCTCTTTTTTTAAATCATGGACCACATCCTCTCCAGAACACTTTGAGTTATTCCACTACATATTTTGTGCATTCCTTCAAAGTTGACTAACATTTTGTGCAGAAACTTGTCAGGTGTGATTCAAAGTGACGCTTTGTACAAACAAAAAGTAAAAAACAAACAAACATGTGTTTCTGAAAAGCTTTTCCAGGACCAAAGATTGACAGCTGGACTCTGCAGAGCCAAACAGTGGACCAAACAAGAGCCACATCTCATTCAATTTCAAAAATAAAAGTTCGAGTTTGGGCATAAAATTATTTAAAAACATATTGTTGAAGAATAAACAACATAAGATAAGATGCAAACGCTTTGACAAAACTTTACAAAAATGAAAACAAACATGGCGGCTTACAAGTAAGGTGGTCTTCACACATGTGAATGGCTCTGTGGAGCGCCCCACAGTGGCACTAGATATAGCTCTGTTTACTTTACTTTAAGGTCAGTCTTGATCACACACCACACATCATTCACCCCAAACACAAGGAGACGCGTGAGAGTCCATCAGATGATCAAAGAACTCATTTCTATGACAATGAGCTTCAAGCGACACACACACACACGCACGCACACACACACACACACACACACACCCAGTCAAAAGAATGTATCAAACAGCAGCTCTGCAGCGCCATTCATACACATATACGTAATCCGAGAGCTTTTTTGCCCATTTCCAAACATTTTTACTGCCACAGCAAACTGTGTAGGCCGGTTCAAATGCTTTCGGACTGGCCGTTTACTGCGGTCCAAAATGTGACCGCTCTCGGCTTTCAGTTATTTCTCATACACGTATACGTAAATCCAAAACATGTTTAAGAAGGCTGAAAAATGCTTCATAAATACTCTTTAATCCTCTACTCCTGGCCATAATCCTGACTCATATCTGGATAATCTTGGGATCTGAGCATTAAACAAAAGCCGCATACTTCAGACAATTTAGTGAGCATTATTTTCAAAGCCCCTCCCATTTGAGATGATCACTGAGAAATACAGCTCTGACCCTGTCAAAACAGCGTGCTTCCCTCAGAGGAGAGAGCATTCAGTGAAGAAGAGGTCTGAAGTAGATAAAGGGCTGAAAAGCCCAAAACCTAAACACACATCTCCAGACCTATCCTTCCTGCTTATTGAACATAAATATTGCATAGGAATAGCCTTCTGCCGTGTGGGTTTGCCAGAGTCATTCTTCTTTGAGCTGTGATTGGTCGCAAGGTGAACCATATAATATCTAGTAAATAATTCAAGCCAATAATACAGGACAACACGTCGTGTAGTACGTGTAGTATTTTAAAATATATTTTCTATATGAGTTTGCTGACCCAAGCTGTGGGGTCAGCAAACTCATATAGTCATTGCACCCCCATACTAAAGCAGCACCGTGTAACTTTCTGCAAGTTTCGCCTGCATGATTTCATGGAAAACCAGACTTCAGAACATTATCCATGGAGATACATATGTTTAATACCATACTGTGAAATATTATAGCCATGGAGGAGCCAAGGAACAGCATTTCTAAGCAGGAGGAGGCCCTACTCCAGGCCAAATAAGAGTCAGGTTTGTGGAGATGCAAGCCATCTCATAGTAAGGACAATCATATATATTTTTCAGTGCAATAAAAAACATCCAATCCATGCTTTTGTTTTAGTCTATTTTAATTGCCGTATTATTGCCGTACTTTAAAAGGGCAACGTTAAAACAACAGATATAGACACATGGAGCCAGAGTCGATGGAGCCTGAAGCATGCACATGGTCACTTCCTGTTTGCAACATGGCGGGTAGTGCGTTAGCTATGTCCATTTATATAAAAACAAACTATGGGACACACCAAAAACATTGACAAAAATCAAAAATGAAAGATTTTCCTTGGACTGAAAATCAAAACTCCCTGTAGTCCACCAACGCAAACCATAACCTTGAATTAAGCTGAATAAAAAAAGTTTAAAGACAACATAAGATATTTTAAAATGCAAAAATATAGAGTGGTAAAGAAAGTTTAAAAAAAAGTTCCAGATGTTTTCAGTTAGCCTCAGTTCCCCTGTCACATGGACTTGTATACAGTTAGATGTTCTGCATGACTAATATAAGGAGATAGACCATATACTTAAAGATTCACTATGTATGTTCTGATGGGGGTCTGCCATGTGCTTGTCTCACTGGATAGGTTAGAATGTTCCACAGTATATCTTTAAACCCTTGCATTTATTCAATTAGGTGTTTTTATTGCTGAGAAAAACTTTTAATGCGAACAGAGTGTGAGCGGAGTTGCCTCTCCACAGATCTGACCTGTACACTTGGTCTAATGGTGTCACCTGCTTGTCTCCACAGAGATAGTAATGTTGAATGCCACCCTGCAGAATATTCCAGGAAAAGCAATAACAGCTCCATGGAGAAACGCATAAAAGTCTCGATCAGAAAAGTTACACAGCGTGCCTTTAACTGTATGTTTTAACTGTATGTTTGTGCTTATTTATTCACAATGGAATTTATTCCAGCTACCATAGTATTAGTAGTATTTTTAGTCATTTCAAACGTAAGCTTTTCCATTTTGCTCTTATTATCACATTAGTTAAGTAGAGTGTAAGTAATTAAAAGCAGAATAGATTTGCTTTAGGCTCATTTAACATCTGTGGTCCCTGATGCTTAAACTGACTTTGTAAAATGTAAAATACCCTTCTTAAATGAGTTTCCCTGGTCTCTGATCCAATCTGTAATGCTGTCAGCTCTTACAGGCCTCTCTTCAAACTCACCACAGCCTCGCCACAGCCTCATCCGTCAGGTAGGCATGAAATCAATAGCTCTACACTTTATGACAGTGTTTTTCAACCACTGTGCCGTGGCACACTAGTGTGCCGTGAGATATTGTCTGGTGTGCCGTAGGAAATTATCCAATTACACCTAACTGGTCTAAAAAATATCAGGTTTCACACTGAGTGAGTAGAAATATTTTATTTTATTATAAAATGCTTTTTTGTGTGTTTATTTGATTCCTGTTCAAAATAATCTGATGAGAATTACTTTATATTGTAAATATAGGATGCAGAGTTTCATTTTTTTTTTACATTTTCTGCTTATGGTGTGCCTTGTGATTTTTTCAATGAAAAAAAATGTGCCTCGGCTCAAAAAAGGTTGAAATACACTGCTTTATGAAACGGACCAAACCAGGACTAAACCAAAGCTGACATAGGACTAAACCAGGACTGAACCAGGTCTGAACAAGGACTAAACCAAGACTGAAATAGGACTAACCCAGGGCTGATCCAGGTCTTAACAAAGACTAAACCAGGACTGAAACAGGACTAGACCAGGTCCTAACAAGAAGTAATCAAGGCTGAAATAGTACTAAACTAGGACTATACCAGGTCCAAAACCAGGACTAAAATAAGGCTAAAATAGGAGTAACCCAGGACTAAACCTGGTCTTAACAACGACTAAATCATGGAAAAACCAGGTTCAAAACCAGGACTAGACCAGGGCTACTTTGCCTAGATGTTACACAGTATGTGTATGTGATCCCAGTCTGCCCTGTGATTTGGTGCTGTTTTTCCTCTCCTTTCTGTGTCGGAGCCTGAAGCTGGGCAGAGATTCGAATGCACATCTGCAACCCATCTGTAATCAAGCAGCACCTCGGGAGGACAAAGGGACCAAGGACCTGAAACTCAGCACCAGATCGTTTGTGTATCCTCAGTGGTACTGCTCTGCTTGTCTCCGTCTTGTTTTGCATTTTTGACTTGGATATTTTTTTGTTCCTCATCAGATCTTGTTCCCTGAACCTGCACCGCACCTCCGTCTCCAACCCAGCTCTCCACAATCAATACGAACATCTCACCCTCTGACCCAGGACTTCCTCGTCTCTGACCCCGCTACCCACAACCTGCTTGAAGACTACTGCATACAACCCCGCTCTCAACTGTCTGCTCTGTCAACCTTCATCTGCATTCCACTATGTGTAAATAAACTTTGTTTAAACTGTTCACCCGAGTCTGAATCTTTGGTCCCCCTGTCAGACGTTATGACAGTTTGGCATTAAACATAACCATCACCCCCACTAGACCAAGTCACAGGACAGATCTGCGGAGAGGCAAGCCCACTCATAAAAAGCGTATTCCTTAGCAATGATAATACATGTAATTGAGTAAATGTTTAATGCCATACTGTACAACATTGTAGCGGCTCTGGAGCTGCATGTGGTTCTTTTATCCTAATACTGCAGCTCCATGTGGCTTGGGAAAATAAATTATAAGTATTTAATTGAAGTGTATTTTATTTGTGTTAGTATTTTAATTGTAGTTTAAATTGGAAGATTATTGTGATCTTGAAATATTAAAATAAAATTACATTTATTATTTTTCATTACTCAAAATAAGCGTCACACTCTTAGAAACTAGAATACTCGCCAAAACAAAACAAACAGCACTCACGCCTCACAGATGACAGCTTACAGGCCTGCGTAAAGATGAAAGTGACTTTAGCCTCGACAGACAAAGATGCTGTGCAGAGTTTCAGGAGCAGAAGTCTCTGTAGCACTTCATGTATTTCATAAGCAACACACTATAGTTGTTTATAAAAAGCATGAAGGTAAAAAAAAACAAAAAAAAAAAACAACTTTGTGAAAATTACAGGCCTCTCTCATCTTTTTAAGTGGGAGAAAAAGATGAGTGAGGAAAATTGTAGAACAAAATTGTAGACCTACACCAGGCTGGGTAAGCAGCCTGGTAGGCAAGCAGCTTGGTGTGAAGAAATCAACTATGGGAGCAATTATTAGAAAATGGAAAACATACAAGATCACTGATAATCTCCCTCGATCTGGGGCTCCATGCAAAATCTCAAAATGACTACAAGAACCAGACCCACACAGGGGGACCTAGTGAATGACCTGTAGAGAGCTGGGACCAAAGTAACAAAGGCTACCATCAGTAACACACTACGCCGCCAGGGACTCGAATCCTGCAGTGCCAGACGTGTCCCCCTGCTTAAGCCAGTACATGTCCAGGCCCATCTGAAGTTTGCTAGAGAGCATTTGGATGATCCAGAAGAGGACTGGGAGAATGCCATATGGTCAGATGAAACCAAAATAGAACTTTTTGGTAAAAACTCAACTTGTCATGTTGGGAGGAGAAAGAGTGCTGCATCCAAAGAACATCATACCTACTGTGAAGCATGGGGTGGAAACATCATGCTTGAAAAGTGGCTGGGTCTTTCAGCATGACAATGATCCAAAACACACCGCACGGGCAACGAAGGAGTGGCTTCATAAGAAGCATTTCAAGGTCCTGGAGTGGCCTAGCCAGTCTCCAGAGCTCAAACCCATAGAAAATCTTTGGAGGGAGTTGAAAGTTTGTGTTGCCCAGCGACAACACCAAACCACCACTACTCTAGAGGAGATCTGCATGGAGGAATGGGCCAAAATTCCAGCAACTGTGTGAAAACCTTGTGGAGACTTACAGAAAACGTTTGTAAAGACAAAGGATATATAACAAAGTATTGAGATGAACTTTTGTTATTGACCAAATACTAATTTTGTCTCTTATAGTTGAAATGTACCGATGATGAAAATTACAGGCCTCTCTCATCTTTTCAAGTGGGAGAACTTGCACAATTGGTGGCTGACTAAATACTTTTTTGCCCCACTGTATATACAGTGTTATCTTCATTTCTTCATTTTATGTCAAAAAGTATTTGCGGCTCCCAGTGTTTTTCTTTTTTCTTTTTTCATGGAAACTGGGTCCAAATGGCTCTTTGGGTCTTAAAGGTTGCCGACCCCGTTCTAGACAAAGAAGTAACACCTGAATGGATTCCAAAAAAGTTGAAAGCAGCCTTAATCACATCCACCCAAACCATACACCACCCATACAGACATCTGAAAGCTGTTATTTATAAAGACTCTTGTCCACACCTTGGTGGAGGAGACAGGACCCTTGTTAGCTCTTGATTTAGACTTCTCTGTTGCCACGGTTACATCTCTGATGTGGATGGCTGTTTCTTCACCTCCGGGAGACAGGACGGCGCATCGGACACAGCCAAATGTGTGGAGCCATCAGCCCATTGTCCAGTGAGGAGAGAGGGGAGAGGGGAGGTAAATGAGGCCACGTTTAGACCTGATTCTGATCCTGGTTTAGCCCTTGGAAATCTTATATTAGACCTGTGTTGATCCTGGTTTAGCCCTGATTTAGTGTTGATTTAATTCTGGTGAAGTCCTGGTTTAGTTTTCGGTTATATGTGGATTATTCCCAGTTGAGTCTTGGATTAGTCCTGGTTCTGTCTAGGTTTAGCCCTTGGTAGTCTTGGATTGGATCTGCTTTGGTCCTGGTTTAGCCCTGGTTTAGTCTTGGATTAGTCCTGATTTAGCCTTGGATTATTCTGCATTTGGTCTGGGTTTAGCCCTTGGTAGTCTTGGATTAGACCTGGTTTGGTCGTTGTTTAATCTTGTGCTAGTCCTGGTTTAATCTTTGTTTAGTCTTGGATTAGTCCTGGTTCAGTCTGGGTTTAGCCCTTGTTAGTCTTGGATTAGACCTGCTTTGGTCCTGGTTTAGTCATGGTTTAGTCTTGGATTCATCCTTGTTTAATCCTTGTTTAGTCTTGGATTCTTTTTGGGTTTAGCTGACGATGTCAACCACACTTTTCTCTTCTTTTTAGCTCTGGTTTTGAACTGGTTTCATTTTATTTTTATTATTATTTTTTTTAATTTGTACTTTATTTATGGTTATAAAGAATACATCTCCACAAATCACAATATTTACAATGTCACTGTTTCCAGAATAACCAGTCTTCAATACAGCAGTTGTGTTCATACAAGGTATTATAACATTGATTTTAAATTTTTTATTCTTATTTTCCTTATTATTATTTTTTTTTAAAGAAAACCAAACAAGTAAACAATAACTGATTGTAGCATCAAACCGGGGTGTAAAAAAGAGACAAAAAAAAACCCCTTCCCATTTAATCTCTCACCAAGGCACACTTATACAAGGTAAGGAGAAGATAAATTAAATAAAAATAGAAAAGTTCAGGACTGTGCAGTCGTCCTCAGGCAGCTCTAGACAAAGTCTGATCTACTTTGTGTAATATATTTTAGCCACTCTTTCCAAACCTTATTAAATTTGTCCACTTCCACCCTAACAGATGCAGTCACTTTCCCCATATTATAGATGTTAAGCATAACATCTACCCATTCTTCCACCTTGGGCACCAGATCTGTTCGCCATCTTCTTGTGATTGCTTTTTTACTAGCCAATATCATTATTCTCATCATTTTATAATCTTAATTTCTTCTTAAATTCAATATTTCAATCTTTCCTAGATACAGAATTTTAAAACTTAGGGGAATTTTAATATTCAATACTTCATCTATAACATTTCTTATGTCAATCCAGTATTGGATTATTGAAGGGCAACCCCAGAAGATGTGGAAGTGATCTGCTTTATCGGCACCACAAGACCTCCAGCATTTTGTATCTGCGTACTTTCTCTGTGCCGGGGTTAAGAAAAAACATATTATATTCTTATATCCATACTCCCTCCAAAACCAAGAACTGGTGATTTTCCATTGATAAGAACTTATTTGTTCCTAATCCACTCCTAAAATTTTAATGTTTGCTTCCCTTTCCCATCTTTCCTTCACATATTCCATGGTGTCCACTTTCAGATCCTCTAATGCTGTGTACAATTTTCAAATAACTTTACTACTTAACTCTGATTTAGAGGCATCTTGGATAATTTTCAAAATATCTGTCTGCAATTAATCAAAATTTGTGTTTTTTTGTTCTTGCTTTAGATAATGCCTTAGCTGTAGGTATCTATGAAAATCCTGATTATCTAGACTGTAGAGCTCTTTGAACTGCTGAAAACTCATCACCTCACCTCTTTCAATTATTTCCCAATGCATTTTTGGTCAATTTTTCCACATTTTAAAAGTCCTCGTTTCTGTGTGAACTCCGCACACCCGACTGGGCGACAGGTGCGTAGGAGGTGAAGCACTTGTCTAAAAATGAAAGAAAAACTCCCGCACACTGTCTCACTCTTAATGCAATTTTATTCCAAACAATGTTTCGGTCGTTCTGACCTTCTTCAGGTATGAGGACAGCCCCTTCCGCTCCCCTTATATAAATCAAGGGACCGCCCCCTATAGTTTAATCAACCAATGGTCGTAAGACACATGTATTCACAATCAGAACCCAAAAAACACCCGCAAGATTGTGCATAATTTCCTTTACAAACGTTTTTTGTGAATTAAAATACATGGATAATAACCAGAAAAATATAATGATTATTACCAATCAGAAAAAATAGCAGATATATACTATATACTTTGGATTTTCGTAAAAAAAAACATAATTGACAAAAATGACATAACTGACCCCTCCAAAAGGTTCCATTACATCTCCCTCATAACTCAGAGAGAGGGCAAAAAACAGTTCTACATATCCACATCACAACATTACATTAAACAACAGTTCATCATTTAAGCCCTTAGGACTAAGAGTTTGTAAAGTAAAAATCCAATAGGCTTCGCGTCTCTTTAACGCGTGGTCGTGGTCTCCACCCCTTTGTGGAGCAGGCACCTGTTCAATCCCGCAGAAGCGAAGAGAAGACACATCTTGTTTTAACAGGTTAAAATGGACAGCTACAGGAGAGTCCGCATCTTGGCGTCTTATCGCGCTTTTGTGTTCACTGATGCGGGTTTTTAGTTTTCGTGTGGTTTTTCCCACATATGCAAGACCGCACGGACAACGCAACAGGTACACCACGTGGGTTGATGCGCACGTGATGACACTCTTGATGGGAAACTTCTTTCCAGTACAAGGATGGCAGAAATGAGAGGTCTTGATGGTATTATGGCACTGTGCGCAACTGCCACACCTATAATTACCATTAGGAAGAGGGGCAATAAGAGTTTGCGTGTTTGGTGTATTTCTGCCATGAGAGAAGTCTGAATGTACCAAGGCATCTCTCAGATTTCTGCCTCTTCTATATGTGAACAGAGGTGGATCTTTGAATAATTGTGTCAATTCCGGATCAGTCTTTAAAATGTGCCAGTGTTTCAAAATGACTGATTTGATTTTGTATTAAAAATCACAGATAAACATTTCACATTCACTGAGTCCTTGTTCGTTAAAAGTGCGTCCCTTGGTTTGGATAACGCAGCTTGATAAGCCTCCTCTATCCACGGTTGAGAATATCCTCTCTCCATGAATTTTGCCCTCATCTCTATGGACTTTTCTATAAAGTCCTCTGTGCTCTGGCACACCCGTCTGAGGCAAAAAAACTGGCTTTTAGGGAGACCTCTTTTTAAGTGCGTGGGGTGCGCACTCGTGGCCAGTAGGAGAGTATTCTTGTCCGTAGGCTTTTGATACAGTGTTGTACTCAAGAGACCGCCCCTAATTTCAATCCACATGTCCAAAAAATGAATTTTCCTTTTGCTGTCTTCACTTGTGAATTTTAGATTAGGTTTAAAGTGATTCATCAAATTCACAAAGTCTGTTACCTGCTCATGATTGCCTTGAAAAACACAGAATATATCATCAATGTATCTGAAATATATCAGAATATTCTTGTGATAAGGGTTATGCTCAGGGTTGAAAATATACAGATGTTCAAAATAACCCATATAAAGATTGGCATAATTGGGTGCGCATATCGTGCCCATGCCTGTACCTGACACCTGTTGGTAAAATGTCTTATTAAAACTAAAGTAATTGTATTTCATGATGAAGGTCGCCAGATTCAGGATGAATTCAGTAGGGGGCTTCTCAGACAGTTCACGCGTTTGTAGAAAAAAGTTCATTGCGTCCAGCCCCTCCTCATGTGGGATGTTCGTGCAAAGGCTGGAGACATCCAGCGTGAGTAAATGCACATCTTCAGGGAGGTCTGTGACTGCCGATATTTTATTAATAAAATCGGTAGAGTCTTTTAAATATGCTGGTAGTTTTTGTACATGTTCTTTTATATAAAAGTCCACATATTCCGATAAAGGAGCCAATAATGAGCCAATCTGTGCTACAATAGGATGGCCTGGAGGATTATCAATATTTTTATGTATTTTTGGCAGTGTGTAAAAAAACGGTATAATAGGATTACTGCAACACAAGAACTGGAACTCCGATTTGGTCACCCACTCACGTGATAATGCAGTCTCTAAGTACTGGAATTGGATTGGATTTTTACTTTACAAACTCTTAGTCCTAAGGGGATTAAATGATGAACTGTTGTTTAATGTAATGTTGTGATGTGGATATGTAGAACTGTTTTTTGCCCTCTCTCTGAGTTATGAGGGAGATGTAATGGAACCTTTTGGAGGGGTCAGTTATGTCATTTTTGTCAATTATGTTTTTTACGAAAATCCAAAGTATATAGTATATATCTGCTATTTTTTCTGATTGGTAATAATCATTATATTTTTCTGGTTATTATCCATGTATTTTAATTCACAAAAAACGTTTGTAAAGGAAATTATGCACAATCTTGCGGGTGTTTTTTGGGTTCTGATTGTGAATACATGTGTCTTACGACCATTGGTTGATTAAACTATAGGGGGCGGTCCCTTGATTTATATAAGGGGAGCGGAAGGGGCTGTCCTCATACCTGAAGAAGGTCAGAGCGACCGAAACGTTGTTTGGAATAAAATTGCATTAAGAGTGAGACAGTGTGCGGGAGTTTTTCTTTAATTTTCCACATTTTAAAAGTGCCATCCAATTTGTTTGGCTCAAAGTCCGTGTCATATGCAATCCATCTCAAAAATCTGGACTGTTCATTTAGGTTATGCTTTTTCATAATCTCAGACCAAATTGATAGAGACACCCACAGCCAAGGGTTAACCTTTTGTTTCCAGTTTGTCTGTAGTTGCCCATTACACATTAAAGCTTGTATTGGTGGTATAGTTTTCCCTTCAATGTCTTTCCATTTTGCAGTGTATTCAGGGTCACACAAACTCAACAAGATCTTCAACTGAGCAGCTTGATAATAGCTCTTTAGGCATGGCTAGACCACCTTTCTTTTTTTTCCAATTGTAAAGTTCTATATTTAATACGCAGCCTCGCACCTTGCCATAGGTATCTAGATATCATCCTGTCCCACTCTTTAAAGTCTTTGTCTCTAACCTCAAGTGGAAGATTTTGAAATATGTATAGTAACCTAGGCAAAATGTTCTTCTTTATCACCTCCACTCTTGATGCCAAACTTAGAAAAGGGACCAAATTCCACCGAGATAGATCTGTTTTGCTATTGGATATTATGTGGTAATAGTTAGAAGCCTTCAAGTTTCCCAAATCTTTTGTCAAAAGAATACCCAAGTACTTCATTGCCTGCTGATCCCAGTTAATCATGTAATTCTGTTTTATGTTTTGGCTCGGATCATAGTTGAAAGCTAAAGCTTGGGTTTTTTCGCAAATTAATTTTGTAACCTGACATCCTCCCAAACTCTGACACTGTTGTCATCAAAATTGGCAATGATGAGTCTGGGTTCTCCAGGTAAATTAAGACATCATCTGCAAACAAGGCTATTTTCTGTTCTATTCCTGACATAGTTATACCTTTAATATTAGTGCTCTGCTTTATACATTGGCTTAATGGTTCTAGGAAAATGGCAAATAATAGTGGGCTGACCAAGCATCCTTGACGGCATCCCCTTTCTAGTTTGATTGCATTTGATAAGCTACCATTAACCTTGATCCTTGCTACCGGATCCATGTACAGAGCCTGCACAGTCCTAATATACTCCTTGTGGAAATTAAACTTTTTCATTACTTTAAACAAAAATTCCCAAACAACGGAATCAAATGCCTTTTCCACATCTAATCCTAAAATTGCATCTTCCAATTTCTTTTCCTTGATATATTGCATGATATGTAAAGTACGGCAGATGTTGTCGTGTGTTTGCCTTTTTTTTAATAAATCCAGTCTGGTCTAAACTAATAATTCCTGGTAAGATATTCTCCATTCTCCGTGCTAGAATCGATGTAAAGAGTCTGTAATCCACATTAAGCGCACTTATTGGTCTGTAATTTGAGCAATTGGTTCCATCTTTACCCTCCTTTGCTATCACAGAAATTATTGCTTCCCTCCAGGAGTCAGGAATTCTCCCCCCCTTTAATATCCAATTAAATGTTTTGCACAGTAGAGGGATTAGTGTTTTCCTATATATTTTATACCATTCTGAGCTGTAACCGTCTGCTCCGGGACTTTTGTTGTTTTGAAGCTTAGAAATTGCTGAATTGATTTCATCTGCTGTTATTTCAGCCATTAATCTCTTATTCTCTTCCTCTGTTATTTGTGGTAGAAGTAACTGGTCTAGAAATGTGTCTATCTGGGACTCATTGGCATTTTTAATTTTGGCATACAACTTAGTGTAGTAATCTACAAAGCACTTATGAATATCTTCTGTTGTATATACAATTTGTTTTGTTATTGGGTCTTTCATCTTGTCTTGCCGTCTTGTTGTCTGTTGCTTTTTTAGTCTATAAGCCAATAGTTTTGCAAATTTGCTCCCCGCTTCATAATATCTCTATTTGGTGTAAATCATTTTCTTCTGGATTTCTTGTGACATAATGTCATTTATTTCTGCCCTTTTTCTTTTAATCTCATCATTTATTTTACTGTCCGCATTGTTTTTGTGTACCCCTTCCAGTTTTCTCAATTCAATTTGTAAAGATTTCAGTGCAGATTGTTTCATCCTTTTCATGTAAGTCGATTTAGCTATTAACTTTCCTCTTAATACCGCCTTACATGCATCCCATAGCACAGACGGAGGTACCTCATCATTATCATTTTCTTCAATATATTCACAAATATCCCTCTCAATTTCTTCTTTCATCTGACCATTGAGTAGGCTTGAATTCAGTCTCCACACTGTTGTTTTCCTCTCAGTGTCCATGCATATCTTTAAAAATAAAGGGCAATTGTCTGACAAATCCATCACTCCAATGTGACAACTTTTTATCCTGTATCGGTCCTGTCTGTGTACTAAAAAATAATCAATCCTTGAGTACAAGGAATGAGGTGCGGAGTAATAGGTATAATCTTTTTTAAACGGGTGAAGTTCTCTCCATATGTCCAAAATCACAAGTTCTAACATCAATTTAGAAATTCTTTTATCAGTAGCATTTTTTGGTTGGGCTTTCCCAGAGGAATCAAGTTGTGGGTCGAGCCTTTGGTTAAGGTCAAGGTCAAGGTTCATTTTACTCAATACCTTGCTCCTCTTAATTGGACTGAGCAGACCGTTCACATTATAGGAAGCTACTTAAAGTTGACTATTCATTGATGCCATTTTGTATGATTTTACTTTGTTCTAACCCCCGTGCTACAAGTAGAGAACTTTGTGAACAATACTTTAAACAAAATAAATTTGAAAAACATACTGTAAGGACTTCCAAACATGCGGTCCAAAACTTAACCCTTTTAGAGCAAAGTCCCAGCTCTAAGGGAAAACCCCTAGTCCCAACGGATAGGGGGCCCTCTTGGCCATTTTTGGTCCTGTTCATTCCTCAGTTTCTTTTTTCCCCTTTTGTTATGTTAGGAAAACAAAAATGTCCCCGACTAAAGATAGGCAAAACAAAAAGAAAAAAATTGTCAATTGTCCCTATACAAAGCTGAGATATCAGAAGCAGACTCATCTTACTTTAGTCCCTTTTTTGGTTAGATGACTCCTGTTGTTCTGGTGGCTCCCTCACTAGTCCTCCTCTCTGCTTCTTCTGTAGTTGAAGGCCTTCAGTTTCTGCTTGTACCCCAGAGATGATACCTGGTCCAGCCTGTCTGCTTCCTGTGCGGAGCGCCACATCTGACACGAAATCCTCTCTATCGGGTCTTCCGCAGGCTTGACAATACGCACTTGGAACCCTCTTGCCGCCATGTCTTTTGTTGCTTCTGTTGCTGTATTATATACGTATGCAGGTCTCTTCTTCATAGAAAACACGGAGTTTTGCCGGAAAAGGTGTTTGAAATCGTATTTTTTTTCTCTTTTAATACCCTCTTTGCTTCTGTGTATTCCTTTCTCCTCTTCATTACTTCTGTCATGATGTCTGTTTTCCCTGTCCTCCCGTGCTCTCTCCCCCTCCCCTACCTGTGTGTCTGGAGCTGGGAGGAGTGCCTGACTCCTCCCGTGCGCACCTGGGGCGCATCAGCCTAATCACCACCACCTGCTGCTGAGTACAAGAAGGCTTGGCAGTCTACACTCGGTGCCAGACCGTCCGCGTGTAAAACGTGAATGTCTCTAGCTTGCTTTGTTATATGGTACTTTCCTGCACACGCTCATTTGGATTTATTCACCCTCCAGATTCCTGCCTCCACTCGCCCAGCTCCTGCCGCCACGTTCCAGTCCTGGTATCGCCTCCTGCTCGTCTCGTCTCCGGCTCGTCTCGTCTCCGGCTCGTCTCGTCTCCTGCTCGTCTCGTCTCCTGCTCGTCTCGTCTCCTGCCCTGTCCTGGTCTCTGGTTTGTCACCCGCTCCCCGCTCTGGTCTTCGTCTGCTCCGCCTGCCCTGGTACCGCACCCGCTCCTATCCCCGTCCTGGTCCTGTCCTGCCCGCCTCTACCTGCACCGCACCCGCCTGGCCCGCTTCCCGTTCCCCGGTTCCCGTGCCCGCCTGTAAACTATCACTATTGTAAATAAACACTGTTAAAACTGCTCTGGTCTGCATCTTTTGGTCCAACCCGCACCGTTACAACTTCAGGTGCATAATCATGGTCTACATAAACCCGCTGCAGAAAGCCCCTTTTCTCCCATGCCTTCTTTATTATTTCTTCTTTGCTCCTGTAGTTTGAGAGCTTCACAATAATAAATCGTGGGGGGGCATCTTTTGGCGGACGCGGATCCAGCGCCCCATGCGCTCTCTCCACACCGAACTCAAACATTGGCGGAAACTCGAGTTTCTCCCTAAGTAGTGCCTCCACGAAAACTCCAACTGACACCGCACCGTTTCTCCGCTCCTTCTTTGATACCGTGAAGACATATGTTATTTCGCCTAGCTCGGCCTTCTTGATCAATAAGTTGCTCCTCTAGCCTTTTCTGTAGTTTGATCAACTCACATGCCGCGCCCTCGATGCACTGGATGCGTTCTTCTGCACCCAGGATACGTCTTTCTTCTGCTTCGTCTATCCTTGCCATTAGCCTTTTTTATTTCTTCTCTTATGTCTTTGAGGTTTTCCATGGTTTCCCGACAGAAATCTTTTATCTCCCGCAAAACAGCCTCCAAATCTGACATTTTCTTACCCCCTTGTGTTCTTTCAGGGGAGTCCTGCGTTAGACAAATAGATGTTTTGTTTTGCCTCTTGTCATCATAAAGGCCACCAATATTGCCATGATATCTTGTTTCACCTCAGAGTTTTAAACCATATTGGCCTTTCACAACTGATTGTCTGGGAGCTATATTTTACGCTGTCGCCATGTTCAAGTCCCAACCCGAAGCCCCGAACTGGTTTCATTTAACAAGTTACATTTCAAATTAAGATTAATATTCAGGTACCTGGCAACTTTCCATATTCCTATACATATTCAATTTTATGTTCAAGCATAAAGTCTAGAAAAGTATCCAGGAACACTCTGAAGATCCTAATCCAAAATGTCATCTCATCCTTTGCATTTGCAGTGCTGTGGAAATAATGCTGCTATAATAAGAGTGTAAACGTCTGGTACAGCACTGACCATACCTGGCAGCAGAGGATCATATCAGAGAGGAAGGAAAAGAGAGATATGAGACTAGAAAATGTATCTATTTAACTGGGGGGTCCTGCTACTTAGAGCCGTTTTGAGTTGGACTAGTGGCCATCATTGGTACAAAAAAAAAAAAAAAAAAAAATTCCTCCTGCCAGAAAGGATTTTTTTTCAGAGCCTACTGTTATCATAAAGTCCTAGTGTTCAGCTGACAGAGACTGACAGGGACTGACAGGGACTGGCAGGCACCTACAAGTTTCACAAAGGTCAAATTTTGTGGCGATTTTTTACCTATAAACTTTTTCTCAGCTCAAAATCCATCTGTTGTCTTAAAAAACGCTTTTTAATCATTAACTTTGGCTACACTCGATGTCTGCTTTAGCTAAGCTCAAACGATGATTGGTTAGGACGGTCACGTGGTACGACATGAACAAGCATGTGAGCGATGTGAACAAGCCCAACTGTCATGAACAAGCTGCAGATTTAGAACATGATTTAGAAGCTCCTGGAAGCACAAACATTATTATTTATAATTATGAATTTATTATTCCCTTGTTCCCTTCGCAGCCATTCCGCTCGCTCTCGTTGCTCAAAGTCTCATGGGGGGTAGCTCAACGGCGCATGGTCAATGGGCAGGACAGGACTGGATGTACCTAGCTAAACCATAGACTGTATAAAGAAGTGACTGAGTGAGTGTGATGTCACCTACACCGTTCAGCTCCAGTAACCTCGATGGAGCTCATCTAGCAGTTATAAGGGCCAATTTGGAGCAAAGTTCCATATTTGGAATTCTGACTGAGTATCATAGCAACCAAAGAGCCAATCTGGAGTAAATCTGTTGAAGGTACTGTCCCTTCTTGCTGGTTTAGCAGGGGGCAGGCATTTAGCAACGCTGTCAATCAAACTTGTTGCTACTGCTAATGGGAGTGACCTTGGGGAAAGAATGTACCTGATTTGTCTGTTATTAATGTTCATACCTTGATTTACAGACACAACAGTGAAATAAATATCCCAGGATCATGTTGAGCGGGTTAATAAGAACATTTTAAGCTGGTAGCTATGTTCATATATACAGTTTATGGTAGTCCCTCAGTCATTCTTTTATCATCAAACAGGAGAGAAAGAAAAGAGGGATGTGTGATGAAAAACACTGCAGACGTCAAAGAAGTTTCTTATGGTAAGTACAAACGCTAAAATTCAAAATGTCTGTCATCATATGAAAGTTTTTATATAAAGAATAGTTAAAATTTACATGTAGAGTTTAAAGTGGTTCACAAATCCTCATCACTGTAATGACATTTAAATGAATATGTCACTGAACTGTCAAGATGAACTTTCAAATGCTAAATAATCTCTCCTCCCTCTGCCTTCTCTCTTTCAGCTCACAGCAACTTATTAAAACTTGCCTGGAATCCAGAAAACACACTTATTCAGTACTTTACTAAGATGTGAATGAGTCTGGAAACCTGTGAATCTCCCCAAGTTCAGATGGGTGGAGATATATATATATATATATATATATATATATATATATATATATATATATATATATATATATATATGTGTGTGATAATGCAGAATGACTTTGGGCTGATTCACTGCTCTGTCTGCTGCTTTCTCCCCCTGTGCATTTGGTTTAACTGTTCTCAACTCAACCTCATGCCTGGCTACTGTCTCCACTCAAACAGGGTTTCTAATGCGTAATGTCTATTTGTCACAGGAGATTTTATCTAATTTTATCTAAGAATGCGTTAACATTTTAGCAGTGTTGAGGACACTCAACACCCACTATCTGTACTCGACTTAGTCACAACTGCCCTGGGGCTAATAAATGGATATAGCTAACCTGCTAGCCGCCACGTTAACTGCTGCTGTCAGACTCGTCATTTTGGTCTTAAATGTTCATATTGATCCGCTCTACATGATCTGTTTTTATTTCACTATTGTGTCTGTAAATCAAGATATGAACATTAACAATAGACAAATCAGGTGCTTTCTTTCCCCCACCTAAACATAAGAAGTGTTGTGCCCAAGGCTGAACAAGTTGAACAGCTGTTGACACATTCTAATCTTGACTTTTTATGCCTTTCTGAGACTTGGCTGAAACCCTCAACCTCAAATACTGCTATCCATGTGGCGGGCTATAATATCTACAGACGTGATCGCGAACATGGCAAAGGAGGAGGAGTTATGATGTTCATTAAGGACAGTTTTCAGTGTTCACAAATCAAACTTGTGGGAGATTCTTTGGAATGTGTGGGAGTGACTATTCGACTGTCTCCCGAAATGTCATTTGCTGTCATTGTATTGTATAGGCCCCCTTCAACCAATGATGTATTTTATGATCATCTCTCTGATATTCTGAAAAAATGTAATGCAAAAGAAGTCCTCCTTATGGGGGATTTTAACATTAATTGGTTAGATAAACATGGCAGAAGGAAACTGAAAGAAATCACTGACAAATTTAACCTCACACAAATTATTGGAAATGCAACCCGGATTACAAAGACCTCACAAACTCTTATAGACTTAATTTTCACAAATAAAACTGACCGCATCACAAAGGTCTATAATCTAATAACAGGCTTATCTGACCATAATTTAACACTAGTGGCCAGGAAACTGTCAAAAGCACATTATAGAAGTCTAGATAGACCAGAATCGCAAAAAACTGTATCATACATCCCCAGAAAGGACATTGAGTCATTTGATAATGAAATTAGACAGGTAAATTGGGACGAAATAGTCAGTTATAAAGATAGTACTGAAGCATCCAGTGATTTAATACAAATGTTGCAGCTACTCATTTCCCAATTCTCTAAAGTTACAAAGCCAAAGCATAAAAGAAAAACATCCCTACCCTGGATGAATGATGACTTATGGAAACTGATGCGAACCAGAGACTCTGCTCTTAAAAAGTCTTTAAAAACAGGGCTTACAACTGATCGTCTGTTATATACTGGGCTTCGAAATAAAGTAATCCAGCAATTTAGAAAAGCTAGAGCAACATTCTTTCTTAATATTATCAAACAGGCCAAAGGAAATTCTAAACAGCTTTGGCAAACAATAGATAAACTAAGTGGAAGAGAGAAAACAAAGTGCAAGACAATAGAGTTTAAAATAGATGGTACAGACTTTAAGGATGGTCCAACAGTTGCTGAACATTTCAGCAATTATTTTATAGATTCTGTGAAGAAAATCACACAACAAACCTCTAAATCTGTTCATCTTTACATACCTCCTGCCCCTTCTTCCAGTACTACCCTAAGTTTCAATTGTATTGACCTGGTTAAAACTGATAAAATTATACAATCCTTATCCAATTCGAAGACCAAAGACTACTGGGGACTTGACAGCACACTCATCAAAAAACACAAGGAGACATTCAAAACAACTATAAACCAAATTGTAAATAAGTCAATTAATGAAAGTGTGTTCCCCAGTGTTTTCAAAACAGCAGTTATAACACCAATTCACAAATCTGGAAGTAAAAGTGAGGTAAACAACTACAGGCCTATTAGTATATTACCTGCAGTATCCAAAATCCTGGAAAGAGCAATTAAAGAACAGTTAACAGAGCATCTAAATAACAATTATCTCTTGCATCCAATGCAATTTGGCTTTCGCAGCAATCATTCCACTGAAGCTGCCTGCTGCTACCTGACAGAGAGCATTAGAGCTAGCCTGGACAAGGGGGGCACGGTGGGGGCTGTATTTCTAGACCTACAAAAGGCCTTTGACACAGTAAACCACCGTGTCCTCCTGTCCAAGCTCTCTCAGTACCACCTTTCCAGTGATGCATTGCATTGGGTAAAATCATACCTCTCTGACCGGGTACAGTATGTAAGAATAAACAATTCAATGTCGTCTTTGCAGCCCTGCACAACAGGGGTCCCACAAGGGTCCATTTTGGGGCCCCTGTTGTTCAGCCTTTATATCAATGACCTCCCAGACGTGTGCAAAGATGTAGACATCATCATGTATGCAGATGATGCTGTCATCTACGTACATGGAAGGGATGCGCAGAAAGTGGCCACCACTTTATCCTCAGCTATGGACAAAATCGATAATTGGCTCCAATCTTCATGTCTGACATTAAATATTAATAAAACAGTTGGTATGTATTTTTTCAAAACTAATAGAATTAAAGACAGGCCTAACATCTTTGTTAACAGAATAAAACTAAACATTGTAACAGAGACAAAGTATCTGGGGGTTCATTTGGACCAGACTTTGTCTTTCAAAAAGCATATAAAAAAAGTACGCAGTTCAATCCGCTACAACATCTCTTCCCTTCGACATATGAGGAACAGCCTGACAGTAGAGGCCGCTTTTACATATTTTAATGACATGATTATTCCACACCTGACCTATTGTGTCTCCTGCTGGTCTCAGGCCAATGAGAGGCTTTAAAATCTCTCAGATCCACCTATAATCAGGCAGTAAAGGCACTCGATAAAAAAAACCTCCATTATCACCACTGTAACGTCTTAAGTAAATATAAAATGTTCAGTTTCAGTAATTTAATTTTGTATTCAAATCTAAGAAAATTATTCAAAATTATTAATAATGAAGCTTCACCTACATTAAAAAAATTTACTATTCTTTGTTCTAAACAAACTACCCGATTCACTCGTTCCTCCGTAAACCGAAATTGCATAGTTCCAAAAAGATCCTCGGCCTTTGCTCAATCGGCTTTTTCTTATCAAACCATTAGGCAGTGGAATCAGCTTCCAGACAGTCTGAAATTGTCTGTGGATTTTAATAGTTTTACTAGAAATTTGAAAAAGTTCATTTTAAATAATCAAACGTGTCCACATCAGTCTAGTTAGTTGGTGCTGCTCTGTGCTCACTGTATAAACCTGCACATAATGACTTTTATATTAGTTTGGACTGGGGGGGACATATGTATGGCAGATCGGTAGTCGTATATTGTAATTGTCAATTGATATGTGTTTTTTAATGTGTGTTGACCTGCTCAGGGACTGCAGATGGAAAGTAGCAGTAGCTAAATCTGGTGCAAATCATCTTTTCTTTGTCAGATTAATGAATTTGTACATGGTCCCTGTCAAATAAAGAATAAAGAAAGAAAGAAAGACTAGTGTTAGCAACAAGTTTGATTGACAGCGTTGCTAAGCGCCCGCTCGCTGCTAAACCAGTGGTGCGGGTGGGAAAATGTGTTACCTTCAACAGATTTGCTCCAGACTGGCTCTTTGGTTGCTATGATACTCATGGTAGGAATTCCAAATATGAAACTCTGCTCCAAATTGTCCCTATAACTGCGAGCCTTAATGAGCTTCATTTGACTGGAGCCAAACGCTGTGTGTGACGTCACACTCACTCTTTGTACAGTCTAGGGGTTAACACCCACACCCACACCAGACTCGGGCAAGTGAGTGAAGTGTCTTGCACAAAGGTACAATAAATGCATGGATGGAGCAGGGAACTAACCAGTAATCCATTCCCTAAATGGTGTGGTCAACATTTTTTTAAATGTAAAAATTACTCAGATAATTAATACTAAAACTAGATTTGAACAAGTACTGATAATGACAAATATTACATATATATGGGACAAATTTGAGTCTTCTTTGAATAATTTTAGAATGGTCTGCATACCCAGATAAGTATAGAAGTAACTATTCTAATTTTGTTTTTTAAATGATCGTTGTGTTATCAAATGTGATTACCTTTCTCACCTTTTCCTTAGTATCCAAATTCAGCTTGAAATTTTAGCATCACGCTAACAGAAACGCTAGCTATGACTTTACAACAATTTCTTGATTCTTTAACTATGATGCCTTTATGAACTGTGTAGCGTTTTATGAAGCAGGCAGTAGGCTTTCACTGCAATAGATCCGGGCGGCAGTCGAAGGCGGGGACCTCGACGACCGGATCTCCGGACATGGAGACTAGCTCTGGGGACGTGGAACGTCACCTCGCTGGGGGGGAAGGAGCCTGAGCTTGTGCGGGAGGTTGAGCGTTACCGGCTAGATATAGTCGGCCTCACCTCCACGCACAGCTTGGGCTCTGGAACCCAACTTCTTGAGAGGGGTTGGACTCTCCATTTCTCTGGCGTTGCCCGCGGGGAGCGGCGGCGAGCTGGTGTGGGCTTGCTCATTGCCCCACAGCTCAGCCGCTGCGTGTTGGGGTTCACTCCGGTGAACGAGAGGGTCGCGTCCCTGCGCCTTCGGGTCGGGGACAGGTCTCTCACTGTTGTGTCGGCCTACGGGCCAAACAGCAGTGCAGAGTACCCGGCCTTCTTAGAGTCCCTGGGAGGGGTACTAGACAGTGCACCAACCGGGGACTCCGTTGTTCTCCTGGGGGACTTCAACGCCCATGTGGGTAATGACAGTGACACTTGGAGGGGCGTGATTGGGAGGAACGGCCTCCTCGATCTGAACCCGAGTGGTGTTTTGTTATTGGACTTCTGTGCTAGTCACAGCTTGTCCATAACAAACACCATGTTCGAGCACAAAGGTGTCCATCGGTGCACGTGGCACCAAGACACTCTAGGTCGGAGGTCGATGATCGACTTTGTTGTCGTGTCATCTGACCTCCGACCGCGTGTCTTGGACACTCGGGTGAAGAGAGGGGCTGAGCTGTCAACTGATCACCACCTGGTGTTGAGTTGGATCCGCTGGCGGAGGAGGAAGCCGGACAGACCTGGCAGGCCCAAGCGCATTGTGAGGGTCTTTTGGGAACGTCTGGCGGAGCCCTCTGTCAGGGGGGTCTTCAACTCCCACCTCCGGGAGGGCTTCTCCCTGATCCCGGGGGAGGTTGGAGACATGGACTCCACCTCTATTGTCGATGCGGCTGCTCGTAGCTGTGGTCGTAAGGTCTGTGGTGCTTGTCGTGGCGGCAATCCCCGAACCCGGTGGTGGACACCGGAAGTAAGGGATGCCGTCAAGCTGAAGAAGGAGTCCTATCGAGCCTTGTTGGCTCGTGGGACTCCTGAGGCAGCTGATGAGTACTGGCGGGCCAAGCGTGCCGCGGCTCGGGCAGTCACAGAGGCAAAAACTCGGGGTTCGGGGATGCCATGGAGGAGGACTATTGGACGGCCTCAAAGAGATTCTGGCAAACCGTCCGACACCTCAGGAGGGGGAAGCAGTGCTTCACCAACACTGTTTACAGTGCGGGTGGAGAGCTGCTGACTTCGACTGGGGATGTTGTCGGGTGGTGGAAGGAATACTTTGAGGATCTCCTCAATCCCACTGTCACGTCTTCCGAGGAGGAAGCAGAAACTGGGGACCCAGAGGCGGACTCGTCCATCACCCTGGCTGAAGTCACTGAGGTGGTTGGCAAGCTCCTCGGTGGCAAGGCTCCGGGGGTGGACGAGATCCGTCCTGAGTACCTCAAGTCTCTGGATGTTGTGGGGCTGTCTTGGCTGACACGTCTCTGCAACATTGCGTGGCGGTCGGGGACAGCACCTGTGGCAGACCGGGGTGGTGCTCCCTCTGTATAAGAAGGGGGACCGGAGGGTGTGTTCCAATTACAGGGGAATCACACTCCTCAGCCTTCCCGGTAAGGTCTATTCCAGGGTACTGGAGAGGAGAATCCGACCGATAGTCGAACCTCGGATTCAGGAGGAGCAGTGTGGTTTTCGTCCTGGTCGTGGAACACTGGACCAGCTCTATACTCTTCATCGGGTCCTCGAGGGCTCATGGGAGTATGCCCAACCAGTCCACATGTGTTTTGTGGATCTGGAGAAGGCATTCGACCGTGTCCCTCGTGGTATCCTTTGGGGGGTGCTCTGGGAGTATGGGGTCCGGGGCTCTTTGCTAAGGGCTGTCCGGTCCCTGTATGACCGGAGCAGGAGCTGTGTTCGCATTGCTGGCAGTAAGTCAGACCTGTTCCCAGTGCATGTTGGACTCCGCCAGGGCTGCCCTTTGTCACCGGTTCTGTTCATTATATTTATGGACAGAATTTCTAGGCGCAGCCAGGGGCCGGAGGGGGCCTGGTTTGGGAACCACAGGATTTCATCTCTGCTGTTTGCAGATGATGTTGTCCTGATGGCTTCTTCGAGCCAGGACCTGCAGCAGGCACTGGGGCGGTTTGCAGCCGAGTGTGAAGCGGCTGGGATGAGAATCAGCTCCTCCAAATCCGAGGCCATGGTTCTCGACCGGAAAAAGGTGGTTTGCTCTCTCCGGGTGGGTGGTGAGTCTCTGCCCCAAGTGGAGGAGTTCAAGTATCTCGGGGTCTTGTTCACGAGTGAGGGAAGGATGGAGCGGGAGATTGACAGGTGGATCGGTGCAGCGTCTGCAGTGATGCGGTCGCTGTATCGGTCCATTGTGGTAAAGAAGGAGCTGAGCCGGAAGGCGAAGCTCTCGATTTACCGGTCAATCTACGTTCCTACCCTCACCTATGGTCATGAGGTCTGGGTAATTACCGAAAGGACAAGATCGCGGATACAAGCAGCTGAAATGAGCTTCCTCCGCAGAGTGGCCGGGCGCACCCTTGGGGATAGGGTGAGGAGCTCGGTCACACGGGAGGAGCTCGGAGTAGAGCCGCTGCTCCTACACGTCGAGAGGAACCAGCTGAGATGGCTCGGGCATCTGCTCAGGATGCCTCCTGGACGCCTCCCTAGGGAGGTGTTCTGGGCATGTCCCACGGGGAGGAGGCCCCGGGGAAGACCCAGGACACGCTGGAGGGACTATGTCTCTCGGCTGGCCTGGGAACGCCTTGGGGTCCCACCGGAGGAGCTGGAGAACGTGTCCGGGGTGAGGGAAGTCTGGGAGTCCCTGCTTAGACTGCTGCCCCCGCGACCCGGCTCCGGATAAGCGGAAGAAGATGGATGGATGGATGGATGGATGATAGGCCTGTCACGCTAACACACTTTGAAAATTGATATATAGCTGAAGTAAATATAGACAATTAACGATAATATTGAAACTATATATAGTCATTATCGTGACCGGCCTCAGGGATGATATTTAAAAAGCACTTGTTGACATGTGGCTAAATAGTTCAAAATGTCATAAACGTCAGCAGCTGTTTGTTGAATCATCTGATAAGGGCTCCCATGACAAGCCTTCATATAAATATTCCACTTCGGCAACAGGAAAAAGGAAAAACAACATTCCCAAGTCATTAATCAGACAAGAAAAGCCCTCAAATTAAAAATCACCAACTCAAGGCTATTTTTAGTTCAGTTTTTCCAAAATCATTCCCCAATTTGAAATATGGAAAGGCTACAGAAAATGTTACTATTACATGTAAAATGTTACTACTTCAGCCTTGGACTCGGATATTGAGTCGATGCAAGACTCGGTATCAATCATATCAGTAGATCTTCACCGCTTATGATATCATCCATCCATCCATCCATTTTCTTCCGCTTATCCGGAGCCGGGTCGCGGGGGCAGCAGTCTAAGCAGGGACTCCCAGACTTCCCTCACCCCGGACACGTCCTCCAGCTCCTCCGGTGGGACCCCAAGGCGTTCCCAGGCCAGCCGAGAGACATAGTCCCTCCAGCGTGTCCTGGGTCTTCCCCGGGGCCTCCTCCCGGTGGGACATGCCCAGAACACCTCCCTAGGGAGGCGTCCAGGAGGCATTCTGAGCAGATGCCCGAGCCACCTCAGCTGGTTCCTCTCAACGTGTAGGAGCAGCGGCTCTACTCCGAGCTCCTCCCGTGTGACCGAGCTCCTCACCCTATCCCTAAGGGTGCGCCCGGCCACTCTGCGGAGGAGTATCCGCGACCTTGTCCTTTCGGTCATTACCCAGAGCTCATGACCATAGGTGAGGGTAGGAACGTAGATTGACCGGTAAATCGAGAGCTTCGCCTTCCGGCTCAGCTCCTTCTTTACCACAATGGACCGATACAGCGACCGCATCACTGCAGACGCTGCACCGATCCACCTGTCAATCTTACGCTCCATCCTTCCCTCACTCGTGAACAAGACCCCGAGATACTTGAACTCCTCCACTTGGGGCAGAGACTCACCACCCACCCGGAGAGAGCAAACCACCTTTTTCCGGTCGAGAACCATGGCCTCGGATTTGGAGGAGCTGATTCTCATCCCAGCCGCTTCACACTCGGCTGCAAACCGCCCCAGTGCCTGCTGCAGGTCCTGGCTCGAAGAAGCCATCAGGACGACATCATCTGCAAACAGCAGAGATGAAATCCTGTGGTTCCCAAACCAGGCCCCCTCCGGCCCCTGGCTGCGCCTAGAAATTCTGTCCATAAATATAATGAACAGAACCGGTGACAAAGGGCAGCCCTGGCGGAGTCCAACATGCACCGGGAACAGGTCTGACTTACTGCCGGCAATGCGAACACAGCTCCTGCTCTGGCGAGGCCGACTATATCTAGCCGGTAACGCTCAACCTCCCGCACAAGCTCAGGCTCCTTCCCCCCCCCAGCGAGGTGACGTTCCACGTCCCCAGAGCTAGTCTCCATGTCCGGAGATCCGGTCGTCGAGGTCCCCGCTTTCGACTGCCGCCCGGATCTCTTTGCACCCGCCCCGCATGGCTCCTCCCGCAGGTGGTGGGTCCACGGGAGGACGGCCCCACGTCATTCCTTTGGGCTGGGCCCGACCGGGCCCCGTGGGGAAAGGCCCGGCCACCAGGCGCTCGCTGGCGAGCACCCACCCCAGGCCTGGCTCCAGGGTGGGGCCCCGGTAACGCCAGTCCGGGCGACGTAACTGGCCTTGATCTTTTTCTTTCCATGGGGGGCTTCTGAAGCCCCCCATGGAAGCCCCCCATGATTGATATCATCGATTGATGATATCAGCAATCGATAATTTAATTTTCCTAGATTTTATTTATGAAGGGCAGATTCCACAGCCTTCCACCACCACAGGTCGTATCTGTGAAATATGATCTCAAAATAAAGTCGTAAAAAATGTCAATTGACGTGTACAGTCCCTGACAAAAGTCTTGTCGCTTATCCATTTTGTAGAAACTAAAGCTTATGACTGAAAGGTTTTTATTCTGCACTCTTCTGTTTTAATGTTAATTTTATGATGATTATTTGTGATTATTTATGTTTTTATTTGTGTGATTTTAATGTCCTTATTCTGTAAAGCACTTTGAATTACTTTGTGTACGAATTGTGCTATACAAATAAACTTGCCTTGCCTTGCCTATTGTTTTCCTTGTTTAGATTTAGGTCTGAGGATGGAGTTATAAAGAGGAGATAAATGATCAGGAGCAGTGAACTAAACAAGCTCCAGCTTAATGTCTTGGTTAAGTCCTGCTTTAGTCCTGCTTTAGTCCTGCTTTAGTCCTGTTTTAGTCCTGCTTTAGTCCTGCTTTAGTCCTGCTTTAGTCCTGCTTTAGTCCTGCTTTAGTCCTGCTTTAGTCCTGCTTTAGTCCTCCTTTAGATATAGGTCTGAAGATGGAGTTATAAGCAGGAGTTAAATGATGTCTAAGCCCCCATTATGGCCCTAAACAATTAAGCGAAATATGCAAAAATATAAGTTGTCCTCTTTGTGCAGATATGACATGTGAATACAAAAGACCTGTGCCCTTGTTTGTTCTTCAGAGCTTCAGAACATTGTGCCAACTGTTACACACTGTTACACTGCTAGAAGTATTTGGACCCGACGCGGCCACACCCGCTGTAGACTCCTTATTGGCCAATCTGACCCGTCCGCTGGTTACAGTCGACCCGAGCATCACTATAACAGATCTGTAACCTATAATCTGTACCTATGTGCAATGTAGCCTGTATCAGTCAATTTATACTGGGGCACGTGTCCCAGTATAAAGGGTCTAGTGACGTTTCTGACTCTCACACTGATTTAAACTGTGATTTGATGAATACAGCATTACTATTTCAGCCCACACTGTCTCCTCTGTATAATGTAAATGCATTTGCAGAGAACCAGGCCAAACCACTGCCTCTCGGCTTTTTAAAACCCTGTCAGTCTGAATAACATCACAGCAATGCTCCACCTTCACTGCAGTTTAAAAGGGACGTGGCTGGTGTATACTCTTCATGACACAGTAAGCTGTTGTGACATTGTACTTCTGTAACACACCTAATTATTTAAGATATATAATAACACTGTAACTGAGCTGTGAATTAAACAAGCTCCAACTTAATGGCTTGGTTTAGTCCTGGTTTAGTCCTGGTTTAGCCCTGGTATCGCCCTGGTTTAGTCCTGCTTTAGTCCTGGTTTATTCCTGGTTTAGCCCTACTTTAGTCCAGCTTTAGCCCTTGTTTAGTCCTGCTTTAGTCCTGCTTTAGTCCTGCTTTAGTTCTGCTTTAGTCCTGGTTTATTCCTGGTTTAGCCCTACTTTAGTCCTTGTTTAACCCTGTTTTAGTTCTGTTTTAGTCCTGCTTTAGTCCTGCTTTAGTTCTGCTTTAGTCCTGGTTTATTCCTGGTTTAGCCCTACTTTAGTCCTACTTTAGTCCTGCTTTAGCCCTTGCTTAACCCTGTTTTAGTTCTGTTTTAGTCCTGTTTTAGTCCTGCTTTAGTCCTGGTTTATTCCTGGTTTAGCCCTACTTTAGTCCTTGTTTAACCCTGTTTTAGTTCTGTTTTAGTCCTGCTTTAGTCCTGCTTTAGTCCTGGTTTATTCCTGGTTTAGCCCTACTTTAGTCCTACTTTAGTCCTACTTTAGTCCTGCTTTAGCCCTTGTTTAACCCTGTTTTAGTTCTGTTTTAGTCCTGTTTTAGTCCTGCTTTAGTCCTGCTTTAGTCCTGCTTTAGTCCTGCTTTAGTCCTGGTTTATTCCTGGTTTATTCCTGGTTTAGTCCTGCTTTAGTCCTGCTTTAGTCCTGCTTTAGCCCTTGTTAACCCTGTTTTAGTTCTGTTTTAGTCCTGCTTTAGTCCTGCTTTAGTCCTGCTTTAGTCCTGGCTTATTCCTGGTTTAGCCCTACTTTAGTCCTTGTTTAACCCTGTTTTAGTTCTGTTTTAGTCCTGCTTTAGTCCTGCTTTAGTCCTGCTTTATTCCTGGTTTAGCCCTACTTTAGTCCTACTTTAGTCCTGCTTTAGCCCTTGTTTAACCCTGTTTTAGTTCTGTTTTAGTCCTGTTTTAGTCCTGCTTTAGTCCTGCTTTAGTCCTGCTTTAGTCCTGGTTTATTCCTGGTTTAGTCCTGCTTTAGTCCTGCTTTAGTCCTGCTTTAGCCCTTGTTAACCCTGTTTTAGTTCTGTTTTAGTCCTGCTTTAGTCCTGCTTTAGTCCTGCTTTAGTCCTGCTTTAGTCCTGCTTTAGTTCTGATACACTGAACATTGAAATCCTAGCCTATGGCTCTTATGAATAAGTGATGAACTGAGGCAGTGCCAGCTTTGTACCATAATGATACCACTCAAAGCGGTTAATAAAGTCAATAAAGAAAAGACCTCTGCTAAGGCAGTGAAATGGTTAAGAGGGTCCAGACTTAGCCAGGCCACAGTTAGCACACTGTGTTTGGGTGTGAACAAGAGGTACTGACCCTGGTTCAAAGTCCAGGGCTTAATCCGAAAGTACAAAGGTCTTAAATGGGATACTCACATAACCAGGGGTGGGTAGACTAGATGTTACTTCAAAATAATATTACTCAAGTAGAAGTACAAAGTAGTGGTCCAAGAAATTACTCAAGTAAAAGTAAAAAAGTATTTGGGAATTAAGTAAGGAAGAAAAAGTAACTTTAAGAGTAACTGTCTGGACGTAAAATGTGATGTATAATTAAAATTGATGTAATTTGAAGGACAAAACATGAAATATTGCACAAAACCTGGTATTTTCAAAAGATACACACAAAAAGAACCAAACTGCATCATTTCTGAAGGAGCTGCAAAAAACACAAAAGTTCAAGTAATTTCATATGGTTACATAAAGTTCAAGTACAATTTCTTTAAAAGGTTATTATAAATTTAACTGAGTACTGCCCCTCTGCACATAACATGTTGATATCAAGGCTTTAACACCAGAGCGTGCATCTCCTGCCATGTCTGTGTCTATAAAAAAAGTTTAAATTTAGCTGCCCCCCTGTGGTCATCTCCCTAATGTGGAATTACATTTTGATTTGATGTTCAAAACAGGGACAAAACATGTGGGGTAAATCATCTCCTCATAAACAAACAGACAGACCCCACTGTCCAGCAGAGGGGGATGTAATGAAGTACAAGGAATAAAGTACAGTACTTAAATACACATTTTAGGTATCTGTACTTTACTTAAGTACATTTTACAGTGGATACTTTTTATACTTTTATACTTTTTTTAAAACTTTTATTTCACTACATTTGAGAGCAGTATCTGAACTTTCTACTCCACTACATTTTTGAACTGAACTGAAAAGTAAAAGTGTTTTTTATTATTGTCTGAGACCTGCTGAAAAGGCTGAGGGTTTATTTTTTAACACATTCATAGTTTTAGTAAACAAAAATATATCAACAAATAAACAAATAAAAAACAGATGGAACTAAACAAAGACCACGACATTTGAAACTTTATTGGATCTCAAAAATACATTTACTTTCTACTCTCTGAAAACATTTCTAAACTTTAATACTTTTGCTGAAGTAGTTTTTTCATGTGATACTTTTACCTGAGACTTTTTTGCTCTGGTATTTGTACTTTCACTTAAGTAACTAGATTGAGTACTTGTTCCAGTGCCACAGGAAGACACCAGGCTTCACAGATCCTATAATACAGTTTGCCTGGGATCACACACTTCAGTATTTTACAAAGATGTGTCTGGTCAAAGATGAATCTCTCCGAGTTCAGATGGGTGTGACTGACAGGTGGATTAGCCAATCAGGGATATGCACAGTCTGTCCATATCAAAACAAATATAGCTGCTTATGATAAAAAGAAAGGAAAAAAATATCACAGGGGGCTGAAAAACATAGTCGATTTCTGCAGAATCAGTGAGTAACAAACTAAACTATGTTAATCTAAGGTGAGAGAAATGTCACTTTGTTTGGAAATAACAGATGATCAATGAGCCGCTTTGTTTCACTTTCACAAATCTGATTGGACGATCATGTTTGATGTTTTCTCGAGATGCGACTGAGGGAGTAGGGACCAGACTGATATCTCCCTGTGGATAAAGTACCTGCCAGGAAAAAATACAATTTTATTGGACCCAAAACACATAGTTTCCATGGAGTGACCAGTAACCGCAAAGTGACCCCCTACATGAAGTATGAAATGTTCTGGCAATAAAAGCTTGACTTGAGAATGCTACAACCTGTACTTAGACCCCCTTAGACCCTTAACCCTTTAAGGACTGAGCACACTATATACCAGTATAGCTCGCCTAGACTTTTATTATTTTTTTAGCCATAAAAATCATGTTAAAGAAAGTATCACAATGTACAGCATCCTCCGTATTTTTTCTTTGATGCATTGAATAAGTGACTGGGAAAAACCCCGCGGCATTTGCGCTCTCATTCATCACCTTCGAGGGACAATGGAAACAGATTACTGTAATGACAGTAAAATATTTAAATATCCCCATGCCTCTGCTTTGAGATGCCATTTGAATTTACATGATGGCCCAATTGGTTGCGGAGTTATGTTAGACCCACTTAAATGTCTTTAGACCTCTTTTAGATACCATTAGACCCCTTTGGACCTCTTTAGACCCAGCCAAAGTTCTGAACCGGCACAAAAACGTTGATCGTTGTGACCCCGAGAACAGCTGAATTGCTCCTTTTGGAAAGTTGAGTGGACAAATCACTTTGGCGTTGGGTCCCACGGGTGCTCTGGGTCTGGACAGCACCCAAAAAAGTTTCAAAAACAGATTTAGGGAAAAGAAACAATTAGATTTTTAAAGTCAAGTATAAATAAAACATGGGTTTGAATAACGACTCTGCTAATTCAACCAAGTAGTATTTCCTCATTCCAACCTGTCAGCCAATCAAATTCTACTAATACAGACAACAAGTAAATCCTTAAAGAGGAGGTATTTTCTTGGGGTATTAAACTGGGGGTATTTTACTTCAATGGAGTATTAACTGTAACACATAACATATTTAGATCACCATGTTTCTTTTTATTGTTTTGAAAATGCTATATTTGCCCAAAACAACGTATTAATATGTTTTGTAAGTTTCAGCCTCCCCTTACTCTCTGTGCTAAGTCCCTCCCCCTTCAGAGCACTATCAGAACACAATCAGCTCTATCCTGCTAATGAAATTACTGAACATCACATCAAGTTTGTCAAGTTGCTGTATACAGTTTTGCATCATGTTTTTGTATATTTATGGAGAATTGTCGTGTGGGAGCATGGATAACGTAGGCTTGTGGGCAGAGCCTTGTTTATTCTACTGCTAATAATAATGAGGGTTTGAATAGGATCTGGGAGAGATTGCTAGATTACTCGAACATGCATGGAGGACATCTGAAGCCTCTTCAGGGATGTTTCTGATGAGGGAACAATGTTAAAACATAGTAGAAAGCTCCAAATAAATCGATTTTGCATAATACCCCCTCTTTAAAGGTGCACTATGTAACTTAACTGCTTTGCTTTGAATGTTCCACAGTATGGCATTAAACTTGTCAAGAGCAAAGATCATTGAGTTTAGGAGAAACAAAGACTCGCCAGAGGCCACCATCATCCTGAGTGTGGAGTTGGAGCCAAGCTACAAACATCTGGGCTCTGTGATTGACAGGTCATCTAGTTTTGAAGAAAATACTGTGGTGATGTGCAAAAGGGCACTAGTGTCTTTACTGCCTTTAAAAGCTGTCATTTTAATATAGACCAGACAATGCTCACATTTCCAACCAAAAAGTTACATAGTGCACCTTCAGCTTGTATATGTTATTTTCTGATCTCTGTTCTAATGGTGCTTCCTCATCACAAACAGACCTGGAAGTGTATTTTGTTCCATTCACTCATTTTGAACGCACAGACCCTGCATATTTAGGCTGAGTTCTTCCCTCAAACATAAAATACTCTGTTCCACCTTGTGATGTCATGTGGTAATACAGGAACTGCTCCACTGTGTTTTTAAACTCCATACACCTTCACTAGAATCATTTGGATCATTTCAGCAATGGAATTGCCCATCTCCACTGAACTTAAGGTAAAAGGAGCTGTCAACTTGAAAACTACCACTTCATGACATCACAAGATGGAACACAGCATTTTCAGTTTTGGAGATGTAGACAGCCTAATAATAAAGTGTTACTCAAACATGTGTGAATGAAACAAAAAAACACAACTCCAGGTCTGTTTCTGCGGAGGTAACAACATTATAACATGGCTTACAGCTCGCGGGAGTCCATTTTGTGTAATATATAACTTTTCAAGTCTTTCACATAAATTGCCCCTCTTTCATCCAATTCAGCTATAAACACTTCTGTATGCCATAACCACCACAGCAGCAGAATCGCCAGCCTCATCAGCCTCTCCATCTCCTCCTCTTCACCACCAGGAGGAGCTATTTTCTCTCACAAATCTACTATCTCTCTACATTGCACCTCATTTATTTGCAATTATTTCTCCTAGAACAACAGGATTGCACCAGAGGAAAAGCATACAGCCCAAGGAAAACCAAAACATACAGTACTCCACAGTGTGAGGTAGGAGAGGAGTTGCTATAGAAACTCAGAAATCAGATGTAGTCAATTTCGTGGGTTTCATCTTCCTGTAGGTGACATTTTGAGGACTACTCACCATTCAAAAGATATAATATTTTGTTTTTAAATTGTTAATTGCTATGGCAACGTTCCTAATTTTTCCTCATTATGAATCCCATGTGTAAACAAGAATAATAAAATGCCTTAAAGTGAAAGTTCAAAGCAAACATGAAAGTTTGTGTTGACTAAACTATTTAAAAATGCATTGGCCTTTGAATGTCTTTCCTTCGATTGGACCAAAACCACAGCAACAAAGATCTGTTTTTATGAGCAAAGAGTCAATGTTTAGTCATGAGAATCAAGAATCCCTCATTATTGGTTTAGTGCTAGTTTAGTCCAGGTTCAACTCTGGTTTAGTCCTTGTTTAGTCCTGGTTTAGTCCTTGTTCAGTGCCAGTTTAATTTCAGTTTAGTCCCAGTTTAGTCCCAGTTTAGTCCCAGTTTAGTCCTAGTTCTGTCCCGGTTTAGTCCTACTTTAGTCTTAGCTTAATCCTGGTTCAGTTCTGGTTCAGATTTGGTTTAGTCCTGGTTTAGTCCTGCTTTTGTCCTGCTTTTGTCCTGGTTCAGTTTTGGTTTAGTCTTGGTTTAGTCCTTGTTTAGTCCTGGTTTAGGCTTGATTTATTCCCAGTTTTGCCCTGTTTTATTCATAGATTATTCAACATTAGCCTGTATTTAAAGTATATAGCTTCAGAGTTGCAAATTTACGGCATGTGTAAAATAGATTAGTTTAGTCCTGGTTCAGTTCTGGTTCAGATTTGGTTTAGTTCTGGTTTAGTTCTGGTTTAGTCCTGGTTCAGTCCTGCTTAATTCCTGCTTTAGTCCTGCTTCAGTCCTGGTTCAGTTCTGGTTTAGTCCTGATTTAGTCCTGGTTTAGTCCTGGTTTAGTCCTGATTTAGTTCTGATTTAGTTCCAGTTTTGCACTGTTTTAGTCATAGATTATTTAACATTAGCCTGTATTTAAAGGTAAGTATATAGCTCCAGAGTTGCTAATTTACCACATGTGTAAAATAGATTACCGGTAGTTTAGTCCTGGTTCACTACTGGTTTAGTCCTGGTTTAGTCCTGGTTTAGACCTGGTTCAGTCCTGGTTCAGTCCTGGATCTTTTCTGGTTTGGACCTGATTTGGGCCTGATTTAGTATTGCTTTAGTCCTGCTTTAGTCCTAGTTTGGACCTAGTTTGGACCTGGTTCAGTTCTGGTTTAGTCCTGGTTTAGTTCTGGTTTAGTCCTGGTCTAGTCCATGTTTAGTTTTGTCTTTATGAGTACCCAGATCTATATCTATCTGTCATACTGTGTCAGACTGTCTCGGGCTGTCTCGGGCTCTCTCGGGCTCTCTCTCGGACTGTCTCGGACTGTCTCAGACTGTCTCAGACTGCCTTAGACTTTGTCTACCACAAAATCTGCAGTGCCACTCACCACAGCTGGATCTGCTGTTAATTTAATCTTTCCTCACTTTCTGGAACTGTCCAAGCCTCTTAACCTGGCTGTTATATTTGAGGTATTAGAACTGTAATATTTCATTTATTTGGCACCAGATTTACACTGGAAAAGGCTCAGAATCCATCCATCCATCTCCATCGGGTCCTCGAGGGCTCATGGGAGTATGCCCAACCAGTCCACATGTGTTTTGTGGATCTGGAGAAGGCATTCGACCGTGTCCCTCGTGGTGTCCTTTGGGGGGTGCTCTGGGAGTATGGGGTCCGGGGCTCTTTGCTAAGGGCTGTCCGGTCCCTGTATGACCGGAGCAGGAGCTGTGTTCGCATTGCCGGCAGTAAGTCAGACCTGTTCCCGGTGCATGTTGGACTCCGCCAGGGCTGCCCTTTGTCACCGGTTCTGTTCATTATATTTATGGACAGAATTTCTAGGCGCAGCCAGGGGCCGGAGGGGGCCTGGTTTGGGAACCACAGGATTTCATCTCTGCTGTTTGCAGATGATGTTGTCCTGATGGCTTCTTCGAGCCAGGACCTGCAGCAGGCACTGGGGCGGTTTGCAGCCGAGTGTGAAGCGGCTGGGATGAGAATCAGCTCCTCCAAATCCGAGGCCATGGTTCTCGACCGGAAAAAGGTGGTTTGCTCTCTCCGGGTGGGTGGTGAGTCTCTGCCCCAAGTGGAGGAGTTCAAGTATCTCGGGGTCTTGTTCACGAGTGAGGGAAGGATGGAGCGTGAGATTGACAGGCGGATCGGTGCAGCGTCTGCAGTGATGCGGTCGCTGTATCGGTCCGTTGTGGTAAAGAAGGAGCTGAGCCGGAAGGCGAAGCTCTCGATTTACCGGTCAATCTACGTTCCTACCCTCACCTATGGTCATGAGCTTTGGGTAATGACCGAAAGGACAAGATCGCGGATACAAGCGGCTGAAATGGGCTTCCTCCTAAGGGTGCCTTAGGGATAGGGTGAGGAGCTCGGTCACACGGGAGGAGCTCGGAGTAGAGCCGCTGCTCCTACACGTTGAGAGGAACCAGCTGAGGTGGCTCGGGCATCTGCTCAGGATGCCTCCTGGACGCCTCCCTAGGGAGGTGTTCTGGGCATGTCCCACCGGGAGGAGGCCCCGGGGAAGACCCAGGACACGCTGGAGGGACTATGTCTCTCGGCTGGCCTGGGAACGCCTTGGGGTCCCACCGGAGGAGCTGGAGGACGTGTCCGGGGTGAGGGAAGTCTGGGAGTCCCTGCTTAGACTGCTGCCCCCGCGACCCGGCCCCGGATAAGCGGAAGAAAATGGATGGATGGATAATGTAATTTTCGCTCTGTTTTGAGGGTTGGAGCCGTGTTCCTTCAGCTGTGGGAATGGGGCAGATCTTCAGGTTGTGGCTTTTACTCATTTACAGCTCATTTTACCCACATTTTATGTGGATCATTTGGATCATTTACTGTTTAGAACTACAGTGGAATGATGTAGTCCACTTTTAGATCTGGTTTAGTTCAAAATTAGACCTGGTTTAGTTCAACATTAGACCTAGAATAGAGTGCTGTTATAGACCTGGTTTAGTCCTAGATTAGATCTAGAATAGAGTCCTGTTATAGACCTGGTTTAGTCCAAGATTAGACCTAGAATGGAGTCCTGTTATAGACCTGGTGTAGTTCTAGATTAGACCTAGAATAGAGTCCTGTTAGTCCTGTTGTAAACTTGCATTAGTCCTGGTTTAGACCTGCAATAGTCCTGTTATAGACCTTATTTAGTCCTAGATTAGACCTGGAATAGTCCTGTTATAGACCTGGAATAGTCCTGTTATAGACCTGGTTTAGTCTCAAATTAGACCTAGAATAGTCCTGTTATAGACCTGGTTTAGTCCTAGATTAGACCTGGAATAGTCCTGTTCTAAACCTGGAAAAGGCCCTCCTCCAGGCCAAGTAAGAGTCAGGTTTGTGGAGAGCCCGCACACAATAAAGACACATGATTTTCGGTGCAATAAATACAAAATGAAAAGCTCTGACTCTGACCCCTTGTGGCCGGATTAGGAAAGCAAACATCCATCCATCTTAAACTAAACCGCATTCCAATTTTACAGCACATTTTCTTGGTCTTTTTTATCAGAAATCCAAACTATATTAGATTTACATTCACAGCAGAGGTGAGTTTTATAGCGCACACTGCAGAGACATTTGAGAGTTGAGTGATAGTGAATTGCACTTTGAACCAGGGAAATGTTTACGGCATTGCTCATATTTTTGTTTTTAAATATTTGCTTCTTTCAGGTTTCAGGTCAGCAGCAGGTGCTCTGTTTAAAAGTCATTGTGCTGTTCACTCATTGTGGGGCTATGAATATTACATGGAGCGAACTTAACAGCCAAACACAATACAGACTGGCTGGTTAAAGGTACTGAAAATCAGATCCTATCGATACTAAAACTAGCATTGAAACTAGATACTCATTTGAGTACGTATCTATATTATAAAAGTCACATTCACAGGACAGAAATGAACCTTTCCTGAATATGTTAAGAACTATCTGGAGCTGTATCAGAACAAGTATAAGACACATACTAAATAAAGAGTGTTTTTATTATCATTGTAGGATCAGAATCGGTATTGAGGATCAAGTTTGTTCCTTAGTATCGAAAGAAATTTGGCCCTTAGTTCTGTTTAAAGGTGCAATATATAACTTTTCTAATCAAGTGTGCCACCTGCTTGTCTCCATGGCGATGTTGCTTTGCTTGGAATGTTCTACAGTATGACATCAAACTTATCTTTCTCCATGAGGACAAGCAGGTTATCCCACCAATCCAAATTACAAGTCAGATCTGCAGAGACTCACAACAAGAATGCATGTTTTTTATACCAATAACAACATCTCAAATTGAATAAAAGCAAGATAGACAAGTTGCTGCCATACTGTGGAACATTACAAGCAGAGGAAGAACATCTCCATTGGGACAGAAAGTGGTGAACTCTCCACTAGAAAAGTTACATACTGCACCTTTAAGTTCAGGTGCAATTAATATAGGTTGAGATCTTGTTTAGTCTAGGGTTAGCCCTATAGACACATATTATACCCGATTCAGTACTGGTTTAGTCTTGGACCTGGTTTTAGTCTTCTCATTTAACTTAATTTATCTAGTTTATCTTGGTTTAATTCCACTTTAGCACATCTTTAGTCCTGTTTTAGTCCTAGTTTGAACCTGCAGATTAATTAGATCTAATACAGTACTAAATAACTTAGAGTCCTGGTTTTCTTGAGTCTACCAGTTTTAGCCCTTGTTTAGTCCTGTCTGAATTAGTCCAGGTTTAATACTGGTTTAGTCCTGATTTGGTCCTGGTTTAGTTCTGTTTTAGTCCTCGTTCTGTCCTGGTTCAGTTCTTCTTCGGTCCTGCTTTAGTCCTGCTTTAGTTCTGTTTTAGTCCTAGTTTAGTCCTTATTTAAACCTTATTGATTCTAGAGTGACGCTAATTGCGTCTCCTCCTGTGAACGCCAGTGCGCATTAAATCGTGTCTAATTGGTGCAAACTCTCATTACAAAAGTCACGTTATGGACAGCACATTACGGCTGGTGTAAATAATAAATGAACGAGCTCATTAGGAATGTGCAGGCATCCTCTTCCAAAACACACAAGCAAAACACACATTTTCGCATTCAAAATTACGCACAAAAAAGAACAAGACGCTAAAAACAGCAGGTAGCACAAGTTGGCAGCGTGTTTCTTTGTAATAACTGCGGATTTCTTACCTTAAAGTATCCGTGGTGAAGGTCTGCATTGAATTATTCTCTCCACTCTTGTCTCAAAGCGCAACGCGAGCTCCTCTCCTCCTCTTCTCTCTCTCTCTCTCCTGACGCACGCTTATGCGCTCGCCCATAGCACCACTGAAGTGACTAAGGCGAGACTCTGAGAACATTTGATGAGAAACCAAAAGCAAAGGGTTTTTAGAGTGATATAAATGAGTGGGCTTTAGAATTCTCTTGATAAACATGTATTTGTTTTTATTTAGTCTGTTGGGCACCTGTTGGGTTTCCTTAATCCAGCATAAATACTTCCACTCTATACACTCATCATCATGTAATAGCCAATAACAGGCACATTTTACTCTTCGCACTAAGTAACACTTTCAATGAGGGAGTTCCGCTGTTATTGCTTTGACTTGAATGTTCCATAGTATGGTATTACATGTATCTGTGTGTAGCGTTTATGTCATAGTTCTACCTGTTTGCTTATTTTCTTTCCTCAGTCCGGCTCCGTTTTTCAGTCTGTTCCAGCCCTTCTTTTGTTACCTCCCTGGTTTCCCAGCAGCTGCCTCTCATTTTGCTAATCAGCTCAGGGTAGCCTATATATACTGCTTCTGTTCAGTTAGTTCTTGCTAGATTGTTGACTAGACAAGAGCAACTTTCAAGCTCCTCTGATATACTCTGTTGTTTGCATCTCTGCAATTCTGTACCTGCATTTATATCTGTTGGAGTTAACTGTTCCTGAGTTTATTGGTCCAGCCCGTTTTCCCCATTTGAATCCCCAGTGTGGAAGAGCTTTTCGTTGACATTAAATAAGACTTTATTCCTCAGTTGTTTAGTCCCTGATTTAGCATATTCTGAATTACCTGTTTAAAGGACACTTTCTGTTGTAGTTTGAGACATTTGACGGTTCACTTCATGTTGCATTTGAGTCCAGTTTACCGGTGTGACAGTTTATTTACCTATGGGTGCGATAGCTCCAAAAAACTTATGCATTAAACATTATGCATCCTTAATGTGAGTGGGCTTGCCTCTCCACAGATCTGACCTGCAACTTGGCTTGGTAGCTTCTGCTCCTGTCCATGGAGATAGATAATGCCATACACTGGAACTTTCTAGGTAAAGCAATAACATCTCAGAAAAGCAACTTTAAGAGGACAATGAAAATGTCATTTTAATTACTGGCCACAGGTATGATCAGGAAGGTCACTTAAACAAGGGTGAAACTTACAGCTGTGGGCAACTACATTTTTATAGCTAAAGTCACTATTTTGTGGCAAACGAGTGAGAAATTGGGAAAAAATCTGAACAAAAAATAGAATTAAATCAACAACATTAACTTGAACTCCTTTTTCTCATTCTAAATAGAGAGCTTCACAGTTTGAATGTAAGCTAAACATTATGAGCATATGTAGCCTATATAAGCCAAAATAATGATTCTGTGAAGATGTAAAAATAAATGGAGGTGCAGAATGATAAATGATTTTATTTTTGTGGGGCCTACACTGAGTACAGGCTACAGTGTCATATCAGCGTCCCAAGAGTTAGTTTTTCCTCTAACAGTTTAACATTACACATGTATGAACTAATATAAAGGCTGCTGCAGTTCTTTCTATAAGACTGATGTTTGTGGGGGGGGCAAGGTCTTCAAGGGGAGTGCCCACATAACGTGTGAATTTAGAGCCTGTTAACAATGGACGATACCCACTCACTAGCATGTTTAAACTAGTTTAAATGTAGTTAGCCCTGTGTAGTTATTTATAAACCCTAATATGAAGTCTCATTTTGAACACTCTGCAGTTGCTATTTGAACATTTGTATTCAAAATTGGATGTGCTCTGAAAATGGGGCAAGAATCTTTGGGGGAGCTATGAGGGAGCACTGGCTATTCTAGGGAAGGCTAGTGCCCCCTCAAGCCCCCCTTCCTGGCGCTACCCCTGGTTGCTAGGTAAGTTTGTAATTACTTATATGTATGTCACATTTGCTGCACATGTCCAACCAAGACACTGAATAAATACAAATACAAATAAGGGCATGCAGAAAGTTAAAAGATATGCTTAAAAAATAAAATAAAATACTTAAGAGGCAGAAAAGAGGTAGAATATACATACATACATACATACATACATACATACATACATACATACATACATACATACATACATACATACATACATACATACATACATACATACATACATACATACATACATACATACATACATACATACATACATACATACATACATACATACATACATACATACATACATACATACATACATACATACATACATACATACATACATACATACATACATACATACATACATACATACATACATACATACATACATACATACATACATACATACATACATACATACATACATACATACATACATACATACATACATACATACATACATACATACATACATACATACATACATACATACATACATACATACATACATACATACATACATACATACATACATACATACATACATACATACATACATACATACATACATACATACATACATACATACATACATACATACATACATACATACATACATACATACATACATACATACATACATACATACATACATACATACATACATACATACATACATACATACATACATACATACATACATACATACATACATACATACATACATACATACATACATACATACATACATACATACATACATACATACATACATACATACATACATACATACATACATACATACATACATACATACATACATACATACATACATACATACATACATACATACATACATACATACATACATACATACATACATACATACATACATACATACATACATACATACATACATACATACATACATACATACATACATACATACATACATACATACATACATACATACATACATACATACATACATACATACATACATACATACATACATACATACATACATACATACATACATACATACATACATACATACATACATACATACATACATACATACATACATACATACATACATACATACATACATACATACATACATACATACATACATACATACATACATACATACATACATACATACATACATACATACATACATACATACATACATACATACATACATACATACATACATACATACATACATACATACATACATACATACATACATACATACATACATACATACATACATACATACATACATACATACACACACACACACACACACACATATATATATATATATATACACACACATATACATACATGGCAACTGTGAGCCCAAGGTGGCTGGGAGGTAAGTTTCACATGCAGAGGTACTTTCATACAGGGAACATCAAATTCTCGAAGTCAGTGTTAACATAGAAGGCTACTCATTCAACTTCCTCACACAAAAAGACCATAGACAGTCTGGAAGGGGTTTCACAATGTTAAGATTTTGGAGTTCAGAAAGAAACATTGACATCATGATGAAATAACAATGAAATCTGTTAGCATTCCTCAAGTATGTGACCTGCTTGCTGAAATCAAACTTTCTGAAAGATAAAATACAGTTACTATAGTATAAACAGCCAGATAAAAAATCACTTTACAGGTGTACTTTTTAATAGTGAAGACATTTTATTCAAATTACTTTTATTATTGTTATTAGTATTGAGTCATAAATTGTCTCATCGAAAGTGTTACTATCATTTTTAGTTCTGATTTTTAGTTTTAGTTTAGATATCTCTATGTTTGCATGTTCTGCTTATGTCTGGGTAAGCACAAGATTCTCCAGCCGTTCCAGACTCAAAACCATGGCTCAAACCTGGTTAAGGATTTCAGAAAGTGCACAGCCCACTGGTCCTGACAGGTTGCCCTCTTGATATTGGGGCAGTGTTGCAAGGTCTGCGGTTTTCACTTCAAACTGGCTGTCCTTTTATTAAGAGCTGCTGCAGGTGAAAAATATTGTCAGCACGGTTTGGCTAGATGTCATGATCCCTGTCGGTCCTGCCATTTTTTGCACTTTCCCCTCTCCCTCCTGTGTCTGAGCCTGGAGCTGGGCGGAGATTTTGGCTCCTCTAGCGCACACCTGGGCCTAATCGACAATCAGCAGCACCTGGGGAGGATAAGAGGAGCCAGGACCTGACACCCAGCGCCAGAAAAGGGAGGTTTTAGGGAACTTGGAGTTAAAAGCAGTGAAATTGTGGTTCCGGTGCACTGGCCTGTGATTCCACCGTGGCTGTGGCATGAGCCTGATATTGATCTGTCAATAAAGAAGCTAGCCAAATATGGTTGCAAGGGAAATCTGGCGCCCTATGTGAGAGTTTATCTCAGGAACCAGTGGGAGGGTGTCACCCAAATATACACAGATGGATTTAGACACCCTGAGCATAGTAAAGTGGGGTTTGGCTTTTGGGTTCCCCAGTTCTGTATTCAACAAAGTCACCGGCTCCCAGATGATATTTCTATTTTTTCTGCTGAACTGATTGCAATTCTTTGGGCATTGTGGTGGCTGGAGGAAGTAGGAGTTAAAAGTTCAGTAATTTGCACTGATTCACCATCAGCGCTGATGGCCTTGGAAGGGGGCGAAGGATGTAAGGGACGTCCTGACGTGGTGAGTGAAATTCTAATAATGGTGTATAAACTTGAGTTAGCTGGTTTTGATGTGGGATTTTTATGGGTTCCGGCTCATGTTGGTGTTGAGGGAAATGATGTCGTAGACAGTCTTGCTAAGGCAGAAAGAAGGCAGAAATACACCTCACAGTACCTCTTGGTAGGATGGAGTGTCGTTCACTTATACAGGCCAGTATTAAAAAGCAGTAGCAGCAAAAGTGGGATGGTGAAACAAAAGGGAGACCAATCTATAACATTGTTTCAACAGTTAATGACACTTCTAGGTCCGTTCTCTCACGCCAGGATGACATTAAACTGACACGCCTCCGATTAGGCCACTGTGGGTTGACAAGTGGGCTATTTCTCATTGGGAAACATGATGATGGTTGTTGTGAGTGGTGTGGAGTTTCTGAGACTGTGGTACATGTCATGTTGCACTGTCCAGTATATAGTGCTCAGAGAAGAGACATGTTCAGTGGGTTGTCTAAGTTAGGACTTAATAACTTTTCTTTGAGGACAATATTAGGACATGGAGCTTCCCCGAAGGAGAGGGCTCAGTTGGTGACTCGTTTTCTAATACAAACTGGAGTTCATTACAGAATTTAGGGAAGAGCAGCTTCAGCGCCCTTTTCCTTTAGGTGAGTATTCGCCACGCAGTATAAATCAACAAGAAATCTCCTGACCAGTGGAGGGCAGTAATGCGTTAACCATGCCTAGTCTGCCGGAAATTAACCACAACACCCAGCGCCAGATCGTCCGCGTATCTCTGTGGTACTCCTTGCTTGGCTTCATTCATGTCTTTTTGCTTTTTGACTTTGCTAAACTGGATATTTTGCTCCTCACCAGATTCCGCTCCCTGGACCTGCTCAGCTCTCCTGCCTCCGACACTGCTCTTCTCTACTGGTACAGTCCGTCCCGTCTCAGACTCTGCTACTCACGTTCTACTAGTGATGGTGAGAAGACATTTCATAAGGATTCATTTACTCACACTTGAAACACAATATTAGAAGGATTATTATATCGGAATTCACTTGTGTTACTTGTAGTAGTGCTTCTAATTAAAGAGAATTAAACCCCAATATTTTTCATTGTTTTTTATTGAAAAAAATTTCTAAAGTCAGAACTAAGGCGGTTCCGCTTTTTTATGAGGATTTCTCCTGCTTTGGAAAAAAAAAATCCTCTCACAAGGCAAAGGTACATGACAGTCAGTGTGAATAAATTTGTAAACTTATTTCTTTGCTTTCTCCAGTACTGCAGGGGGTCCTCCTGTCTGTTTGGTTCTGCCAGGTATTTCTGTACTTCAATTGTTGCATTTACTCAGTAAATGGTGACACTTCACCTGTGGCAAACCCACACACATACACAAAATGGTTTATACTTTGTGAGCCCTGAGCAGACATTGTGTAATTTTATAATTACTATAAGACAAACCTTGTTGGGAGTGATCAAGTCAAAGTACTCCTAAACAGGGGAACATTTTTTTTATACATTTTTTTCACTGGTTCCATCTTGCAAATGATGATCAAACACAAATAACATGCGGTTCACACGCCAAACCAGCAAACCACTTCCTGAATCAGTCACATGGTACGGTGCTTCAGGAAGGGCAAGGTATCAGTGATCTGTGGAGTTGAGTGACAGAGAGGGAGGAGGTGGCAGGTGTGATTGGAGGAGTGCTACTTTCACATACACGGGAAAATGCAACTGTGAAAAACCCCCAAAACCTGTCAAACCTACACACACTCTTTTGCACAGGTTTCATTGTTAAAACATGGCAGCCCTGTATGAGTGAGCGTCAAATGCAAATAACAAAAATTCCCAAGAAAGACAGAAAGCACTTAGAATGCTCTTTGTAACTTTTCCGGTGAGCTTCAATCGGCTTGCCTCCGTGGGGGTGTTCTTGCTTTGCCTGTAATGTTTAACACTATAGCATTAAATACACCAATATGACATTCATTTGATTACAGGGGTTTTTATTAGCAAAAATAATACCTTGAAAAACGGGGATTCTTACGGAGAATGGGGTGGGTCACCTCTACCCAGATCTGACCTGTAACTTTGACATTTCTGATGGTTTGACGTCCTTTCCTCCATGAAGATGGACAAGTTAAATGTCATACTGTGGAAGATTCTAGGCCAGTGGTTCTTAACCTTGTTGGAGGTACTGAACCCCACCGGTTCCATATGCACATTCACCGAACCCTTCTTTATTGAAAAATAAAATATAATTTTTTTTCAAATTCAAGACATATGTATGTTTTACTGGTGCACAAAATAAACCGTGTATTAACATCACTGTGTTCAAAGAATAAAACCAATACAATGCATAAACTCACAACAAATTACATATATACCTTTTAACAAAGACATGACCTTTTTTAATACTACCACACTGAAATTATTTTAATTGTTTTATATATTCCAATAATGAACTTAATGTATTTATGCTTTTTATTATTTTTAACATTTTAACACACACCCATCTAATTTCCATTAGGCTAGAATAATGAATATTTACTGTAAATCAGTGACTTCTGCTGTTGCCTTTGAGAGACAAGTTCAGAACATGGCTTCCCCTTGGCCACTCTCATGTCATTTTCACAGCAAAGTCTGCTCCTTTTCTTCGTTTTTATGTCGTTTTATGTTTTTATGCCGTTCGAAGTGACAGTATTCAATGACCAATACACACTGAGAGGAATCTGTATCTGCACACCCAGCTGCTCTATTACTGCAGATTGGCGAGTTTTCACTCCATGTCGGCCACATCGGCTAAAACTCTGGTAGCGGCTCATGAGGAGCCTGTCAATGACGTTGAATCACATAATTGGCTGGAGCAGCTCGTCCCCGGTCACACTCACTGACTCACATTGAAAAATAGCGTAGAATGAATTGTTGTGTGTTTATTTTATTTTCAACTCCGGTTCGATTTTCTCAGTCACATGGGAGGAGCTCGGAGTAGAGCCGCTGCTCCTACACGTTGAGAGGAGCCAGCTGAGGTGGATAGGGCATCTGCTCAGGATGCCTCCTGGACGCCTCCCTAGGGAGGTGTTCTGGGCATGTCCCACCGGGAGGAGGCCCCGGGGAAGACCCAGGACACGCTGGAGGGACTATGTCTCTCAGCTGGCCTGGGATCGCCTTGGGATCCCACCGGAGGAGCCGGAGGACGTGTCTGGGGTGAGGGAAGTTTGGGAGTCCCTGCTTAGACTGCTGCCCCCGCGACCCGGCCCCGGATAAGCGGAAGAAAATGGATGGATGGATGGACGGTTCGATTTTTTTGTGCACAGCACAGATTTTCTGTGCGCGGAGACCGTGTCAGGAGTGCGCAATTGAGCACGCGCGCAGCTTAGAGGGAGCAGTGTTGGATAGGCACAGCAAAGGGTGCATTTGTCGAATTAGGACACGGCCAGCGTCTGGAGACGCTCGCAGTCCGCGAATCATATGAGTCTGGTGCGTGTCTTGACCTCCGCCGAACCCCTGGGACTGACTCACCGAACCCCTAGTGTTCGGTCGAACCCAGGTTAAGAACCACAGTTCTAGGCAAAGCAATAACATCTACATGGCAAAGAGCAGATGGCAGGACCTTCAACATTGACATTCACCATCTCAAAAAGATGCAAAAGCTGTTCAAAATCAAACTTTATTACCAAAAAACTCTAGTTGCAATATCATTCTAGGTTTCAAACTAGTAGCCTTTTTACAGTGAGCAGTAGTATCACATCAGCAAAGGTAACAGGAGGGCAACAGGAAGTGTCCATGACGTCAGGTCTGAGTTGACTTCTCTTTTCATTCACCGCAAATTTTGAAAGATTTTGACTTCTGCAAAAAAAACAAAAACATCTTTCTAGAGAGTTCACAGACCATATAACGCCAGCAAAACAGTAAACAAGAAGTAGATCAATAAAGACGTGAACGTCATGTACACATATTAGTATCAAAAATATGGAAATGACTGTTTTTTGACATCAGTAGACACTTGTGGTTTGCACATATAGACTTTATCCTAATAGGCCTGGAAAAGTTATAATGCAAGCAATGCAAAAAAAAAAAAAAACCCTAAGATTTAAGACTTAAACTCAGTATATTAACAAGTTGAAATGGATTTTTTTTTTTTGGTCTGTACCCAGTTTCTGGGCAAAAATGTCTCTTATCCCAGTTCAGATGTATTGTAAAGCAGCTCTCGAGATGAGAATAAGTCCTCTGTGTACTGTCTGCATCTAATTATAAAGTGTTTTATTGTCAGATGATCAGAAAGTGCACAGTTAGCATGCCAGTTGTGGATAGCGTTACTGAATAAATTAGGTCAGGGAGGTGTAATTTTGGACAACTGCAAACTGTTTCAAATGAACTAGTTCTGTTTTTCAAATTTTTAAGATGGTAGAAATGAGACTGTTTTAATATTTGACTTGTTGACGTGAGATCCAATAAATTTATGCATTTTTTTTCCAAGGCAAAATGGTCTGCCAATTGAAATTTAAGTAATTTTGTCACTTTAGTAGCATTTAAAACAACTCAGAATGAAAAAACAGATTTCAAGCCATTTTAACCCATTTGAAAGTTCATTTCTCACAGGAAAGGTTAAAGCTTTAAGTGCTGAAAGTGTCAAAGTTCACGTGTACAGCAGCTCTATGGTGATACTAATACTTATTTTCTACAAGCTCTGCTATGATGGGTCACATTTTAGCAGTTTTACAAGAGGATACTAATCTGATTTTTGGTATCATGAAACAAAACAAAATGTCCAGTTGTAACCCTCTACATCTGGTGCCAAGGTCATATACACTGTTAAATAATGATCTTTGTTGCATATTGAAATGTACCAGTGTTCCACAAATTAACAAAATGTCTCTCAGTGATGGATACACTGCAAACATATTTACATGAGTTAAATTCATACAGATTATATTAGATTTGGTTAATTTACTTTTTAAACCAATGTTTATTTTCCCGTACAGTCACTGTTGAACCAGATGCCCTTTCAGTTCTAACCAGCCACATTACTATAACAGGAGTGAGTAATGTGAGTGAAGTGTCTTGCCTATAGAGTGTGACATCACCCACAGTGTTCAGCTCCAGTCAAATGAAGCTCATCAAGGCTAGCAGTTAAAGTGGCAAGCCTAGTTTCATATTTGGAATTCCGACTGTGAGTATCATAGCAACCAAAGAGCCAATCCAGAGCGAGGATGTTGAACAGCTGCGTTGTCAACTTCGTCAATCAAACGCTAGTGGGAGTGACTTCAGGGGAAAAAAGGTTCCTGAATTCTCTGTTATTAATGTTCATATGATTTACAGACGCAATAGTGAATTAAAAACCCCAGGATCATGTAGAGCGGGCTAATACAAACATTTAAGACCAAAATGGTGAGTCTGACAGCAGCAGCAGTTACAGAGAGAGGGGACACAGTTTTTCAATGTAAAGTGAATTGAAGCCAGAAGCGCGCCCATGATCACTTCCACTTCCTTGGAATGTGGCAGCTAGCATGTTATGCTATGTCCGTCTATATATAAAGTCTATGGTCTTGGCCAAGGACATAAGAATAATATGCACCAAGTGCTAGATTTGTAAATGTAACCCAAGCAGATATGTTTTTGCAGTGTATCGTCCAGTGTTGACTCTTCATCTCAGACACAACTTCCATTTAAACAATTATATACAAAAATACCCTTTGCTCTCGTCTCCTCCTCCTCCTCAACTGCACTGTAAAAAATTCCATGAGACATTTCACACATTCAAAATACTAGTTAGTACTAATACGAGTAGTTTTGACTAGTTTACATTTATTCACTTCACAGAAATACATCCAACTGCTTTCAATATAATTTTCTTCTTTACAAGCAAAAATCTACCTATGGAATAAGCGTTTTGTATGTCAAAAATAATATTTTGCTTAAATATATTATATATGCATTATGTAACTTTTCTGGTGGAGGGTCAGCCACTATTTACCCAAAATGTTTCACACTATGCCATTAAACTTATTCATCGCCATGGAGACACATCAAGACATAGTTTCTACTGGCTGTAATGTTTCACACTTATTGCATTAAACACGTCTATATGACAAGAATTCTGATGGTGAGTGGGTGGCCTCTCCTCAGATCTGACCTGTAACTTGGCCCAGTGGCTTGACCTCCTTGTCTCCATGGTGTTTTTCCGAGGTGTTTTTAAAGAAATAAACAGAACATAAACCGATCATTTCAATAGATACTTGAATGCCATACTGTGGAATATTACAGCAATAGCAATAATATCTCCATGGAGACAGGAAGATGGCTAAGATTCCTCTAGAAAAGTTATAGTGCAACTTAAACAGAAAAATACACACTAATGAGAAATTATCTAGACTAGTCAAAACATCTCAAATTAATATCTTTATTTTAACCCACAACCTATAGTTTTTATTTCATTTTTACAGTGCATCCACATCCGGTCAGTCATTCTCACCACGTAATGCAAGAAGTATGCTGTTTTTATATCATTACTCATGCATTTGTGTTAGTGGTCATCCCCTTTTTTGGTCTTTCCTTGGCTCCTCACTCCTACCTCCTATCTCCTACTGCCTACGCCCTTCCCTCCTCCCTTCCTTGAGTCATATGCTTCAGTGAATCCAGTGAGTTAATAAGTGATGTCTTATTTATAAAGCTATAGCGTCTTAGGACACCAGGTCCGTCAACCAAAAGTGCACCAAGAAATCAACCATGACATAATGAACTCAACCATGACATAATCAACAGACACAGGTGAAGGGAAGGGTGGGTGAAAGGCTCTGACAGGAGAAACTCACTGTTTACATCAAGTTGAATTTTTTTCTGTATTTTAATTTGGGAAAAATATCTAAATGTGATTTTTCTAAAAAGTTTGAAATCTGAACTGACAAACTAAAACAAGAATCACATTTCAGACCATCACTTCTTTAAAGACTATATAGCGGCAGCGACCTTGAGGAAAGAAGGCGCCTGATTTGTCTGTTATTAATGTTCATATCTTGATTTACAGACACAATAGTGAAATAAAAAACCCAGGATCATGTAGAGCGGGTTAATACGAAGATTTAAGACCAAAATGTCTTGGCGGCTAGCACGCTAGCTATAGATATAGTCTATGGTTGCAACACCACTCCATAGAACCAACTAGATTTGAATTGTATTTTTGTAGAAATGACAAGTCAAGACAACCACACAAAAACAGCTCAAGTTATCAAACATCTATTTACCTTCTGGTTCCTTGCAGCTACTTTCCCATTATATTTTCATTTATTTTTCAATCAACAAGACAAGAGACGAGACATTTGTGCCTTATTTATCTGTCTGAAAGTAAAATAACTTCCACCTATATAACGTAGCTGTCTGAACCATTCCCCAAAGTGATAATGTAACATGTATAGCACAAATTGAAAGAAGGCAACTCCACAGATAAAGTGCTTACGATAAGAATACAAATGTGTGTATCCAACAAAAACCTCTACGCCCCTAGTGGTCAGTGTGCAAATTACATAGGCACGCTGCAAAAAATAGCTTGAAGTAGCTTGAATTCAGTACATCAAGTGTTATTTGTGCCGATTTAAGTGAATCATGTTTACTTAATGACATGAAAGACCAAGTTCCAAATTTCTGAATACTGTCAACATATTTATTCTTGGTTCAATTTAAATTGAATTTATATTTTTATTTCCCTCACAATTTTCCTTACCAGATAATTTGGCTAGAAATCTAATTTAAGGTATAAATAATTTACAAAATGTTTAAACTTTAATGCAGTTTCACAGTTCTTAAGTATAAATAAATCCAGTAAAAATAGTCATGTAGATCTTTGTTTTTGGCTTGGGTGTGGTCAGACTCAATCTCTTCAAAGACCATAGTATTTTTGAGTATTGTACTATTGGCCTGACCCTGTTTGCTCCATTTCCAGTAATGTGTTACCAGGGCTGCCCGTGTTGCATGCTGGGAGAAAATCTAAACATGGAGTGTGGTTATGAGGCTGTAATTTAGCAGGGAGGAGGTGAGCTGGAAATGAAATGTTTATCTAAGTCCCATCTCTTGTTCGCTCTTTAACTTTTACAATCATCCACACTGTAAAGAACAAGAACCCAGCTATGACTTCAAATGGTGTAAATCCAGAATTTTGATTTGTGTAATTTTGACTTAATTTTTGGCCTTATTTCAAATGATTTCTTGACATTTTTTAAATTGAATTTTAAGCAGCATTTTCTGGGAAGGATTAAACTATTGAAATAAATCAAATTTAAAACAACTGAAATGGAAAAATACATTAAAATGAGTTCAACTTTAACGTATAAATTATGAAAACTACAAGACCTAGATTATTTGTAAATTGTAAATACAATAAAAAGGCACAGTAGAAATAACTGTTTAACTAGTTTAATAACTGAAAAAAATAAATATGCACTGTCATTTTTATGGTGGAAGATTCACCATCTGCTCGTGTCCATGGAGATGTTATTGCTTTGGCTGGAATGTTCCACAGTATGGCATTGAGCTCAAGCAGGTTATGACACTAGACCAGGTTACAGGTCAGTACTGTGGAGAGGCTGACAGTCAGAATGGATGCAACTCCAAGGTATTTTTGAGTATATTATAAAAATAAATAAATAAAAAATAGATCAGCTTAATGCCATGCTCATGAACACACCAAGTAAAGCAATAACATCTCCATGGAGACAAGCCTCTCACACTAAAAAAGTTACATAGTGTGCCTTTAAGTGCACCCCTCGAAATCAGTTAAAAATATATTTAATTACACACAAACCTGTTAAATATAACTCAAGATTCTGATTTCAAGTCATTTTGGAAGTCCTTTTTTTGTGTACCAACATCTACCACCTTTCTTCCAATCATCCATCCATTCATTTATTTATTTACCCTCTAAACCCATGTGCTGTTTCTTTCTCTCTGTTTTCTCTCATTTCATTTTGTCCTGTGTTTGTTTATGGTCGCAGAAGAGCTGAGAAGGAGGAGGTCTGGAGCAAAAGAGCAGAGGAATATTATACATTCACTTATCCACGTGTCTAGACCAGCTAAAGTTCAGAACGGCTTCTCCAATTTTTCACTGCAAAAATGTGTATATGTTGAACTGACTTGGATTGAGAAAATGTATCTGGATTTGAGAAGTTTTTGCTCAAGCTAAAAGTTGTAATTTTAAGCATAAACCCCACAACATCTGACTGGGACTTTTGTCTTAAAAATGTATGTAAATTGCACTATGCCTATCTCATGAATACATTATTGCATCGCCTGTAATGTTCCACAGTATAACATTAAACCTGTCCATCTCTATGGAGACAATCAGATGCAACCTACCAGGAAGTTACAGGTTGGATCAGTGGAGCGGTGACCATGTCCAGACTAAGAATGCATGGTTTTTCAAAGTATTTTTGAGCAATAGAGGCAAAGCAAAAACATCTCCATGGAGACAAGCAGGTAGTGAACCCTCCATCAGAAAAGTTACACAGTGCATCTTTACATTCAAAATAATGAAAATAAGATTATTTTTCCACTGAATGTTATTAATTCAAGTTGTTATAACTGAATAGACACATTTTTGCAGTGTTCTCATTAAACTAGATGCATTTTTGCTTTACTTCATCAAAAACCTTGTATAGATTTACAAAGGGAGGATCAGCAGTCAGAAGTTCCAGCTCATAGACATATCACATCCAGAGTTCATAGTGTTCCATCAGTGTCAGTCTCGTGGGATACGGCTATTTGCTGAGTAGTATTAAGAACATAATAAATTAGTGGAGTCTGTTTGCTTCCAGTACAAGCAGGTTTGCATTTAGTGTTGTTTTTTTCCCCAGAATATGTTTTGCATTGGTAAACAACATCCAGTTTTGATCCTTGTTAAACTCATGTTGCCAGTTCCAAAAGCTCCAACAAAGAATTTCTCTCCAAAAATTAAGTTTAAAATTAGCAAACTTCCGCTTGTGTCCAGGGAATCTGTAAAAATTCCAGATAAATATCCAGTTTTAATCCTCAAGTTTGTGCATCTTTCCAGCAACAGAAATGACTTCATGTTGCCATGTTGTTGCACAATCCCTCGCTTTGACTTGAAATATAAGAACTTCAAATGGTGTCCAATGTAGATTTTGCATTTACTTGTCAAATATGGATTTTTGTGTGTGACAATTTTCAAACCTCAGATCTGTGCATTTTTATAGCAACAGAACTATGAGCTTTCAAGCTTTGAACCAACAAATGTTATCTTTTAACCAGAAACAACATTTGAACATTTTTAAGCAAAGTAATTAATTGTGTGTTTTTCAATTTTTCACACAATCCAGTTACTTTGAATTTGATGTTTTATTTCCAAAACATCTGGTAGGTTTGAGCAATATTTAACAACAGAACTGACTTCATGTTGCTATTTTCTTGCATAACGCAAATGCAGTTGAGTTTGAAAATTCAGGAAATTATAACTTTTAATGTTTTTTTCTGACAATTTTTTTGTATTTTTTAAGTTTAAACACATCCATATTCATACCACACAGTTTGAGGGTCGTTGTTTGGGTCAGGAGACGCCGGCGTGCTTTTGGGTCGCTCGATTGAGCTACATCGTGTCCGGTCGCCATCTTTCTTCTGTGGCCCCTCCCCTCCTCCTTGGTCCTCATCCAATCGTGTTGCAGTAACTGCTCTCACGGGCGTAACCATAGCGATCTCTCCTCTGTGGTAATTTGTTCCGCTTCGTGCTGTTGTAGTTGTTGTTCGACCTCTTTCTAAATATCTATCGCTTTGCAGGTTGAGAGAGGAGGAGTGGTGAATGGGTGTGTGCAAAAAGCTAGCATCTCCGTGACTGGTTGGTCCAGCGAGGCGTGCAGAAAGCGGGCGTTCCCTGGCGCTCGCCCCTCCCCCCGGACGGCGAATGACAACATCCGATTGGCCGGTGGATCCTTCGTTACCCCGGAAACCATCGGGACCATTGGAACGCAACAAATCGGCCGAAGCCAAACTGAAGGTCCTGCTCAGTGATTGGCTGGTTCTTTGAGTGACAGTTTGGCTGGAAGCAGGGGATTGGCCAACAGGGTGCCGGGGAGAGGGCTTTACGCTCTGCCCTGGCCTCTGATTGGATGGCTGGACAGTGGGGGTGACGTAACTGGTAGGCGTGGCCTGTTCTCGGCCAATAGGAGTGGAGTGGGCGGGGCTACATGTGAAATAGTCGGTCATCAAGTCCTCACGGCTTCCTGTTGATACCTGAAATAAATTTAAAAAACATTAATTATGTTATCTTACAACTCAGTGTTTCTAATTAATTTAATTTACTACTACTACCACTACTACTACTAATAATAATGATAATAATGAATTGGTCATATACAGATGTTATATTAGACTATAATTATTTTTAAAACTAAAGTATTTCATGGCACTCAATGTAAAGGGATGCATCAATATCCAAAACTCATACAATCTTTTTGTTTAGATTTTTTTGGGTGATCAGGTTTTTTACTGTAGAAATTATATCCATTCATTGCCTAAAAATGCCTTAAAAACCCTTTAATGCAATTAATATTAAAGTTTAGGACTATAAATAATTTCTGGGAGACTTGTGGTCAATGTAGTTCCCAAATGCTTTTCACCATGACACTGTCTGTGTACTTTTACAATATTGCAGCCACGTTTCTAGAGTACCGGTACTTTAAAGTCCTTATAACAGGTTAGACTACTCATTTCAGTCAAACATACTTGACATCATTTTATATATATATATATATATATATATATATATATATATATATATATATATATATATATATATATATATATATATATATATATATATATATATATATATATATATATATATATATATATATATATATATATATATATATATATATATATATATATATATATAGATAGATAGATATAGATATAGATATAGATATAGAGATAGATAGATAGATAGATAGATAGATAGATAGATAGAGAGAGAGAGAGAGAGAGAGAGAGAGAGAGAGAGAGAGAGAGAACATAGGTAGAGGTACTGTTACCTGACAACCATACCTCTAAACCAGGGGTGCTCAGACTTTTTCAGTATGTAAGCTACTTTTAAAATGATAGTGTCTGAAAGATCTACCACCTAATACAAAAGTGTTAAACATATATTTATTTGTAAATGTATTATGAATTCTTACATGTACAGTGCATTGCACAACGTCATGAGATAATACTGCACAACACAAATGAACTTCTTACATGTTCATAATTACTTGAATGATGATTACTGCTCTGATGACTTGCACTGAATGGAATCAATGAGGGATGCATAGTTCGGGCAGTAGCTTCTGACAGCCAGGAGTAAAATTGCATTTTTCATTGGAAAGCGATAACAGAGCTAATCATGTTGATTAGGGTTTTGTCTTTTTTCTAACCATAAAAATCATGTTAAAGGAAGTATCAGAATTTACTGCATTTTTTCACACAGCTACTTCTACTTTACACATCCATCCGTATTTTTTTCTTTTACTCATCGAATAAATGAGTGTGAAAATCCCCGCAGCCCCGCGCTCTCATTCGTCACCTTCGAGGGACAAAAGAGGCAGATTACAGTAATGACGGTAAAATATTTAGATAGCCCCTTGTCTCCGCTTTGAGACGCCGTTTGAATTTCAATGAGAGCACGACTGGGCGCGGAGTTACGCTGCTGGAAAGTCCGCAACCGCGAGTCTATCGGCCACGATAGCATCCGACACTATAGGGTTAATCTAACTCGCGCTTGTTTATGCGTGTGCAGCGCCCATGATGTGACCTAGGGTCAGGTGTAATCTAACTGGTTGTCCTGTATATTAGTCATGTGACTGGATGGATGACGGGACGTGATCTACCCAAAATGCCTTCGCGATCGACTGGTAGATCGCGATCGACGTAATGAACACCCCTGCTCTAGAAACCTGTCTAAATGACACGTAGAGATTAACAGCTTTATTGTGTTAAATGAATATTTCATCTGTCAGAAAAGGTTGGGCTGATATAGGTAGGGGTGTTCTTTTTTAAACTCTCCAATACTTCCAGTATTTTTATTTTATTTATACTTTTCTTCTCAATTCTCAAAACTGCCACTAAACTGATGTAAACTGATAAACATTTAGCACAGGTTCTATCCCATCAAACCAAGTCAGAATTAGAAAAACATAAAAATCATCATATACACTTTAACACAAGGGTGACAGTAGCTCATTTGGTAGTGTCAGATCCACTGACCCAATGGTTGGTGGTGCGATTCCAGCCATTCATTGTGTCACTTAACCCAACCCGTCCACAGTGTCTGTGTACACTGGTGCATGAATATGTGTGAATGGGTGGGTGGTTCCTTGATATTGAATGCTCTGAGCCTTGAAGTTGGAAAAGCACTCTATACACACAAAAGTCTGGAGTCATGAAGTCTCAGGTCTATTAGATTTAGCATCGGCAGGTCACCCTTTCATGTCGGGTGTGAACCACTTTTATCTTTTAAATGAATATTCTAGCACATTTTTAACATTCTTTTCATGAAATGTAGAAGGCGTAGGTAGACAGTATAGATATATATAGATTTTTATCAAATTACATATTACATACTTCTGCTCAAAAAGGATTTTTCTCATAGAGTGCAATGTAATCACAAACTACTCGTGTTCGGCTGACAAGGACTGAAAGGGGCTGAAAGGGGCTGAGAGGGACTGAGATGGGCTGACAAAGACTGACAGGGCACCTACAGCTTTCACAAAGGTGGAATTTTGTGGCAATATTTATCCATTTTCAGATCATATACTTTTTTCAGCTCAAAATCCATCTGGTCTTAAAAACCCTTTTTTAATCGTTAGCTTCGGCTACGCTCTATCTCTGCTCTACCTAAGCTCAAGCACTGATTGGTTAAAGTGGTCACGTGGTATGACATGAAAGCCCATGTGAGCAATGTGAACAAGCCCAACTGTCATGAACGAGCAGCAGGTTTAGAACGTGGTTCAGAAGCTCCTGGAAGCACAAACATTATCAGGACCAGATGTATCTAGCCGCTAAAGGCTAAACTAGCGACATGCGTCATTGAGCATGGACCATAGACTTCAATAGGCGGCCATGTCCAGGCCCCGGGGCTTGCTTTTAACCCACATCTGAACTTTAAATCCTGTTGTAGATCTAACAAAGGATTTCCATCACCTGATTTTTGTCCTCAAGATGTGTGTATGCAGTTTAGTCCTCGCAATGTGATAAACACCCACCCACACACAGGCACAAGGATTTTACTTGGAAACAGTTGTCATTGTTTTGCTTTAGTAAGTTCTGAGTCACATTATAAGATATGACTGTTTTTTACAGTCTATGTCATTAATTGATTGCATTAAACTCTTCCTCTCCACATCTGGGACAGATACAGAAATGAAGCTGCTGAGGAGTTGGAGGTCACATTGGGACAAAGAGAAACACTCTGAGATGAGGCACTGTTTTTGGTTCTTAGTCATTTAGGCTAAAGCTGAATTCTTAGTACAACAGGTGAGGTCTGCCCCAGTTCCCATAACCATCTAAAAAGGCTATATGCATTTTTCCATGTATGTAAGTAATAGTTGCTTTGCCCCAGTATAGATGTATTAAAAAAGCAGCTACTAGGTGTGGGTGGTGGCTGGTAGCATGCTAGTTGTTGTTAGCAGTGGTGTGATCGTAAAACTCCACAATGTGTTAGGAAAGTGGAACTGGTGCAAACAGTTTAAAATGATTTATGTGTTTACAAGTTTTTCAGAAGTAAAAAGCTTTAAAGGGCTGATATTACGCAATGTTCTGATCTATGTTATAATGTTGTTTCCTCATCACAAACATACCTGGAGTTGTGTTTTGTTTAATTCACACATGTTTAACACATAAACCCTGCATATTTAGTTTTTCTCGCGAACTGAAAACACTGTGTTCCACCTTGTGATGCCATGTGGTAATACAGGAAGCACTCCACCGTGTTTTTAAATACACCTCCATACACCTTCACTAGAATAATTTGAATGATTTCACCCGTGGAGATGTCAATCTCTACTGAACTAAAGGTAAAAGGAGATGTTCACTTGAAAACTACCATGTCATGACATCACAAGGTGGAACAGAGTATTTTGAGATTCAGAGGTGTAGACAGACTAATGATAAAGTGTTACTCAAACATCTGTGAATGAAACAAAACAAGGAGGTAACAACATTATGACATGGTTTAAAGCTCACAGAGTCCATTTTGTGTGATATAGGACCTTTAGATGCTTTAGCACACTGACTGAGGTAGATCCCTGCTCAAGTTTGTTTCCAGCTCTGAGACCACTGTGTACTATTACTGTATTTTTGGACAAGACACATTTGGCCCATGGATATATATGTGAAGTGTGACTGAGTGTTTATTTGAGGTTAGAGAGGCCATTGGCACAAAATGGCAGCCATGGTCTTTGTCAGTAAGCTCCATGACAGCTATAGCTTGAAAATGAGCTTACATCCAGTATTTCTGGCATACTAATTATTCATCGCAATGATTTTATAAGGTCATTTCATAACTTTCAAAGGCCAGTGAGTTTTGCTGTCACGGTAATATTAACAAAAACTAACATGCTAACAGCAAACTTAATGGTTTGTGTAATTACCGTAAATGCCGACAGAACACAGCAGACTGACCCCATTTGACCCCAAGGGCTGCTTTTACAGTGTATTCATACTGGGGCTGGACACATTTTGCAGTACTGTCCCTTTATGCTTCCAAAAAAAACCTGTATATCTTGTTATGTAACTGTACCACAGGAGGAGACTGTAAGTTGCTCTCGTGGAGAAACTGTTCCAGCGTCACCATCTCACTCCCGGGGGAAGCAGAGCGGGTTTTGGGTCTGGGCACCCCTCTCTGTGGCTGGGCCTTCTGAGGAGAGTGGTCGTACAGGAGGGTGGAGCTGCGGGACAAACTCTGCTGTGATTGGCCTACACACAAGATATCATCACTGGAGAGGCTGGCCGAGTGCCCCTGACGATTGGAGGGATCTGAAGAGAAGATAAATGTTTAGAATAGTTATTTGGACCTCAATTGAGAAAGGTTCCTTCATTAATGATGCGAATCAAGCAATAATCACTCTTTTACCTAAACCAAATAAAGATCAAACTCTATGTAGTAATTATAGGCCTTTATCACTTCTCAATACTGATGTTAAAGTTTATGCCCGAATCCTGGCTCATCGCATTGATCCATATATGTCAAAATTGATTAATTGTGACCAAACTGGTTTTATCAAAAATCGATTGGCATCTGATAACATAAGACGATTACTTCATATTATCCACGCCGCCACTGAAATCCCATCTGACTGTGTTATTTTATCTCTTGATGCTGAAAAAGCTTTTGATCAGCTTGAATGGGAGTATCTCTGGATGGTTATGGATCATTTTAAATTAGGACATACTTTCATCAATATGGTAAAATTACTATACACGGATCCTTCAGCTGTGGTGATAAGTGGAAGTATTACGTCATCTTCTCTTCGTATATCTCGATCATGTCGTCAAGGGTGCCCTTTAAGTCCTTTTCTTTTTGCCTTGTCTTTAGAACCCTTAGCTCAAAAAATAAGACAAAATAACTTTATCTCTCCTATAAGTTTTAATAATACTAATCATTACATTTCTCTATATTGTGACGACATTTTATTATATATAGATAAAGCATCGACCTCTATCCCACATATACTTGAGACATTTAAAGAGTTTGGTTCATATTCTGGATATAAGATAAATTGGTTAAAATCGGCTTTACTTCCTCTTAATTCATATTCCAACCTTGTATCACTTCCGTCTATAATTCCGAGAGTGGAGCATTTCAAATATTTGGGTGTGGAAATCTATCCATCACTAAATGTAATTGCTTCTACAAACTTCATAAACATTTTAAACCAGGTAACTCTTGACTTACAACGATGGGATAATTTCCCTACTACTTTGCAAACTCGAATTTCTATAATTAAAACAGATATATTACCACGTATACTTTTTTATTTTGCAATGCTTCCCCTCTCTCCACCGCCCAGGTATTTTGAAAGGCTTCACTCTCTGATTTCAAAATATTTATGGAAAGGAAACCGACCACGTGTCTCTTTAGCTACGTTACAGCGGCACAAATCTTCAGGAGGCCTTTCAGTGCCCAATTTCAAATACTATTACTGGTCTTTTGTTTTACGTCCACTGTCTTCATGGTTCTGCCCAACGAGTGACACTGCATGGAAATGCATAGAAGAAAATCTAGTTCACCCTCATAGATTAAAAGACCTAATTTACTCTGCTATCCCACTTAAACGAGCAAAGACTCGTTTTGGCCCAATAATTACTAATTTATTAGCAGTCTGGAGATACGTGGAAAAAGAATCTAAAAGCATACAAAAATGGCATAAGAACAGTCCACTTTTCCACAACTATTCATTACTATCTGGGGCCAAACCATTTGTTTTTTCACAATGGGAAGAGAAAGGGATTCATGTGTTAGGAGACATGTTTGGTGATTCTGGGCTTTTCCCTTTTAGTGATCTACGTGCCGTCTTTAACCTGCCAGCATCTTCTTTTTTTGTGTACTTGCAGTTGAGATCCTCCATGAAAGCCTATGGGGTTCCATGGACTGAACCTCTTACCACACACAAATTACACCATATATTAAATAGAAAAAAGAGCTTTGTTACACAAATATATAATTTATTATTGATTGCAAATTATAAACCATTGAAAATTGAAAATGTGTGGAGTAAGGATTTGGATGCAGCAATGGAGAATGACAACTGGAAAAGAATATGGAATACAGTTACTTACTCATCAAAAAATCCAAACCATCAGGTACTACATTTCAACTTTTTACATAGAACTTATTTAACCCCTAAAAAGAGATACCTGATGAAGCTCACTTCTTCTCCATATTGTGATAAATGTTCAGAGAATGTGATTGGTACTTTTATCCACATGTTTTGGGATTGTAAAGACGTCAATATATTTTGGAAAACTGTACATTCCTATTTAGTTAAAATGTTAAACAAAGATTTTTGTTTTACCCCACTTATCCTTTTGATTAATGATTTTTCGATGTTATCAAATTGGTCCTTTTTTCACAAAAAGATTTTACTGGCAGGGTTGACAGCAGCGAAAAAACTGCTGGCCCTTCGCTGGCAAACATCTAATAACTTGACTCTGAGTCACTGGATCAATACTTTTCGCTACATCATCAACATGGAACTATCAGTAGCTAAAATGCATGGAGCCAAAACAAAAACTATCTCATTATGGAGTAAAACCTTATTGGAGCTGGATAATCTTAAATAATCAAGTCTGTGTGTATGTATGTATGTATATGTAATATATATATATATATATATATATATATATATATATATATATATATATATATATATATATATATATATATATATATATATATATATATATATATATGTGTGTGTGTAAGTGTATATGTAAATATAAGTATAGTAATGTATAGGGGTATAGGAATACACATATAATGTGCATGCATATACATATTGTTTTGTTTGTTGTTGTTTTTTTTTTTCCATCTTGTACATATGGAGCCCAGGGAGGGGGGGTAGGATATCACCATGAGCTCGGGATGTGTGTTTTGTTTTTGTTTTGTTTTTTTTGTTTTTTTGTTGTTTTTTTTGGGGGGGGGGGATTGTGTTTTTGCTGTTATTATGTAAACAATAAAAAATTTGATCACAAAAAAAAAAAAAAAGAATAGTTATTTGTTTAATTCAAAATAATATTCGACCCTGGTGCTCATTTTTCAACCAGCATAAAGTTGGTTCAAATCTCAGAATATATTTAACTAGATAGTACTTATGTATGACAGAATAATATATATTTTGTGGTGCCAAGTCTTTAACTTTGAATTAAAAATTCTGTATTTGGAAGTGTAGGTTGCCCTCTGGTGACAACAGTGGGGAAACAAACATGCTGAAATTACTTATTAGCAGCACAGCTGATAATAACCTGAGCCGAACATTTAGATGCTTTGTAACTGTATGGAATTTTAAAACAAACCGAAGAGCTTCTATGCTATATATACCTGCTTAACTGTGGTTTTTGTAATATTCTAAATAACTATAATATTAACTTGATTTAGGCTATTTAGGCTATAGCTATGTCTAATTTCTTTCATTATAGGAGTTTTTAGCCTTTTCATTGCGGGGAAGGTTGTGGAGGCTCTGCAAAGTGCCATTATCACACAGACCAAATTTCATATCATTCCCACAAAAATTCCAACACATCAGCAGCGATATGGTGTGGCCTACTACAAATACAAAAATATTTTCCTCCAGATCTGTTGTTGAAGTGCAGCTCACATGGGAGCTCTGTACCTTTGCAGTTGACAGGAGAGTTGGAGCTGGACGTGTTGTGGCTGTAGTCCGCTGACCCCGGGCGCCCCCCTGCGCTGCCATGGAAACCAAACATGGAGTCTGTCGAAGTGTGGCGCAAATCTTCGTCATACAACAAGCCTGAAAATGTACAGCAGATTGAGTTATTACTACAGTGATAAAGTAAGGTAAAGATCCCATATTATACTAAATTCTGGCTTTTTAAAGATACACTATGTAACTTTTCTGGTGAAGAGTTTGTAACTTGCTTGCCCATAGGGAGATGTTATTGCTTTGCCAGGAAAATTGCACAGTGTGGTGTTTAGGAATAAGAGTAATAACTAATACCAGAATAATGACTATGTTATTGGGTCAAACTGGACGCTGCACTGATACGGTGTTCTAGCTTGGCCTTGCATTATGCTGGCATTAATCATAATCATAATGCATTTTGTGAGCTGGGTCATCTCTCCACAGATCTGACCTGTAACTTTGCCTGGTGACACTCCCTACTTGTCTCCAAGGAGATATGCAAGCTAAAATGTGTCTATCTAACTGTGGACCATTCCAAGCAAAAAAATATCTCTATGGACAAAAGAAGACGCAGCCTCCATCAGAAAAGTTACATAGTGCGTCTTAAATGTAAGACATCAGTCTGTAGCCGTAACATAACACTTGGATAAGGAGTCTGATCCCACCTGCTGGCACTGTTGGAAATGGCCCATGTTGAAATCAATAACTAGCAATGTAGCTATTAAAAACATGATTCAGCAGACAGCTTAAAGGTCTTATATTATGCTAAATTGACTCTTGTGGGCTCAAAACCATGCTATAATGTTGTTATCTCTTCAAAAACACACCTGGAGTTGTGTTTTGTTTCAGTCACACATGTGTGTGTCTGTTTACGTCTCCAAACCTCAAAATGCTGAAATCATCCAAATGATGAAAAAGATGTATGGAGTTTAAAAACGCAGTGAAGCACTTCCTAGATTACCACATGATGACATCAGAAGGTGGAACAGAGGGTTTTCTGTTTGAGAGAAGAACTCAGCCTAAATATGCAGGTTCTATTTCATCCCTTCTGACCGCCAGAGGCGGTGCTTCAAGCACTGAATGATCACTCTTGCTCATACGCAGGTCGAGATTTAATAACAACAAATTCACCTTTGAACTGCCAGTGACCCACGTGAGGTTATATAGTCACGTGACTCCGGAAGCACAGTCTCTTTTTTCTTCTTGTGCTTAGGTCGAGTGTGTTGTGGCTACTCGCGGATACTGCTTTGTACGACAGTTGTTTTCCCATTTTCCTTTGTGGCAGCTTATTGCTCAGAGCATGGTCAAGGTAGTGCAACTCGCTCCTCAGGGGCTGCGTAAGCTGCACAAGCTGCACAGGGCTTCACAGAGTGCCTCACCTGAAAGCGGGTGGTTCCCTGACGCCGGTGAGGTGCAAATTTTTCACAAAGATAGTCTATGGTAAGTAGTTTCAGCATTTTTTTGGAAGCGATACCGGGTTCGGTGGAGCTAGTTTGTATTTGCTGCCGTTTTCGGTTCAGCTTGATTTTGTGTTGATTATTGCTGCATTCGGCTAACTATCCTTGCTATTTTAGAACCGTGTTCGGTTCTTTAGCTCGTTTTTTCGTGCCTTCGGGTGCATGTTCTAATTATACTAACAACAACAGTGGTGACTGTCCGCTTTGAGCTTGGGAGGATAATATATTTTAATTCTAGCCTACCACCAGTGTCGTTTTCACCTCGATGTGGTATTTTTTATTTTTTTTTATCCCAGTTGATGGATCAAGAGTGGCGTTTTCTGCTCGATCTGATCTACCGTCGGTTTGATGGAGTCCATGTGCTGTAGAGCTTGCATGACCCCACTTCAACCTGAAGATGGACATGTTTTATGCCCCTTATGTTTAGGTGTGGACCACCTTAGGGAAGGTTTGACAGAGAATGCTTGCATGAGTTGCAGCATTATGCCCAGATCCCTGCGCGCTGACTGCCTGGACGTGTTTGGAGGAGCTGGGACCACAGCGCCTTCTGATAAACAGGACACCCAGTTGCCGGCGAGTGGGAAGGTGATGAGAAAGCGCTCTACTGTTGACGTTTCCCCTATCCTGCATAAGCGTAACAAACGGGATTGCTCTGCGGGATTATCCTCCTCAATATACTAAAATAAATTTGCTTCACTGAAGAAAGATCGATCATTTAATGAACACAGAAAGGTCAGATTTTGGCAAGGCAAAAGTCTTGTCGCCTTGTCATATGATGCACCCAATCCTAGATTACAGCCTCACCTGTGATCAGTTACTGATCAATCAATTAGTGGGTGTGTATAAAAAGAACCCCAGCACACCAGACCTTCACATCAACTGCAACTTGACCTCTGACAACATGCCTAAGATCCACCCTGAGACCAAAGCGTTAATTATCAAGAGGCTGAAGACCAGATCCACTGCTGAGGTGGCTGACACCTTCTGTAAAAAAGGCCCCCTTGTGGCCCCTGCGAGCCACAGACTTTGACTCTTACTCTTACACTTTCCTTTGTGCAGAAGTTGGCAGTCGCTCGGAGAGTTCGCTACAAGCGGCAGTGTTTGTGTAGTTCCCGTTGTTGAACTGCTATAATAGTTTAATAGCTGATTCTGTGTATTGTGTGCGTCTAGTGCAAGTAAGTGTGTGACCAGTGCGAGTTAATAGTGCATTATTTAATTGTATTTTCTATGCCTTTGCTTTGCTTAGTTAGCTTTAGCCAACTGTCCTTCGACGCCTTGTGCCTCCCATCTCATTTATATTGTAAAGTTTATATTTGGCAATGTCAAACGGGTTCACTATTTCATTCCTTTGTACTGTGCATTGTGCATCTTCATACTAGCGTTAGTTCTGGCGTTTACAAGTTACGCACTGCGTGCACCTTAATTGGTTGTGCAGCACATCAAGCCGAAGGGCCCCAGCGGCCTTTGTTATTTCTGTTCGTGGCCGATAGAGGGAGCCATTTGTGTAATTATTTTCTTAACCACTAGATAGAGCTATTTCTCTGAATGGCTTGTCATTAGGCAAAAGCTGACATTATTAATATTGAGGGTTTTTGTTTCATTGGATTTATGTCAGTTTTACTACCGTATTTTCCGCACTATAAGGCGCACCTAAAAGCCTTTAATTTTCTCAAAAACCCACAGTGCGCCTTATAATCCGATGCGCCTTATATATGGATCAATATTGGTCAATTATGACACCCGTAGTCAGGAGGTGTCGCCGAAGTAATAGCGATACCAAAGAATCTTGATGAACTCTGGGAGGCATGCAAGACTGCTTTCTTTGCTATTCCTGATGACTTCATCAACATCATCAAATTGTATGAATCATTGTCGAACTGCATGGATGCAGACCTTCAAGCTCATGGAAGTCATACAAGATATTAAATATGGATCTCACAGCACCACTACTTAATTCACTGACGTTACACAACATATTTTTGTATTTGAAGTAAATTATTTGTTCAATTTTCTGTAGGTGACAAAACTTTTGTCTTGCCAAAATCTGACCTTTCTGTGTTCATTAAATGATCAATCTTTCTTCAGTGAAGCAAATTTATTTTAGTATATTGAGCATAATTTGGGAGGGTTTTAGCTTTCATATGAGACATTTCTAAGACCAATCGATTAATTTAAAGTCAGGTTATAAGCTTTTGTTTCTACAAAATGGATAAGCGACAAGACTTTTGTCAGGGACTGTATGGTTTCTAGTGCATTTTTTGCTTCCTTCCTCTACAGAGTATATTAAGGAAGTAAATGCCTGCTGGTCGGATACGAAAGCGTTTTCTAAACCGACGTGTGATGGAAGGCTCCCTGCTGCCTAAGTTTGGTCTGGGGCATATGCCAGCGATTGAACCACCTGTGGCCTCCCTTATTGTGGCTTCAGATGAGGCTCTGAGACCCAATGCCAGGTGCCCGTGACCTCAATGCTGGGTTACTGAGGAATTGCTGTGCAAAGCTTACGATTCTGGGGCTCGCATGGGTCGTATTGGCAACTCCCTGTTGGGGCTAGCGACTTCATTAGAGGCTTCTAGTGTCGACACAGCTACGCAAGGCTTGGTCGACATGTCTCTTCAGGCATTTGCCTTTATTTCTAGAGAGCTTGGCTGCCTGCTATCCGTCCTGACTCAGGCACGTCGACAGGTCTGGTTAGCATAATCTCCCTTGACGGAGACGTGTAGGAGAACCTTGAGAGGATTACCTATGGTTCCGGGTGAACTTTTTGGAGAGGCGGCGCTGGAGGCTTTGCAACGGACAGCCCAGGCCTCTCAGACTAGACATCAGCTGGTGAGCCTTCACTGACAAGCTGCTCCTACAATTGTTCCTGGACCCTCTACTATCCATCAGCAGACCTATGCTGTGCCACCAAGCCCATTTGTGGCTCCTCGACGCCCTCTTACAAGGTCGGGCCGTTGTCGGAGTGATCGGCCCAGGACTTCACATGTGCTTCGTTCATCACAGTATGGTCACCAGCCCTCCAGGCCTTCTAGAGGCTAGAGGGGTCATAGGTGAAGCTCACAGGCCGATGATCGGTTGTTCTACCCCGGAACAGCTCCAGTACTGGGCTGCCAACATCCCAGACATGTGGGTGTTGACCACCTTATCATGGGGATACCGCCTACAGTTCCGACGCCGACCTCCTATTTTCGGCCGGGTCCGAATGACCTCCATTTCGTACCCGGCAAAGTTCGAGGCACTCAATCAAGAAATAGCAACCTTGCTGGAAAAGGATGCAATTGTACATGTAGACCCTCGACGGGGGGGAGATCTACATGTACAATTTCCCCAGGCGAATGGTTCACGACCATAGATCTGAAGGATGCTTATTTTCATGTACCGATCGCACACAGTCATTGGAAGTTACTTCGCTTTGCTTTTCAGGGGAGACATTTTCAGTTCAGGGTCCTCCCGTTTGGGCCGTCCCTATCGTCCAGGGTGTTCACTCGAGTGGTGGCAGCGGCCTTGTCTCCTCTGCAGGCTCGGGGTTTGAAGATTCTACCTTACCTTGAGGACTGGTTGATTTGTGCACCCAACCACGACCAGGTCATTCGCGACACAGAGCCTGTACTCGATCATGTGAGCCGTTTGGGTCAGTGTGTGAATATGGACAAGAACAATCTGGTCCCGACACAGGACACTTTTTTGGGGGGAATGGCCTTAAACACCACCATGGTTGCTTGCCCTTCGCCCACGAGGGTCGACAACATCATGGGGATGCTGGGTGCATTCAGAGCGGGAGAGGCCCTGCTGTTCCTGCGATGCCTCCAGTGTACCTCCGTCGGGGCTACTTTCATTACGGCCGAGGCAGATGTGGCTGAACAGCTTACAGCTGGACCCAACTCTGTTTGCACACAGACGCAAGAGGCTGCGTGTGTCTCTACTTCCTGTCTCAGTGGAGAGACAGACGTCCTACAGGGCGTTCCATTGGGGTCTCTACCGTCACGGAGGGAATTTGTGTATACAGATGCATCCTCCACGGGTTGGGGTGCAACGTGGCAAGGTCAGGTAATACAAGGGACATGGACCTTGAGTCTGATTGGGGAACACATAAATGTACTGGAGTTAATGGCTGTATACTGCACCGTTTTCTGCCAAAATTGCTAGGCAGGCATGTGCTTGTACGTTCAGACAACAAGTCAGTGGTTTACCATATAAATCACATGGGAGGGACCAGATCAGTGAATCTCACAGAGAACATGGCAGCTTCTTATGTGGGCGTCCGTCCATTTTGCCAGCCTGAGGGCAGCCTACTGGGGACGCGCGAAATCAGGTGGCAGATTTCCTCTCTCACCAGACTCTCCTGGCGGGGAAATGGAAGCTTCACCCAGAGGTGGTCTGCACCATCTGGAGGGTCTTCGGCAGGGTTGAAGTGGATCTGTTTGCTTCGTGGGAAGCGACCCATTGCCCTCTCTAGCTTCTTGACACTCCTGAGAGTACTGCAGGAGGGACACAAGCTACTGCTGGGTGCTTCATTCGGGCCAGCGAGGATCTGGTTCCCGCTTCTGCACAGACTCTGCTGCAGCTCTCCAATGCACCTTCCCGCCAGGACAGATCTCTTGTTCCAGCTGGGGGGACAGATACTGCATCCCCATCCCAATCGCCTCCAGCTTTGGCCTCTGCAGGACCCGGTGTTGCATTCTCAGAGTATGCTGGGGGAATAGGACATACGATCTGTAATGCCTGGGCACTGTCGCTGCGGCGGCTGTGCACAAATAGGTGGAAGCTATTTGAGGAATGGTGCAGGAGACATGGACAAGATGCGGTGCACTGTTCAGTCTCTGCTATCTTGGAGTTTTTACAGTAACGTTTGGATCGTGGTCTGTCGCCATCGACATTAAAGGTATATGTGGCTACAATATCTTGCTGGCACAGTGGCATGAACGGTAGCACTGTGGGCAGTGATAAGAACGTTTCCCGTTTCTTGAAAGGTGCCAGGCGGCTTCACCCACCTACACGGCCAGTGGCTCCATCATGGGATCTTTCGTTGCTCCTGGAGATTCAGGCCTAACGTTCTGGCCTAATGTCTCTTTCCTCCTTAAGGTGTTATCTTCTACAGGTAATGCCCAACCGCTCCAGTTGGCGAGGTTTGGCATGGAATCTACCACAGAACCTTTATGCCCTGTTTGCTCATTGGAGGCTTAATACAGGTTATGGCAGGTATGCGACAGTCAGAAAGTCTGTTTGTGTGTTATGCCGGTCCATGTAAGGGTCAGGCTCTTTCTACACAACGCCTGTCTCGGTGGGTTGTAGAGACCATTAAACATGCTTATGCCTCACAGGGGCAGCTGATGCCGGAAGGTGTGATATGCCATTCAACCACGGGTCTTTCTACCTCCTAGGCTGCTATGCATGGAGTTTCTCTGAACGTGATCTGTGCTACGGCCTCTTGGACCTCACCATCCACGTTTGCCACATTTTACTGGGTGAATGTAGCGGTCCCCCATCCTCTGGATGGAGTGCTACGCGAGCATCATGCTTCGCTATGAGGTAGGTTTCGCTTGACGTGGTTGTGGATTCCTTATCACCATGTTGTTACAAGTCATCCAGTGCTTGAAGCACCGCACCCGGCGTCCAGAAGGGATGAAATAGAACAAAAGTTACGTATGTAACTACAGTTCTATGAATCCCGGATGACCACCAGAGGTCTCTGTCCCTCGGAATCCTCGTGCGCTCGCGAGAAGGTTAAGGGACTGTGCTTCCGGAGTCACGTGAGTATATAGCCTCACGTGGGTCACCAGAAGGTCATAGGTGAATTTGTTGTTATTAAATCTCGACCTGCACATATGCAAGAGTGATCATTCAGTGCTTGAAGCACCGCCTCTGGCGGTCATCCGGCATTCATAGAACCGTAGTTACATACGTAACTTTCAGTTTTTGTGTTAAACATGTGTGAATGCAACAAAACACAACTCCAGGTCTGTTAGTGATGAAGAAACAACATTACAACATAGATAAAATTGCGTAATATGGGCACTTTACATGTAAATACAATACTATTCCATAGAGTTTAAAAAGTTGATTTACCACAAAATAGGAGCTTTAAAGTGTATCTGATATATGTGTTGTTTTTACCTCTGGGTCTGCGGCTGGGGGCTGATCTGGTGCTGTTTAATCCCACTGAGGATGACTGATGGTTGGGAGTAGAGCTGAGGGCTCTGTATGATGGACCTGAAACTAAAATCATTTATTGAGAAGCAATAGACAGGGCTGAGAACCTAAAGGTGCGAGCGGCATTTTAATACATACAGGTCTTCAACTAATAAATGTCACTTTAAAGAGGCTGTACTCAATGTTTATTCCATGTAATAAAGTTAAATGAATTTTGCTTCTGTACTGATATAGTGTAAAAACAGCACTTTGGGGTCAAAATGAGACTGTATGCTGTCTGCAGCTAATTATAAAGTGTTTTATTGTCTGCAAATCCGTAAGCACGCTGCTAGTTGTTTTTTGTTGTTGTTTTTTTTTACATTACTCTGATGACAAAACTCTGTGAAAAGCACTCAAACCCATCACTACGAATAATTAGGATGCAAGCAATTGTTTAGGAAAGTGAGTAAATGTGGTCTGTTTAAACTGAACTAGTTCTGGTTTCATGTTTTTCAGTAAAAGTCCAGTACAGCATCTAACCTTAAAAAGAGATCACATCAATTTACCCATTAATAAAGCTAAATAATATGGTGAAAAAATCATGACTTCAATAGAATTTAACAGCAGCTCCATGCACATGCTTTCTTTAGACTTTCCTCTTCAGCTGTTCAGTTTTTGTATAATGCTTAGTCCAATTTATCTTAGTTACGGTAATAGAGCTGAACGATTTAAGAAACATATGTAATTATGATTTTTCTAACAAGGATTGCAATGTTCGAGATATATGTTTAAACGTGGCCATGAGAATTGACAAAAAAGAACTGAACTGACAAACTAATACAAGAATCATGTGCAGTTCAGAACTTGTTTGTACAGTTCTAAACTACAGGGTTACATGTTTTTAGGCAAAATAAGACACTTTACGATTTTCTAATTACTTCCATCCAATCGATTGTATAAAGAAGTGGAATAAATGAGTGTGACGTCCAGTCAAATGAAGCTCATCGAGGCTAGCAGTTATAGGGGCCAATTTGGAGCAGAGTTCCATATTTTGAATTCCCACTGCATGCATCGTAGCAACCAAAGAGCCAATCTGGAGCGAGGCTGTTGAAGGTAACACCCCTTCCCGCCTGCACTGCTGGTTTAGCATGGAGCGGACACTTAGCAATGCTGTCAATCAAACCTGTTGCTAACGCTAGCGGGAGCAACCTCGGGGAAAGAAGGCACCTGATTTCTTTGTTATTAATGTTCATATGCTGATTTACAGAAAAATAAATAGCAAAATAAAAACCCCACGATCATATAGAGCGAGTTAATACTAACATTTTAAGACCAAAAAATGACAAGGCTCACAGCAGGAGTTACAGAGAGAGGGGCCACAGTTTTTCAAGGTAAAGTGACTTGATGCCAGAGTTGATAGAGTTGGAAGTGTGCATTTTAGCTATGTGCACAGTCTATGGTTCATCCAGAGTGTGATTTCAGTTAGGTTACAATTAATGGTCTTATATTAATGGTTAGGTTAATCTGTCAGTGAAGTTTGAATTCAGAACACGTTTGTATAAATCTCAACTACAGGCTCAGCAGGTCTGATAAGGCCCAGTGGAAACAGGATCCTTTACAGTGTCTCTTACATAAATAACCACAGCCATTGAAGTTTTTAATAGTGATTATGAAACTTGTAATGGCTATATTTCCTTTCCCTCAGATCTTACCTTGCCCGTGGCTGTCTTCCCCATTCACATTCTCGTTACCGTCTCCAGGAGTGCTGCCTCTATGTCCCGCACGGCCTCGGTCGCTTAGTCCTGGAAAAAAAATAATAAAATAAAAATTTGATAAACTGCAAATCGCAAATCAGAAAATGGCTCTTTACGAGTGACACCACACGAATACAGGAAGCGCAGTGCTGAAGCAGATTTCAAGTTGGAGTATACTCACTAGTGACCTGTTTGTCATTAAGGCATTAAACGTTATGCAGTGATGCTTTTTCTAACTTTGGTGTAAGGCAGAGTAGTGAACAAGGCCTCAGAGACATCTGTGGGTTAAATTAAGCTTAAATTCAACCAGGACGATCGCATTTCCTTTTTTAAAATTAGCCAGTCGTACAAAAAGCACTAACTCTCCTCCTTCACCCTCCCATTATGGCTACAACCCTGCTACACCATTGCCACTGCAGCAGCAGAACCATCAGCTTCTTCAGCCTCTTCTCTCATCTCCTCCTCTTCACCGACACTGGCTATGTTCAGATCTCAATTTAATAATCTTGGACGAACTTTTAGACCCACTCGTGCTCCTGTTTTTAATGTTTTATATGGATTTGTGTGCTTGTTCGTTTTGTCTGTGTTTCTGTTTGTATTATATTTTAAACAGGGTACCCATGAAAAAGAGAGTCCAAATGTTCTCATCGGGTTCCCCTGTATAAATAAAGATAAAGAAGAAAAGATGTACTCTAAGATCTGATCATCATCTGATTTCTGGAGTTATCAAATTATTGCAATGCCAGGTAAATGGTAAACTGGTCTGACTAATCTGAAATCTGCCAGATTGTTAATACCTGTGCAGGTTTTGACAGGAAAATTCTGCAAAAAAGTGCTACTAACTAATAGACTAAAAACAAAAAAGTGTCTTGCCCAAGGACGCAACGACAGCATTCATCTGTGAGAGCTTGCATCACACTGCCAACCTGTGGGTCAGTGGATCTGACTGCTCAACCAATGATATTTTATGTTGAGGGCAGGACCCGAACCAACAACCTTCTGATCAGTGGAATAAACATTCTGCCAACTGAGCCATTGTCGCTTTTTTATAACAAGTCTAGTACAGTCTCCAGTCACAGGCTAAGCACCAAAGTTTATTCATTCAATAAACTAATCACTGTATATCCTTCATGGCCTGTTTTAGCATGTCCTGGTTGAATTTGCTTATGCTAACAAAGTAGCGGTTGCTAAAATTACCTACCATTTCCAGGGATGCCTTGTAGCAGCTGACAGGTTTTAGGCTACTGTAATAAAGGATCATGGTGTTTATCTTGTTTAGTGGCAAAAGAAAAAGCCTCCATTGAGATTTTATTGTGACGAAGAGCAAACGGGGTTGGTGGCTGTTGGAAGCGCAGTATAAAACAGATCAGTTTATAGCAGCCAACTGTTTAGACTTGGGTTCAGTGTTGCAGATAAAATTGCTGCATTCTTCATCCTTAATGACAGAGGCTTCCATGGGGCCTTAGACTTTGAGACCTTAATTTTACTATTTTGTTAAATTGTACAAATATGTTTATGAAATTTCAAGAAATTTAAATTTCTTTTTAAGAAGATTAAGATAATGAAACAGAAACAGACTGTATAAAGACATGGACTGAGTGTGACGTCATCCACAGCGTCGGCTCCAGCAAATGAAGCTCATTGAGGCTAACAGTTATAGGGGCCAATTTGGAGTCAAGTTCTATATTAGGAATTCTGACAAACCCAAGAGCCAATCCAGAGCGGGACTGTTTAAGTCCCACACAGCTGGTTTAGCAGGGAGTGGGCGGTTAGCAACGCTGTCAGTCAAACCTGTTGCTGGAGTATCTGATTTGTCTGTTATTAATGTTCATATCTTGAGTTACGGACATAATAGCAAAATGAAAAACTCAGGATGATGTAGCGTGGGTTAATATGAACGTTTAAGACCAAAATGAGGCTCCCAGTAGCAGTTACAGAGAGAGGGGCCACGGTTTTCTAATGTAAAGCGAAGTCATTGAGTCGATGGAGCTGGAAGCGCACCCACGCTATTTGGAACATGGCGGCTAGCAGGTTAGCTATGTCCATCTATATATACAGTCTATGGTGTCTTACCCAAGAATGGCAGTTTGAAGCAGAGACTGAACCTCCAAACGTCTATCTAGCCACATTTAGACATTATGAGGAAGCCAAAAGTTCAATATGGAGCAGCAGTAGAGCATCTCGAGCTGAAGTGCGAAACAATTGACTGTAAATAATCTGATCTTGTTTGGCCATTTGGGGAGGAGGGGGGGCATGCAATGAGCAAAGGAGCATTTGAGCATGAAACCGTGACAAATTTGAACACTTACGAATAAAACTGGATTTCTTTCAGTTTCACCATGCATCTGTGTAGTGTCAGTGTGCAAAGTGTAAAAGTATTGGTGTATAAGGTGAAAAAAAAAAAGAAAAAAAATGAAAATGAACTAAATATTGTGGAGGTGAAGAAGTTGAGTGAGTGATGGGTGTTAGAAGCGATGAAAATTCAGAAAGGGGGATTAAAAAACGTTGCTGGTCGGAGTGGATTGGCTACAGTCGGTTGAGATGTCAGTGGAGGACCAAAATCGGAGGCGTCTAGAAAGAGAGAGAGAAGAACGAGAGGAGGAAGAAGAGGGGGAGAGAGGGGAGAGAGAGGGAGGAGGGGAAAGAGAGGGAGGAGGAGAGCAACGGGAGAGAGAGGGGTGAGGAGGAGGTGAGGGGAGGAGCTGGTTCTGGCTTTTACTGCGAAAGAATCGGAAGCGCTTTGGAGTGGGAGCTAAAGAGGAACGGAGGGGGAGGAGAGAGAAAGAGGGTGAGAGAGAAAGAGAGGGAAGAGAGAGGGGGGAGAGTGAAAGTGAGAGAGTGGCAAAAGAAGACGAGAAGAGAGAGAAAGAGGGTGAGAGAGAAAGAGAGCGAGGGGCAGGGAGGAGAGAAAGCGAGAGTGGCAAAAGAAGAGGGGAAGAGAGAGAAAGAGGGTGAGAGACAAAGAGAGGGAGGGACAGGGAGGAGAGAGAAAGCGAGAGAGAGGCAAAAGAAGATGGGAAGAGAGAGAAAGAGGGTGAGAGAAACGGGGAGGGAGGAAGCGAGAGAGTGGAAAAAAGAAGAGGTGACAAGAGAGAAAGGGTGAGAGAGAAAGAGGGAGAGGCAGGGAGGAGAGAGAAAGGGACAGGGTGAGAGTAGGAGGAGAGAGAGAAAGAGGAGGAGGGATAGAGAGATAGAGCATCGAGAGAGAAGAGGGAGACAGAAGGATAGATAGAGGGGGAAAGGGAGGGATAGGGAGAAAGGGGAATGACAGAGAGAGAGAGCAACAATAGAACAGTGGAAGAGAGAGAAAAAAGGTAATAGAAAAAGGTAGAGAAGAAGAGAAGGTGTGAGAGAGGAAAGAGAGAGCATGACAATGGGACAGAGGAAAAGAGAGAGATGGAGGAGAAGGGAGGAAGGAAGAGTGGCCGGGATAGAGGGAGGAGAGCGAGGGAAAGAGAAGGAGGGATAGAGAGGGATAAAGCAAAAGTAGCATCAGGAGAGGAAAATGGGAGCAGAGGGAAAGAGAGAAGGAGAAGAGGCAGATGTAAAGATAGATAGAGAGGGAAAATAAAGAGAAAAAGATGGATAGGAAAAAGACAGATGACAGACAGAGTTGCAACAGAACGGGCGAAGAGAGAGAAAAAAGGTGATAGGAAAAAGGAGAGAGAAAGAGAGGGGGAGATCGAGAGACAGAGAAGAGAAAGAGCATGACAACGGGAGAGGAGGAAGGAGAGAGCGATGGAGGAGAAGGGTGGAAGGAAAGTGGCAGGGATAGAGAGAGGAGAGAGAGAAAAGAGGGTGCAGAAAAAGGTAGAGAAAGAGGAGTGATGAAATGCAGAAAAAGGTAGAGAAAGAAAGAGGAGTGATGAAAGGAGAGAGAAAGACAACAGGAGAGAAGAAGGGGAAGAGTGAGGAGAAGTGGATAAATTAATGGATAGAGAGGGAGAGAAAGAGGGGAGAGAGAGATGATGGATGAGAAGATGAGTAAATGAAACAGGTTAATAATTAAATCACAGAAAATTAAACGTTTTCATGCAAAAGTTTGACAAATTGAAATTGATTAATGGAAAAAATCCAGAGTTTGGAAATGTCAAGCAGAAAAACCAACACTGACTCACTGAGAGAAACAGAGATGCGTTTACCCCGAGCCCTGTGTAATGACTCAGGCTCATTAATTATCACTTTACAATGGGGACAAGTCAGTGGGTTTTCAACTTCCTCTTTAAAAGGTGACACTTCCACCACAGTTATGCAAAAACGTATGCAACCCATCTCTGCAGTGTGTTTTACTAGTGTAGTCACAAAACCAATGTTTCAAACTCGATACTGATTCAAAGGAAATGGCTCAATATGTGGCACATAGCAAGGCATATCATAACAGAGAAATATTGCAATAAATGATAATATTGAAAGTACTTTATGCTGCTGACACAGGGCAGGAGAATCCCAGTGATGTGATTTGTTATTAAGTATTGATACTAGCTCAAATGTTTTGATACTTGGTACAGTATTTTTCGATAATTTCAATAACCCGTACTTTGGCTTTGTTCATTTTAAAAGTTTATATATGTGGCCTTGTTTTGTTCTGGATAAGGACATACACATTAATGATTTGATCTTGTTTTAATTGCATGTTTTATTTTCTTATTGTCTGTACTTGCTTTGTGCATTAAGAGCTAGCATCTGACTTCCTCCACTATTAAATTTTTTTCTATGCTAAATATAAAGTATGAAATTTATATTTAGCATAGAAAAAAAATCACCCATTACTAAATATGTTTGAAATTGAAAAACATTTTGGCATTGAAAGAGTTAAATGAGATTTTGCTTCTGAAATAAAATAATCAAAAATCCATCCCTTTTGGAGCTCATACTATTGTGACATGTTAAAACAGAAATAATTACCCAAATCACTGAAAGCAAATAAAGGCAATTTGTAACTAAAACAAACGTTATCTCTAATGCCAATATCCTGGATTCCCATATCGAACTACCCTCCATAAATATTGACCAGAACAGTTAAAACATATAGAGCCTAAAATACACAAGACATATTTGCTGGGTCAAAGGATTGTTTGCATAAATCCTTAAGACATCCCAAACCATAAAAAGGCATTCCTTGGCATAATTCAACTAGGCCGGTCACTATAATCACTATATCGTCTTATCATTCTATATATGAAACAATATGGAACTGTCTGTTTTTGGGATCAATATTTATGGTGTGTACATTTTCTTTGCACATGTGGGAAATATTTGGTTATTTTTTGGCTATATGAGAAATTACTAAATAAACTTTCTCTACTATAAATCTTATCAAACTGATCTGACTGATACAAACTAGGAAATGTCTAAAGTGTTTCATTCTGTTTTTTTTAACAATATTGTAGATTTAGAATAGTTTTTGTGGTTTAAATCTGCTCTTGGTTTTTTGCGTCAGTGGCATAAATTAGCTTAAATATTATCGTTTATTGTGACAGACACTATGCAACTTTTCCGGTTGGGAAGTTCACCACTTGCTTCTCTGCGTGGAGATGTTGTTTTGATTGTAATCGTCCGTAGTATGGCATTAATTGTACCCACTTAACTGTTATTTAATTACATGCATGTTTACTGTGAGCGAGGTTGTTTCTCCATAGATCTGACCTGTAACTTGGTCTAGTGGTGGCACCATCTAATTGTCATAGAGATGGATAAGTTCACTGCAATACTGTTGAATATTCTACACAGTGCAATTACATTTCTATGGAGACGAGCAGGTGGTTGACCTTCTGCCAGTTACACACACAAGTACATACACAAGTTACACATTGCACCTTTAATAAATATTTCACTTTTTTTAATCACACAAGCTTCAATTAGCTTTATTTTCAATACAATAAAAGCTATTTTAGGCAAATGTTTACCTCTGAAATGGAAATAACTCTGGAAATAACTGCAGGAGTTTGTTGGTGGTGGCCTGGTTTTAAAAAGATATTAAGCATGGGCAGTTTTCACAAATTATTTTGATGTAAAATACATAAAATACTGCAAAAACTAGCACCTGCAATGCGTTTCTATTGTAAAAACATTATTTGTTCAACAGTGCCCCTCTAGTTATAAACTTGGGGTTGTGCCACAAATGTCAGAATATTAATTAATTGGTTTAGTGCTACTTTGGCCCGGTTATTCCCGTTTCAGCTGTAGTTTAGTCCTTCTTAAGCTCTGGTTTAGGTCTGGCTTAAACCTGGTGTAGTCTTACTATAACTTTGTTCAGTCCTGTTTTAAGACCCGGTTCAGTCCTACTTTAGTCCTAGTTTAGTCCTGTTTTACACCTTGTTTAGTCCTGTTTTAGACCTGGTTTACTCCTGTTTTAGACCTGGTTTAGTCCTGTTTTAGACCTGGTTTAGTCCTGTTTTAGATCTAGTTTAGTCCTGTTTTAGACTTGTTTAGTCCTGTTATAGACCTGGTTTAGACCTGGTTTAGTCCTGTTTCAGACCTAGTTTAGTCCTGGTTTAGTTCTAGTTTAGACCAGGTTTAGTCCTCTTTTAGACTTGGTTTAGTCCTGTTTTAGACCTAGTTTAGTCCTGTTTTAGACCTAGTTTAGTCCTGTTTTAGACCTAGTTTAGTCCTGTTTTAGACCTAGTTTTGTCCCGTGTTAGTCCTGGTTTAGTCCTGTTTTAGACCTAGTTTAGTCCTGTTTTAGATCTAGTTTAGACCTGGTTTAGTCCTGTTTTAGACCTAGTTTAGTCCTGTTTTAGATCTAGTTTAGACCTGGTTTAGTCCTGTTTTAGACCTAGCTTAGTCCTGTTTTAGACCTAGTTTAGTCCTGTTTTAGACCTAGTTTAGTCCTGTTTTAGACCTAGTTTAGTCCTGTTTTAGATCTAGTGTTAGACCTAGTTTAGTCCTGTTTTAGACTAGTTTAGTCCTGTTTTAGACCTAGTTTAGTCCTGTTTTAGATCTAGTTAGACCTGGTTTTAGTCCTGTTTTAGACCTAGTTTAGTCCTGTTTTAGATCTAGTTTAGACCTGGTTTAGTCCTGTTTTAGACTTGGTTTAGTCCTGTTATAGACCTAGTTTAGTCCTGTTTTAGACCTAGTTTTGTCCTGTTTTAGTCCTGCTTTAGACCTGGTTTAGTCCTGTTTTAAACCTGGTTTAGTCCAGTTTTAGACCTGGTTTAGTCCTGTTTTAGACCTGATTTAGACCTGTTTTAGTACTGTTTTAGTACTGTTTTAGTACTGTTTTAGACCTGGCTTAGTTCTGATTTAGACCTGGTTTAGTCCTACATTAGCCCCGATTTAGCCCTGGTTAAGTCCTACTTTAGACCTGGTTTAGTTCTGGCTTTGATTTGGTTTAGTCCCACTTTAGCCCTGGTTTAGTCCTTGTTCAATATAGTTTGGCATATTGTGAATAATATTTGCTTGTACCTCTACTGAAGGGAGTAAGGGCAGGGCTGCGGGGTCCCAGGCTGGGTGTGTCGTTATCGGGGATACTGTTGCTGCTGTGGGTGTTGTTGATGCTGTTGCTGTGGACACTGTTGCCGTGGACACTGTTGCCGTGGACACTGTTGCCGTGGACACTGTTGCCATGGACACTGTTGCCATGGACACTGTTGCCTTGGACACTGTCATTGGAGCTGGAGGTCCGCTGGGGCACTGGAGGGGGTGTATCCGGGAGCAACAGAGGCGGAGGGGCAGGTAGAGGGATGTCGGGGGCACTTTTAGCCCTCTCTCTCTCCTTAAAACCCTCCCTCTCTCGGTCTCCTCGCTCGCGGCTCGTGTCCTTCCGTGGTTTGATCAGTTTGGCTAAAGCTTTGGCGCCGGACCACTGACTCTTCCTATAAGAGAAATTTTAAAATAGTTGATAAAATGCAGTTAAATAAATCACAAATCTGCTGTACGTAGGATGTATTTAATGGTTTTTAATGTTTGTGTTGTATCTTTACGGCTTTTTAAATTGAGCTGCATGTAAATCATACTGTTGTGTTTTTAGATAGACCATCATAGACTGTATATAAGAATGGACATAGCTAACGTGCTAACCGCCGCTTTACATTCCATAAGCTTAGGCTTCTGCCTGTTCCGTTTCAGACTTTGTGTACTTTGATATGCTTTTGTGGAATTAAGACAGAAAAAAAAAATGTCTGAAACAAATAAAGATGATAAAGATAAAGATAACATTCGGAAATTGTCATTCTCTGTAATTGCTGCAGTCTTAAAATGTTCATATTAACCTGCTCTACTTGATCCTGGTATTTTCTTTTGCTATTGTGTCTGTAAATCAAGATATGAACATTAATAACAGACAAATCAGTCGCTTCCCACTAGCGTTAGCAACAGGTTTGATTGAAAGCATTGCTAAACGGCGGTGCAGACAGGAAGGGGCACTACCGTCAACATCCTCGCTTTGGATTGGCTCTTTGATTGCTATGATACTTGCGATATGGAATTTGTCCCTATAACTGCTAGCCTTGATGAGCTCCATTTAACTGGAGCTGAATGCTGTGGGTGACGTCACACTCACTTAGTCCACTTCTTTATACAGTTTGTGACCATTTTACCATCTGAAAATTGACTGAAATATGGATAATTGTACACTGTTAATTAACTGAAATATGTAAATGAACTTATTGCCTTGAAATTATAGTATATAACTATGCATTCATGTATTTGTGAGACGAGTGAGTACAAAACACAATACTGTACAAAAACTTAAAAATGTTATAAAATTTCTCTTCTAAAAAGTATTTTAAGAATGCAATATAAATATTGCATCCAGACATTTCCAGTGGTAAAAAGTTTCAGATTTTAAAATTGTAGTATAAACTAGTAATATTGATTAACTTAACTTTTAATAACTTTTTATTCCCAAGTTGGTGAGTCTTACTTTTTGGGCGTGGGATCATAGAATTTGTACTGGGTCCATGATCTTTTTCCTCCAGTTTCTCTTTTTGTCGCCGGAGAGCGTTCAGCTTATCACTGAGACAGAAAAGACATTTAACATCTACTCGTATTTAAAATAATCGCATTTCTATATTGGTGTGGATGTATGCAGAGCGTTGGATGGTTACATGTATAGCTTCTGCTCCTGGTGGTACAGCTCTTTGCTCTCCATGCTCCGCTCCAGTAGAGTGTGGTTCTGTTGGCTCAGCAGGTTGATCTGACTAAGGAGGTGGTGGTTTTCCTCCTCCAAGTTTCCTTTAAGTCGACTCAAGAGCTTAAAAACACACAAAAACAAATGGTCAAATGAAAACAGTTTTGTGATATTGACATTCCTGTTAAAATCAGCGGTGAGATGGACTTATTTGGGTTAGACTCCCTAATGTCCAGGCCTCTTTTCAGCTAAGGACAGCAGCTAATTACAGATGTTCTCTAATATGCACGATCCCATTCAAATAAATACATGTGGGTTTAAATACCTTACGCCTCACTTCAGCATTTACATTAGAGTGTGAATTGTTGGATTTTATTATTTACTACATTCATATTTCTATATATTCACTTGCATCATGCAACTGTTGTAATTAATTCTTTTGTCTTGTATATTTCTTTCTTAATGAGGCACATTATCTTGCTTTTGCATGAATCGTGCTTTATAAAGAACAACAGTGGTTTAGTGGTTAGAGCACTCATCCACGCAAAGGAAAGGTTAGATGTTTGATTCCTGTCAATGTGCCCTTTGGCAAGACGCATTGCTTAGTATGAATGTGGTGTTGTGTGTGTGCGAGCGCTGGTGGCCAATGCTGCAAAGTGCCAGCGTTACTTCTGCAAAGGGCAGCTGTGACTACAATAGTGGTTTACCTCCAGTGAATGTGGAGCCCTGCCTGCAAAACTGTGTTAAATCCCTCTTACCTCACAGTGGTTGTCCAGTTTGGTCATGGTCAGGTCCAATCCTTTGGTGCTGCTCCATTAAAGAGTCGTATCATGGACATCCACTGGCCCGCCTCCGTCTGCGCCGCGCTCAGAGAAGTCTTTAACTCCAAGACCCTCTGCTGAAGACCATCACTCTGCTCCAGCTGATGGGTCTGGCTTGCTGTCATCCTACAGGTCAGGAGAGGTATTACAACAATTAAGAAGAACATTAAAGAGCCTGTATGTGATTTTGAACCATGAGTGAAGAATATGTTTACACACATTCGCATTTGTTTTTTATTACATTGAAAAAAAACAAAAAAAAAACAAATAATCATGCATACAGAATATTAATCTTAATTTTAAAATGTTCTGATCAATATAAATGTAATTTATGTATATTATATCTTAGATTATTTCACTTGTTTTAAAATAATTTTGCTTGAAATATAGTCTGCCAATGAAGCAATTTTTTACTCTAAAATAACTAAGATGTAATCTAAACAATTCAAAAATCTCTTAAAAAGAAGTCACAATATTTTAGTGCAATAAGTAATAGGATTGAAAACTAAAAAAAGAAATAAGATTCTGAATTAAAGTAATTAAACTCTATTTTGCAGAGTATTTTTTCATTGGTAAGACTTGAGTGAAACTGGGGTAATTACCGATCCATTTCATTTTTGAGCTGCAGATTTTCTTGTACTAAAAGTCGATTCTTCTGAACTTCTTGGCTGAGCTCCTCCTTCTCCTTCTGCCCTTGTCCCTCCTGTTTTTCCCATATGTCCTTCTGCTGCAGCAACACACAGTACCTACAAAACACACCAGAGGTTCAGTGTTAAGATGTATATTAAAAATCCCTTTATATTTAATCTGTTATTCCCCAAGAGGGCGATAACACTCACACACACCTGGACTCAAACTGCTAAGGGTTCAGTGCAATGCCCCAAATGTTTACCTTCTATATGGGATTAGGTAAATATAGTAGGTGGCTTGGGAACCCTCATATCACAGAAAGGAGTGAATCCATTGAAACGGTGAAGCAAAATGTACAAATCAATATAGAAATAAGTAAGTATTGTACAGTGTGCTTGAGGAGAAACAAAGCACAAACAACGTAATATATATTTTCGTGTCATCTGATAAATAGAAATTTCTCAGTAGAAACATGTTCACAGTGTAAATGACCCTGAGAACAAAGATTAAAATCAAACTGTGAAAGATTCATTTATGACACTGTCCTGGTCATATGCTTTAGCCCACAGTGTTTTGTTAAAAGGGCTTACACTATGCCTGGGTCATAACTTTTCCTGTTTGTTTTTGTGTGTAGGCAGCACGGTGGCTGAGTGGCAATACTCATGCCTCACAGAAGAAGGTTTGGTTCGATCCCCGGGTCGCCCAGGCCTTTCTGTGTGGAGTTTTTCATGTTTCTCCCCATGTCTGGATGGGTTTCCTCCGGGTACCCCGGTTTCCTCCATCAACCAAAACATGAACACCCTTCGAGACAACTGTTGTTGTGATTTTGGGTGTTACAAAAATAGATGAATTGAATTGAAGAACTTAGACAAATATATATGCAATAGAAAAATACCTATCTGGCCCAAGTTATCAGAAAGGGCGTATGCAATAGTACCAGCAAAACACCTGCAGAGGGCGCTAGTCTTGCATCTCTCAGGCAGAAAGAAAGACTGCTTCAGTAAATTTATGCAGCCTTTTTAAAAGATAGTAAAAGATAATGCAACTTTATTAGAGAATGCTTGTCACCATGGAGATGAGAGATATAATACATCCCAGTTATCAGGTATTTATTATTATAGACACATTTGGGTGTTTGGGGTCACTGAATTAAGATGGTGTGATGTAGAGCAGTACAGGGGGGTGTTTGATAAAGATGCAACATGTTAACATGATTAAAGCATTGATGAGTAAATTCTGCATAGTCCCTTTAAAGTGCTCATAAACTGTATATATAGCAGCTGTGTTCTAAATAGAAAGTGATCATGGGTGTGATTTCGGCTCCATCAGCTCTGGCTCCAACTCACTTTACATTGAAAATTTGTCACTCCTCTCTCTGTAACTGCCACAGTGAGAGTCAACATTTTGGTTTTAAATGTTCGTATTAACCCGCTCTACATGATCCTGTTTTTTTTTTTATTTCACTATTGTGTCCGTAAATCAATATATGGACATTAATAAGAGACAAATCAGGGACCTTCTTTCCCTGCCGTTGCTCCTGCTAGCGTTAGCAACAGGTTTGATTGACAGAGTTGCTAAGTGCCTGCTCCCTACTAAACCAGGGGTGCGAGCTGGAGGGGGCGTTACCTCCAACAGCCTCGCTCCAGATTGGTTCTTTGGTTGCTATGATACTCATGGTCAGAGCTCCAGATATGGAACAGCTCAAATTTCTCCCCATAACTGCTGCCTCAAACACTATGGGTGACGTCGCACTCATTTAGTGCACTGCTTGAGTGCAGTCTATGAGTGCACATGACAAAAGTTTTCATGTTTTTGTAATTGTTACTTGGTTTGGTGGGATAGTAACTCATTTTTACATCAGTTAAGCAGTTTGTGGGAAAGAGTTGGAAAAAAAATTCAAGAAGTAGCAGTGATTTCTAAAACAGAAACACACAACACTGAAAACTCCATCTAAAATGTAAAAACAATTTACGCACAAGGAAGGCATTTTTCTGACAGATTCTCTGGTTGCACTCACTTATTGTGTAGAGCCCTGTGCTCGCTCTCTAGCGCCCTCTGCTTGCCCTTGAGTGCCGCATGTTGGCTGATCAGAGCCTCGTACTCATGCGCTTGTCTCTCGTGAACGTTCATCAGTCTCTCATGGTCACTCAGGACGCTCTCTCTCCCTTTCCACGCCTCCTCCCTCTGCCTCTGCCAAGACTCCACTTCCGCTTCCAGAGCTGTCACCTGACCCTGCAGCACGGCATTCTGGGCCATGAGAGAGGCACTCTGAGAGGAGAGGGTTGAGTTCTCCACCTGGAACATACAGACACAGAGTTTAAGATGCTAAACTGTGAGCATTTACCTAGCCAAAACAGTGAAACCCTCAACTTTAAAGACAAGAATATACAAAACACAGCTGAAAATAATCAAGTTTCAATACAATATTACAAAGGCTTTTGTGTGTCTGCATCATGAATTTGACTTTTACCTTTAGTTTACAATATTTACAATTTTGTTGTGGGAAGGAATACAAGTATACTGTATTTACATTTTAGTAGTAGAGACTAAGATGAATAAAAATAAAAATTCTCTTCCATCTGAAAATAAAACACAAGATGTTGACTGGGGTTTATAACTACAATGTCCATCTCATTTTAGACCTGGTTTAGCTCGACTAAAGCTTAATATGATAGTTGGAAAGCCACATACTGTTAGGTGGCATTTGGTGTGAAAAGTTTAAGAACCACTGCTCTATATGATATAATGCCTCCTCAGGCCCTGTTTAAATCAGTAGGTGCAGACATTACAGGCATGACTTTTAATGATACGTCTGATGTGAATCGTTCCTCTTCACCTGCAGTTTGGCGGTCTGAGTGTGCAGGCCTGAGTTCTGCTCCTGTAGTGTGCTGGTGTGACGTTGTAGAGTTGAGATCTGGTTGTTCAGAGAATTATTCTGATTTTCCAACTGTTTGAGCTGCTCCTTTAACAGACTGCTCTCTGTCTGCAGCGAGGCATTCTGAAATTTAACACAAATTAGTACACAGTTTAAATAAGTTAAAAAAATTGACAACATCTTGAGACAGAAACCTACATTCTTCTCCACATCGATCAGGTGATCTTTAATTCGCAGCAGTTCTGCAGTGGCCGACCCTTGACCCCGGTCGTTTCCTGAGTGTTTCTGGGAATTGTGGTTTTGTTCCTGCTCCTGCTTGAGTGATAATGTTTGCCGAACCTAAAAATGCACCACAGTTATTGTTACAGCAGAAATTTAACAATAACTACTTTGGGTTAAATTCAGAATTGAAATCTTGATTTCTTTAGTTTAGTTTAAAGGTGCACTATGTAACTTTTCTTGTGGAGGGTTTACTACCTTTTATCTCCATGAAGATGTTATTGCTTTGCTCATAATGTTGCAGTTATTGGTATAAAAAAATACCTTGAAAAACATGCATTCTTACTGTGAGTGGGGTCGTCTCTCCGCAGATCTGATGTGTAACTTGACCTAGTGGGGTAACTTGCTTGTCTCCATGGAGATAGATAATTGTAATGTCATACTGTAGAACATTCCCAGCAAAGCAACATCTCCATGGAGACAAGCAGCTGGTGGACCCTCCACTAGAAAAGTTACATATTGCACCTTTAAATGTATTTACTTTTAAATTTTTTATATATGATTTATTTAATTACAAATTTTAAATATATTTTCTTTTCGTCAAAATTGTCCAGATTGCCAGATTATTACAATTTTGTGTTCATTCAAGTATGTATATGTTTATTACTATACTGGCAGTTTTGCTATTAGTGCTTTTAGACCTGACTGCAGCTTTTGACACAGTTGACCACTCAACTCTTTTAAACCGTCTTGAATATTGTGTGGGTGTCAGGGGGACAGCCCTGGACTGGTTTAGGTCGTACCTAACAGGGCGGTCCTTCACAGTCAGGCTGGGGGACTCTACCTCATCCTTCACCCCACTTGTGAGCGGAGTCCCCCAAGGTTCAATTCTGGGGCCTATTCTTTTTGCACTTTATCTTCTCCCGCTTGCGGACATTTTTAAAAGACATGGCCTTTTATATCATTTTTACGCAGATGATTGCCAGATTTATTTACCAATTTCTAAAAAAGACAACTGCTCCCTGACACCCCTACTCGACTGTCTATGTGACGTCAAGGCTTGGTTGGCCCAAAACTTTTTAAAATTGAATGAAGCAAAGACCGAGGTTATACTGTTTGGCTCTGGCAGTACCCTCACGGACGTGGGACCTCTTCAAAATTATGTGCGTCCCACAGTCACCAACCTTGGCGTCACCATAGACAGCGATTTTAAATTTGACAAGCATATTAATGGCGTTTTAAAATCTAGTTTTTATCATCTGCGGCTTTTATCCAAAGTCAAACCGTTTTTATCTTTTAAACTTTTTGAACAAGTCGTGCACGCTTTTATTTCTTCGCGCCTGGACTACTGCAATGCACTTTATTCTGGCATTTCACAAAACTCGCTTTACCGACTGCAGTTAGTCCAAAACTCTGCTGCACGACTTTTAACAGGAACCAAAAAACACGATCATATCACACCAATTCTTGCGTCTTTGCACTGGCTTCCTGTTAATTTTAGAGTTGATTTTAAGATTTTATTGTTTGTTTTTAAAGCTTTGAATGGTCTGGCCCCAGATTACATCTCAGACCTCATCAAAATTTACACCCCGGTGCGCGCTCTGAGGTCTGAGGGCCAGCTCCAGCTCGTGGTCCCTAAGACCAGACTTAAAACCAGAGGGGACAGGGCCTTTTCTGTGGTTGGACCTAAACTGTGGAACGCCCTGCCCCCCCACGTTCAAACAGCTCCCACTGTAGAGTGTTTTAAGTCTCGTCTTAAGACCCACTTTTATTCTCTGGCTTTTAACACTGCGTGAGTTGTGTGGTCCTCTGTGTTTTTCTTTTCTTTTATTTATTTTTATGTGTTTTATTGATTTTATTTTATTTTTATGTCACTTTGTCTCTGTGCAGCACTTTGGAAACAATTTGTTTATGAAATGTGCTATATAAATAAAGTGGATTGGATTGGATTGGATAAAGACGTCAGAAATATAATGCAACAAGACAAACAAGTTAAATACCACAGGTGTTTATCATGAAAGTATTAAGTTGTATTAAGTTGTCGAAGCTACTCAGAAATCAAGATTTATATTTAGTAATACAGGTGATTCAACTAATCAATATACTGTGTACCCCTCTTGCCATGAGTTTCAAAATTATGACCGATGCCATGGTGATTAACAAGTAAAGAGTAAATATATCTTTTGAATGTGAAAGTCCTCAAAAAATTGCATATAACAGGAAGCAGAAATACAAGAATATAAATAATGCCTTGATCACATGGTAGACTTATATAGGGTCATAATCAGTTGTATAGAGTTATATAGTTATAATGAGTTGTTCTCACAGTGTTGAGTTCCGAGCGCAGAGACGCGTTCAAACTGTGGCTCTCCTCCAGTTTCTTTTCCAAACTCGATATTTTTTCCTCTTTTAGTTTCATCGTTTGTTGGACTGTTTCCTCCAAACGGGACTCCAGCAGCTGGTACCTGCTGATATTCACATGCAAAAGAACTGGGTCACACACAAACCTATTTATACACAGAAAACAGTTTTAACAAATCATATGAGAAAATTATGGGCTAGATTCTGATTTTTTGTTTTTGTTTATGTTCATATTGAGGCTGGGATGCTTCACAGTCTGATATGATATAAATGGCTTAAAAATTATATTTGAAGAGTTCATTTGCAGAAACAGATAAATGCCATATGAAAAACTCATTGGAGGCTTGTAGTTTACTCTTAGCATAGTCATATTTTCAAAAGCCAAATGTTGTTTTCATAAAGATTTTCATATTATACAAAAAGCATTATGACAAAAGTTATTACCTTAACAAAGCACAGAACCCATCCAGACTAAATAAAATAAAACAAAATAATAAATAATGGGTAAATAAAAATAAAAACGAAGCAAAAATATAGGAAACCATATGTATTTTACTGCTATCTGAATATTAATTGAAGGGAATGTCAAGTAATAAAGCTTTTTAGATGCATTATATAATTCATATATCATATCAAAACATAATAATTCATATATCCTTTGAATATTGTCATGTAACCACCATTTTTATACTGAATGCATATATTCTTTGAATGTTGTATCCTTTTGAAGGTTGTTTAACAAGCACTATTTTATACTAAAGTTTGAGCACGGGTTTGATATACTAACACTGAAACTATTCATTAAAGTTGTATCCTTTTGAGGTATGCCTAACAAGCACCATATTCTAACACTGAAACTATTCACTCATTATAACAGTCCTACTTTAAAGGCAACATTGTGAGATGTGAATTGTGGGAGACAGTGGGTGCTTTCCACAGACTCCCATACAGAGATAAGGCTGCCGGAGTAGACTCAAGGCCGGAAAAACAGACGGGTGCGGCTCGGAGAGGTGAACGAGGCTGGAAGGAGGGATTCAAGGCATCTACCTTCTCAACAATATTTGCATATTCATGTTGCATGTTACATTTTTGTCTTTGGGGCCAGGGAAAGGCAGACAGAGCCTGCTGCACATACGAGGGATAGATCATTTGACCCCGGGTACTGTATTAGATTGTAACTGTCAGGGGAATAAACTTTTGAGATTTGAATTGACCGAATCCAGTCGTCATTTTGATAGAACACACCTAACATAATCCATCCATTCTTGATAAAATCCACTTCACATTATTGTGAAAAGAAAAACAGCTTTTGTCAATTTTTCAAAACTGAGATAGGTTTTTGCTATTAAACTTTTCAATTTCAGAATATCACGATCATTTATATCTTTTAACTCACTTCAATTGTTAAGTAAAATTATTTTGAGAAACCACTTCATTTGCACTTTTTATCTCAAAATGGTGTATTTTTTTTCTCTAATCTTGTACAAAACTGACAGACCTGCCAGAGCACATTTTGGTACATATAGCTTGAACGGATTGTACTGTATTGTTACAGGATCTCCATGTCCAGAGATCCGGTCGTCGAGGCCCCCGCCTTCGACTGCCGCCCAGATCTTCATGCACCGGCCCCTTACGGATCCTCTTGCGGGTGGTGGGTCCACATGAGGACGGCTCCACGTCACTCCTTCGGGCTAAGCGCGGCCGGGCCCCGTGGGGAAAGGCCCGGCCACCGGGCACGGCGCTCGCTGTCGAGCACCCACCCCAGGCCTGGCTCCAGGGTGGAGCCCCGGTAACGCCGGTCCGAGCAACGTAGTTTGCCTTGTTGTACTCTTTTCATAAGGGGCTTCTGAAGCGCTCTTAGTCTGTCCCGTCTCCCTGGACCTGTTTGCCATGGGTGACCCTACCAGGGGCATGAAGCCCCCGACAACATAGCTCCCAGGATCATTCGGGCACTCAAACCCCTCCACCACGTTAAGGTGGCGGTTTAGGGAGGGGCAGATCTGACAGGCGGATCGGTGCAGCGTCTGCAGTGATGCGGTCGCTGTATCGGTCCATTGTGGTGAAGAAGGAGCTGAGCCGGAAGGCGAAGCTCTCGATTTACCGGTCAATCTACGTTCCTACCCTCACCTATGGTCATGAGCTCTGGGTAATGACCGAAAGGACAAGGTCACGGATACAAGCGGCCGAAATGGGTTTCCTCCGCAGAGTGGCTGGGTGCACCCTTAGGGATAGGGTGAGGAGCTCAGTCACACGGGAGGAGCTCGGAGTAGAGCCGCTGCTCCTACACGTTGAGAAGAGCCAGCTGAGGTGGCTCGGGCATCTGCTCAGGATGCCTCCTGGACGCCTCCCTAGGGAGGTGTTCTGGGCATGTCCCACCGGGAGGAGGCCCAGGACACGCTGGAGGGACTATGTTTCTCGGCTGGCCTGGAAACGCCTTGGGATCCCACCGGAGGAGCTGAAGGACGTGTCTGGGGTGAGGGAAGTCTGGGAGTCCCTGCTTAGACTGCTGCCCCCGCGACCCGGCCCCGGATAAGCGGAAGAAAATGGATGGATGGATGGATGTTACAGGATCCCCAAATAAAATATATTGACTTGTCATTATTTGTTCTAACATTTATTATTCAATTTCCAATCATAAACATGGGAGTGGGAAATATACAACAGTGACAATACCTGATAACACCTAATATAAAGAAGTGGACTAAGTGAGTGTGATGTCACTTAATGTTCAGCTCTAGTTAAATGAAGATCATCGAGGCTAGCAGTTATAGGGGCAAATTTGGAGCCAAGTTGCATATTACGAATTCCAATTGTAAATATCGTAGCAACCAAAGAGCCAATCAAGAGTGAGGCTGTTGAAGGTAACGGCCCTTGCTCCTGCACTGCTGGTTTAAAGAGCCAATAATAAATACATTAAACATATAAACAAGAGCTAATAATAAATACATTGCATAAATACCTGTCCTCCATCGTGTGCTCCTGCTGCAGAAGTTTCTCTCGGTTCAGTCCAATCTTCTCCAGTTCTTCGTTGAGACGCTCCAGCTCCACGTTCTGCTGCTGAAAATTTAGCTTCTCAGACACCAACTCCTAAGTGTGTGAAAATCAAAACAAAGTTCTGCATTTTAATTAGGTTCAAGAAGGTGAGAAAAATATACACTATATATATCCTTTACTGGCATGAAGAGGTACTGATTATTAACTTGGTACCCTTAACTTCAACTACACAAAGACTCAACGAGAACTAAACCTGGACTGGTACATTGGAACATTTAGATGATTACTAGAGATCGATTGCTATGTAGGCCTGTCACAGTAACATGTTTTGAAGACAATTATATCACTGAAGTAAATATAGATGATAAATGATAATATTGAACCTAATTTATGATATAGTTACTGACACAAAAACCCAAGAGCAGATTTAAACTACAAAAACTATTCTAAATCTGCAATATTGTTAAAAAACATAAGCTGCAATAAATAAACAGCAGAATGAAAAACTTTCATTCTTAGTTTGCATCTGTAATGAGTCACTGAAGTTATTAATTCAACCTTTTATGGCTTAAATCTTAAATATAGCCAAAAAATAACCAAAAATTTCCCAGTGGTACAAAGGAAAAAATACACACAGTATATATTAAGTCCAAAAAATACTGTTCCAGCTTTCATATACTGAACCATAAGTTGATATAGTAATTGCTGTGACAATAATCTTGGGTGATGCCGATTGTTTGGAATCAAAAGAAACCTAAAGAAGCCCAAAAATATCGAAGGAGGTTATCGGCCGACATGTACGACCAATTTTGATTATTTTTGCCTAAATGATGTCATTTAAAATGACTTCAAACTCCATCAAAGCCCTTTTAACAACACACTTGTAAGAGACCTGTGTAGTTAAGTTTTGTGTTTTGTCTCTTCATAGTAGTGTTACGATAAAGTTTTGTGTGTCTTTTTTAGGCATGAGATCGACCAAAACAAAATATCCCCCCTGCTGAAGATTGAAGGCCGATAGCCGATACACTAAAAAGCCCAAATATCATTCTATCTCTAATATTACTACCTAGGACTAAACTAGGTATGAACTATTGCAGAAACAGGTCTTAAGCAGGTCTAAACAAGGACTACATTAGCTATAATGCAAGTTTAATAAGGTCAAACTGTTGCCAGAATATCAACAATGAATGCCCACTGTATTACATTGTTTATTCTCTCATAATAAGTATTTATATTAACATAATTACAATTATGAATGTGTTTAACTGCATGGATGTTTTGTAGTTATGATTGATAGCACTGTATACTGTTCCCACCTCTCTCAGAGTTGCCAGCATTCTCTTATCGATCGTCACTTGTTTCTGTAACTCCTTATTCTCCCTCTCTGCCTCCTTGGCTTTGACAGACAGCTCCTTCAGCCTATCAATCTCCTTCTTCAGAGCCACACTCTCTTTCTGCATCGTAGCCAATCGCCTGCTCTTCTCCTCTAGGTCTGCCTCTTTTGTCTCCAGCAGCGTCCTCACTCGCCAGCTCTCCTTCTCCAAATGCTTCCTACTCTTCTCAGATTGGTCGAAATCCTTTTGTAACTTCCTCCTTTCATCGTCTGTTTCTTCCCAGTGTTTCCTTTGCACCTGCAGTTCTCTCCTCAGCTCTTCCTCTCTGCTCTTCATTTCTTGGTTCTCTCGTTCAGTCTCTTCCCTTTCCTCTTTTTGTCTCTCTAAATCCTCCTCCAATCGATGTTTTTCATGGTTCAGAGACGCCATATTTGCTTCCAGTCTTTCTGCTCTCTTTTTCTCCCCTTGTGCCAAGTCTTGGGCTTCTTCAAGCTTCCTTCTCAGTTCCTGTCTCTCTTTCTGTACTTCCTGATGCTCCTCTTGTAGGGAGGACAAACGAGCGGTTGTGGAGCGGAGGTTTTCCATTGAACATCGGAGCTCCAGGTTTTCTTTGGCTAAGAGGCTGTGTTCGGACTCATGTTTGCCCAGCCGGTGGAGCTCTTTTTGGGATTCCTCTGCCTCACATTTCAGCCTGTGCACCTCCTGCTCCAGAGAAGAAACCTGCTTCTCCAGAGCCTCAGAACGCTCGCTACAGGCATGCAGAGAAGTCACCTGGGAAAAAAAAAAAAGAATTAGACAAATAAAAATCCTACATAAAATTGGGGTGACGGTGGTGCAGCAGGCTATTACCCACTAACAACAACTGGCACTGCCCTACAAGAGAAGCACTAAAACAAGTCTAAACAAGGTCTAACTCAAGACTAACCCAGGTTTAAGGCAACTCTGTTAAATACTGACAGTAAAAATAGTGTCACAAAACAAAAAACTTTAAGCTTTTGATACAAAGGAAAAGGACTGATAACCGTTTTGATACCACAAACATAATAAAATCACTCTTTTGGCAATTTATTTAATATGGTCTTAGTAGGCCTGTCACGAGAACAGAGATACAGTGATAAACGATATTATTGAAATTATTTTTGGCACTGACACAATAACAATAATGAAACACTTTTGCAATGAAATTGTACACATGATAGATTTTGAACCCCAAAATATATAGTTCCTGGTTTCATATACTGAAAGTTGATAGAGTATCATGACATTATCATGACAAGCCTAGGTCTTGAAGTTTTTACCTTTTAACATACTGCTGAAATCAAGTTTGGATTCTGGTTCTAGCATTGATTAGTATCTGGGTACACCTATACAACTATATTTCATACATTTTCTAGTGTAATAGTGTTTAATATCTGTTTTTGTTTGTAAAATCAAATGTTATAATATTACCTCTAATTCCCATAACCCACCTCTCTGTTGAGTGCATCCCTGCTCCTCTCCAGCCTCACAGCCTCTCTCTCCACCTCCTCACAGCGTGATGCTTTGCTCTTCACCCTCTGAACCTCCTCATTGGCCAGCTTGAGCTGCGTTTCCATGGTGACGAGTTTGGAACTGGATTCTGTGATTTTCCGATGGAGTTGTCGGTTTTCCGTCTCCACCTCTCGGACTCGGGCCTCGCTGTTGGCCTGAGCGCGCTCCTGAAGGGCAGCCATTGCGTCAGAGAGGTGCTTCTTCTCACTCTCCAACTCTAAAATCTGAATGGAAAAGGATGAAAGTAAAAAGTAGTTTTACTAAGTAGTTTAAAGTTCTGTATAATGCACATTGACTGTATAAAGAAGTGGACTAAGAGAGTGACGTCACTCACAGTTCGGCTCCACCTCATCGAGGCTGAAGGGAAAGGGAAGCTGTTGAAAGTCCATTCCTGCCCGCACTGTCTATGGCTCTACATGACCCTGGAGTATTTATTTCACTATTGTGTCCATAAATCAAGATATGAACATTAATAAGAGACAAATCAGACACCATCTTTCCCAGAGGTCACTCCTGCTAGCATTAGCAACAGGATTGATTGACAGCGTTGCTAAGCGTCTGCTTCTGCTAAACGAGTGGTGCGGGCAGAAAGGGGCGTTACCTTCACTCTGGATGGACTCTATGATACTCGCAGTAAGAATTCCTAATATGCAACTCGGCTCCAAATCTTCCACTATAACTGCTAGCCTCGATGAGCTTCATTTGACTGGAGCCGAACGCTGTGGGTGACGTCCCACTCTACTTCTTTATACAGTTGATTGTTTAAACCTGTCGGACATATTGAATCTGTCCTGCCTCGTACCTGTCTGTCTTTCTCTGCCTTCAGGATGTGCATTTCTCGCTCTACACCCTGTTTTTCCTTCAGGATTTCCTCTCCCAGCGACTCCATATCCTGGTTGGTCATTCTCTCCTGATCCAACAAACCCTGAAGACGCTCTAACTGTAGAAGAGACGGATAATGGTCAATATTAATGAAAAAATACAGTATTCATAAACAATGAATCCTTTGTAATAATGACAACATAAACATGAATTCTAAAGGGAAAGTTGAGTAGCAAAAATACCCCATTTAATTTAGTCATGGATTTAAACCTCCTGTTATATGCAATGCTGAGGACTTTTACCCATGCAAAATATATAATAGTTTGTTTTAAATTAGTTAATTGCTATGGGAACGGTCCTAATGTTTTATCTTTCTGAAACCCGTGGATAATCACACTGACCTCACTCTTTAGATCAGCATCAGGAAATCAGTACCTAGCTGTGCACAAAGCAACATACACTCTATATGTGCAAAGGTAGCAGCTGCTGAGAGTGCTGCTGACAGTAGTAACGAGCCATCATTTCTTCCATGTTCAAATATAAACATGTTCAGCAAAAAATCAAACAGAACAAGGATATTATGAAAAGTCAGATATAAAATGTGACTCACTAAAATGTGTGATGATCTAGGCTGGTATTTTCCACTTAAACTCAAAATGTACTTTGTGTTTAATGCAAGACAGATTTGGCTGTTAAAATGAGTAACATAAGCAATGGATATGAATGTCTCATACTTTTTCAAAGATTCCTCTGAATTTCAAATATTTTCTTAGGTGGTGCTTGGTGGAACAAGTTTGAGAACCACCATTTCATTATTTGGTGTGTGTCGCCATATCACCGCTAGTGTCGTAAATGTTGTGCCAAAGTAGTGTATGTTTAATAAAAGTATATAAGCTTAATATGACACAAAAGCCTCTTGTGTGTTGACAAAATGACAATAAACACAAAAATCCCAGTCAAGTCATTATAACAAGTAATGAATCACTGGACCTCTCTCATTAACAACTACACATGTTTCAAAGTCACCCACTTAACAAAAGAACTTCTCATCATTCTAAAACCTATGGCCGTGTCTGAAATATTAGGTTTAAATTACAATGAACCAAGTATAATGTCTTTTTCCCACAATAATTTGACAATAACACAACCGTTTTACATTTTGTCCTTTACACAATATATAAAAAGCACCTTATTGCTCAGACTTTGGTTCTCTCTGTCCAGTTCTTGTGCATGGAGTTGTTTTTCCTGCAGACTGTGGTTGTCCTCCTTCAGTCTCTCTATCGACGTCTGTAGCTCACGATTCTCTTTCTCCAGTTTCAAAACTCGACTCGAAACACATTCATTCAACTCGTGGACCAGAGACTTACGAGCTGAAAAAAAAGAAAAAACACATTTAAATAATTACTAATAGGTTTAAAATACAAATATAAATATACAGGTTCCTACACCTCAGACTGTATTAAGAAGTGGACTAAGTGAGTGTGACGTCACCTGGGCGTTGAGCTCCAGTCAAATGAAGCTCATTGAGGCTAGCAGTTAGAGAGGCCAATTTGGAGTCAAGTTCCGACCACGAGTATTATAGCAACCAAAGAGCCAATCTGGAGCAAGGCTGTTGACGGTAACGCCTCTTTCTGCCTGCACCACTGGTTTAGCAGGGAGCAGACAATCAAACCTGTTGCTAATGCTAGCAAGAGCAACCTCGAAGAAAGAAGGCCCCTGATTTGTCTGTTATTAATGTTCATATCTTGATTTACGGACAAAATAGCAAAATAAAAACATCATGTAGAGCGGGTTAATTTTAAGACCAAAATGGTGAGTCTGCAGTCACAGAGAGAGGGGTGACAGTTTTTCAATGTAAAGTGAATTGAGTCGATGGAACCGGAAGCACGCCCATGATCACTTCCTATTTGGAATGCAATGGCTAGCAGATTAGCTATGTCCATTTATATATACAGTCTATGGGAGAGACTAAAGTGTAGTGTGCATGTGAACAAGAACCGACCCAACAATGAACTAAACAGAACCAAGTGTAGTGTGCACTGAGACCACTTCACAGAATCCACAGTGGGGCTGTAGTCAACTAAAGACATGCCCAACTGATCGATTATACAGCTAAACAGTGGGCATGGCAAAACTCACAAAACTATTAGATATTTCTATAATTTGACCATCTATCTGACTATAATATGACCAACTACACTCATGAGAACAAATGCGCGTTACTTCATGCAAAATCAACTATTTATACAGAAAAGTACAAGGAAACTATTTGTATGACTGACTTACTTTCAAATCTTCAACTACTACTTACACATACCAAGCCAACCTTTTTTGACTAAGACAACATCAACAGCCCTACAGCCCTACCCCCCAGAGTGCAGTACCCTGTGTGTAAAGCCTCTCACTTTCAGTGTTGCTGTCATGGTTCTTGGACAGCTGCTCAAGCTCCCAGCCGAGGTGAGCTGACTCGTTCATGCTCTGCTTCTGCCCGATCTCCAGCAGCATGTTCTCCTCCACCAGCTCTTCCAAACGCCGACGCTCATTTTCACGCTCCTAAAGATGCCACAAAAAATATTTAACCGACATATCTGGACATAGCATGATTAGCCATATTAATGTTGGTCTGTATTTTAATTTCAACTTATTTGATTGATTTGTTGATATTTTATGATCTGCTTGTATTTGATTTGACTGGTTTTAGGATTTGAGAACAAGTAAGATTAAACTGAGCAGTAATTAATATTTTGTTCCCTTATTGCTAATGCTGTTGTTACCCGTCTCTGTCCTGCTCTTTGGGAACTGTTTAGGAAATGTGCTTTTAAAAAAGTGGATTGGAATGTAATGTGTTATATCAATATTTGTTTTTATACATTTTCTGTGAAACACCTTGAGCTTTTTAGACTGTTGTAAGGCGCTAAACATTGACATGGGTATGCCCCTCCCGAGATCTCTGAGTTTCTGTCTGTCCATGTTCCCAGGTGAACTTTGAGACCAGCTTAAAAACTTGGGGAGGTCAGACTTGTGCTGTATTTCAGGAACAATCTTCCTCTGGGTATTAGAACAGCCCAATCTCTAAATATTTTAAGTGGACAGTTGTCTTTAAAATCATACCATTTCCAGATCACTGATTTTGGCCCTTAGTAGCAGGTTGTCCTTCTCCAATGTGTGCAGCTTGTCACAGCGCCCCCTAGAGGCCGACAGCTGTTCTTCAAGCAGCACTTTAGTTTCCATTAGCGTCTGGTTGTCGTCACGAAGCTCCTACAGGGAAATGCAAACAGACAATATTATGAGATGAACTACTATTACTACGAACTACTACAAACTTCTACTACTAATACTGTTGAGCGCTTTTACTACTCCACACCTCTTTTTAGTCAATGAATCGATGCACAAGCCATGTCTTTAGTCCATCCAAAACCTTTTTAGATTTTAAGTCGGCTCCAGTCCTATGAGCACGTTTTTATTCTCATCCTTCATTTTCTAAGCAGTTTATACCTCCACTCTGGTCTTGTAGAAGTGCACGTCGTTGAGTTTCTCTTTGCAGCGCATTAGCTCCGCCTCCAGACGGTCGACCCGAGATGCTCGCTCCCTCAGAGAGTCCACCTCATCCCTGTAGACACGAGCCGATCGAGCCTCACACGACAGGGACTGGTGCTGAGGAGAGAGACAAAAGAGGATGTGAGAATGTGACAATCATTTAGGGATGTGATGATAGTGGCATTATTTTTATATTACAATGTCAATATAATATATTCTGGTGCAGACTTGGTTAACTACATAATCACAATCACATTCGTACACAAATGTGGAGGAAGTGTCTTGCCAAAGGATACATCAACTGCTAACCTTCAGAATTGTAGACTTACAACTACTTTTACTTCTACCATCTCAGATATTTGTAGGAACCATATCATGATGTGAGATTGTGACATTTTACAGTGTATTTTATTGAGCTAATTTTATTAGGTAATATGTTCACCTGCTCAGCGACTGCAGATGGAAAGTAGCTAAATCTGGTTCAGTTCATCTTTTCTTTTATGAGATTAATGAATTTGCTAATGATCCCTGACAAATAAAAATTAAACTAAACTGACGAAACTCACAGAAGGTTTGTTTTTACAATATTGTCATTTTGTACTATGACAATAGGCTGTATATATAAATGGACATACAGTGGGGCGGGTATTTAGTCAGCCACCAACTCTCTGCAAGTTCTCCCACTTTCAAAGTGGGAAATCATAGGCACACTTCAACAATGAGACAGAATGGGGGAAAAGGATCCAATGAAGAATTTTTAATCAATTAATTGGTAAATTCCTCAGTAAAATATTTGTTCACCAACAAACAAGCAAGATTTCTGGCTCTCACAGACCTGTAACTTCTTCTTTAAGAGGCTCCTCTGTTCTCCACTCGTTACCTGTATTAATGGAACCTGTTTGAACTCGTTATCAGTATAAAAGACACCTGTCCAAAACCTCAAATAGTCAGACTCCAAACTCCAGCTGTCATAGGACACCAGAAACAAAATTGTAGACCTGCACCAGGCTGGGAGGACTGAATCTGCAATAGGTAAGGAGCTTGGTGTGAAGAAATCAACTGCGGGAACAATTATTAGGGATTATTGGGAGAATATCATATGGTCAGAAGAAACCAAAATAGAATTTTTTGGTAAACACTCAACTTGTCGTGTTTGGAGGAGAAAGAATGCTGAGTTGCATCCAAAGAACACCATACCTAAATGGGGTGGAAACCTCATGCTTTGGGGCTGTTGTTCTGCAAAGGGACCAGGGCGACTGATCCATGTAAAGGAAAGACCGAATGGGGCCACGTATCGTGAGATTTTAAGTGAAAACCTCCTTCCATCAGCAAGGGCATTGAAGATGAAACGTGGCTGGGTCTTTCAGCATGACAATGATCCTAAACATTCCACCCGGGCAACGAAGGAGTGGCTTAACCAGTCTCCAGATCTCAACCCCATAGAAAATCTTTGGAGGGAGTTGAAAGTCCATGTTGCCCAGCGACAACCACAAATCATCACTGTTCTAGAGGAGATCTGCATCGAGGAATGGGCCAAACTACCAGCAACAGAGTGTGAAAACCTTGTGGAGACTTACAGAAAACGTTTGACCTGTCATTGCCAACAAAGGGTATATAACAACGTATTGAGACTTTTGTTATTGATCAAATACTTATTTTCCACGATAATTTGCAAATAAATTATTTAAAAATCAGGCAATGTGATTTCCTGGATTCTTTCCCCGCATTCTGTCTCTCATAGTTGAAATGTACCTATGATGAAAATTAGAGGCCTCTCTCATCTTTTTAAGTGGGAGACCTTGCACAATTGGTGGCTGACTAAATACTTTTTTGCCCCACTGTAGCTAACGCGCTAGCCTGCACATTCCAAATAGGAAGTGAGCATGGGCACATTTCTGGCTCCACTGACTGAAAAATTGTCACCCCTCTCTCCATAACTGTTGCAGTGAGCCACATCATTTAGGTCTTAAAATGTTCCTATGAACCTGCTCTACATGATCCTGGTTTTTATTTTGTCAAGATATGAACATTCAGAACAGACAAATAATGCACCTTCTTTCCCCGAGGTCACTCCCACTAGATTAGCAACAGGTTTGATTGACAGCGTTGCTAAGAGCCTGCTCCCTGCTAAACCAGCTGTGCGGGCAAGAGATGGTGGAAGTAAATGGTTGTAAGTCAACAGCCTCACTTCAGATTGACTCTTTGGTTGCTATGATACTCACACTTCTAAATATGGAACTCTGCTCCAAATTGGCCGCTATAACTGCTAGTCTCAATGAGCTTCAGTTGAGTGGATCCGAACACTATGGGTGACGTCACACTCACTTAGTTCACTTTATACAGTCTGTGACAATGACTTTAATATCATTATAATTCCATACTAATTTTGGACATCTTAATTTAGTATTTTTTATGTTAACAACCCATGCTACACACTAACCTCTTGTCTCATTCTTTGCAGCTCCTGATCCAGTCGCTCCACTTCATGTTTTGAGTCCATCAGCTGCTCCGTCTTCTCCTCCCTGAGTAAAAATATCATCCAAACAAGTTTAATCATAAAACTCACCATCTATGATTATAGATTACAGGACTGCATGCCCTCGTAATGTGTACATAAGCTGACAGCATTTCACAGTTTATGGGAATGACACTGACAACACAGAAGATTTTTACAACAGAACAAGATCTAGACGGTACATTATAGCCATTGCGAAACCTAAGAAGTTTGTGGCTTTAAATAGAGGAAGCCATATATGATTACATTGAAATTTTTTTTAAATGTGACAGAATTATGGCATATGACGAAGACTCCAAAATTACACACAGATGTTGCAAGTGGTTTCTTATGCTAAGGCAATTTGTAAGAGCTAATAAGAGTTGCAGCAAATGGTAAAACGGGGGCGCTATAATATGGAGAATTGTCACGTGGGAGCATGGGTGACCTAGGCTGTGGTGGTGTGAGCACTGGACAGGTTGTGAGCCCTGGACAGGAATCCTACAGCTTCCGGGAGAGACCGCTAAATTTCCTCAAACATGCATGGATGACATCATAAAATTCTCTTCAGGCATGTTTATGATTAGGAAACAACATCGTACCATGGTAGAAAGATTTTTTAAAAGATTTAGCATAATACCTCCTCTTAATGATTGCACCTGTCAAACAAACTACTTCACTTTACATGCTGTACCACAAACTAGTCTAAAGGTGTCTCTTTTTTCATGTAATAAAGTCCTATCCTGGAACCCCTGCTGTTTAATCTCTATATGCTGCTGTTAGACCAGTTAATGTGCAGCAGTAATGTGTCCTACCACAACTATGCAGATGACACTCAGATCTATGTCTCACTGGCAGCAGTTGAATATGGACAGGTGGATTAATCCTGCCACTGCATCCAACAGATCAGTGTGTGGATGCAAAACAACTTTCTCCAGCTAAACTCAGACATGACTGTGCAGGCTAGAAATCTAGGGGTAATAATGGACTTAGACTTGAACTTTAACAGCCTTATCAAATCAGTAACATCTGCAGCTTTTTACCACCTACAAAAACATTGCAAAAAACAAAGGTTTACTGTCAATGCCAGACTTAGAGAGACTTATCCATGCATTTGTCTCCAGTAAGTTAGACTACTGTCACAGCCTGTTGACTGGACTCTCCAAATGAAGCTGTTAAGACAGCTGCAGTACATCCAGAACACTGCTTCCCGGGTTCTGACTAGAACTAGGAAGTACGAGCACATAAGTCCTGTGCTCAGGTCTCTGCACTGGCTTCCTGTTGCTCAGAATAGACTGTAAAGCAGCTCTGCTTGGGTACAAGGCTCTCCATGGCCTAGCACCAAAGTACATCTCCGACATGTTAGTGCCATAGTGCCGACATGTTAGTGCCATAGGAACCATCTCGGGGCACTTTGAGAACTTCAGGGACAAGCCTCTTGCAGGTGCCCAGAGTGATGACTAAACATAGGGAATCAGCATTTTAGTTTTATGCAACTGAAACCTGGAACAATCTTCCTGAAGATGTGAGACAGGCTTCTACTCTGACAATGTTTAAATCCAGGCTCAAAACTGTTCTGCTTAGCTGTGCATATGACCGAAAGGTTTTTATTCTGCCACTCTTCGCTTTTAATGTTAATTTTATGATAATTATTTATGATTATTTATGTTTTGATTTGTGTGATTTTAATGTTTTTCTTATTCTGTAAAGCACTTTGAATTACCATGTACGAATTGTGCTATGCAAATAAACTTGCCTTGCCTACTTAGGATGCTAGGAATAAGACAGGAAAGTGAGGAATCATTTTGAACTGTTGCAAAACCGTTTAAAATGAATTAGTTGTGTTTTTCCACATTTTTAAAAACAGTAAAAATCAGGTACAGGGCCTTTAACCTCACAGTTCTTGTCTGTATCTCCTGAGTTTGGCCTTAGTATCGGCCAGCTCCACAGAGAGATGATGTTTCTCCTCTGTGAGTCCAGGCATATTCACCGAAGATGGTCCATTACTGAGAGTCACATCTTTGGAGTTAGGCCCTCGCTCTGGACTGCTCATGCCCAGATCCCTGCAGTGCTCCTGGGGCTGCTGGCCACACAGGTAGTCCCTCTCCTGGGTCAGATCCACTATCACCTGTAATACACAAGATTCGATGAAGATTAAAGCTAATTTTGAAAGATAAATATTAGCTTATTTTGAATGTGCTTTATTTAACAGCCAGCAAAACTGGATCCAGTTTATAAATAAAAAACATTATATTTCAAGATTAAACCCGACAGTTTGACAAACAAAGTAAACTTCTCAAACATCTTGGAAAGTACTTGGTTTTGAACAAATTGGACTAATACAACTAATACGAGTCCTGGTCGAGTCCTGGTCGAGTGAAAAAACACAAAATGCCTGTAGATGTTATGACTAGAATGCATGCACTGGCTTTAGGATCCATACCTCAGATTGAGACCTTCTATTATAGTACTATTATTTTTTTAATGGTATTTTCAGGCTGTGTACCTCATTGGCCTTGTCTCTCTGGTCGATGAGTTGCCGTAGTGATGCAGCCATATTGCGGGACATTGGTTCGAGCTCTTCATGGACGAGCTCTGATTCTGCTTCCAGCCAGGACAGATCCAGGACATTCAGCTGGTTATGGGTCACCTGTAACACACATATATAACTCACCTTATTCTGGAAGTTGCCGTGGGTGCCGGCATTGGCATTCGGGTTGCATTGTTTTGTATGGAGCTGGTACAGAGAATCGGTGCAGTGTTGACTTTTGGTCACATAAACAATTAACCTACTTTTACACACAAATTAACCTACTTTGTATCAGACTTTTGAGGTGAAACTCAAACAGAAGTACTGTACTTAGGTATACATTTTTAATATCTGTACTTTCTACTCCACTACATTTTTGAATTGGACTGAAAAGTAAATGTATTTATTATTGTCTGAGACCTGCTGAAAAGGCTGAGTTTTTCTTAGTTTGAGCAAACAAATAAAACAGCCAGAGGGGAAAAAAAGAAAAGAAAAAACACCGCAATCCATTTAGTATTTTAATAATTTTATTTAAGTTGATTTTTTCATGTGATACTTTTTTCTATTTTTTTGCTTCAGTATCTGTACTTTTACTTATCAAAATTGAGTACTTCTTGCACAGCTGGTTCTGACTGCACATTATAAATAATGCAATGTAGAGATTGAAATATTAACTGATAAATAAAAACAAGAATCCCGTCTGTTTCAAAACGTGTTTGTAGAGGTCTAAACTACAGCTACAATATTTTTAAACATACAAAAGCATATTTACCTCATTATTACCATTGAGATTTGATAATTGTGGCACATCTATTGTGCAGCTCTACACACTGGTCGAGTGAGCATCCACAAGAGTGTTACATGTAATGTATTCTCCAGATGTGACAAATTATGAGTTCAGTATTGGCAGCTGATCTCATCAGGCCTGTCACTATAATCACTACATCAACTCATTCAATATATTTCTGTGCACTACTGGTAAATTTTTTATTATCTTTTGGCTAAATGATAAGATTTAAGTCATAAAAGTTTGAATTAATAACTCCTCTGACTCATTACAGATGTAAACTAAGAACTAAGTGTTTCATTCTACTGTTTATTTATTTAGCTCATCTTCTGTTTATTTATTTAACTAATGATTTTTAACAACATTGTAGATTTAGAATAGTTTTTGTGGTTTAAATCTGCGCTTGAGTTTTTGTGTCAAATGCATAAATTAGTTTCAATATTATCGTTTATCACCTTTATTTACTTTAGCGATATATTGAACTTCAAAATATGTTATTGTGACAGGGCTAGCTATCACTCAACCCTTGTATCAGTAGAAATATGACAGCCACATCATCATGATCCCCTCCCTGAACCGCCACCTTAACGTGGTGGAGGAGTTTGTTGTCTGGCTATGTTGCCGGGGCTTTTTGCCCCCGGTAGGGTCACCCATGGCAAACAAGTCCTGGGGGACGGGTCAGACTTAGAGCGGTTCAGAAGCACCTTATGACGAATGAGTGAAAGAGCAAGGCCAGCTACGTCACCTGGAGCGGCGTCACCAGGGCCCCACCCTGGAGCCAGGCCTGAGGGTGGGTGTTCAAGAGTGAGCGCCTGGTGGCCGGGCCTTTCCCCACGCGGCCCAGTCAGGCACAGCCCTAATGAGCGATGTGGGGCCGTCCTTTCGTGGACCCACTACTCACGGGAGGATCCGTAAGGGGCCGGTGCACGGAGATCTGGGTGGCAGTCGAAAGCGGGGGCCTCAACAACCTGACCCTGAGCATGTGCGAAAAGTTGAGTGCTACCAACTAGATGTAGCAGCCTCACCTCCATGCATGGCTTGGGCTCTGGAACCCAACTCCTTGAGAGGGGCCACATGTCCCTTCACCTTTGGGTCAGGGACAGGTCTCTCACGTTGTGTCAGCCTACAAGCCGAACAGCAATGCAGAGTACTCGGCCTTCTGAGAGTCCCTGGGAGGGGTACTAGACAGTGCACCTACTGGAGACTCCATTGTTCCACTGGGGGACTTCAATGTCCATGTGGGTAACGATAGTTACACCTGGAGGGGCGTAATGGGGAAGAATGGCTTCCCTGATCTGAACCCGAGCAGTGTTTTGTTATTGGGAGTTCTGTGCTAGCCACAGTTTGTCCATAACAAACACCATGTTCTAGCACAAGGGTGTCCATAAGTGCACATGGCACCCGGACACCCTAGGTCGGAGGTCGATGATCAACTTTGTTGTTGTGTCACCTAATCTCCGGCAGCGTGGACACTCGGGTGAAGAGAGGGGCAGAGCTCTCAACTGATCACTACCTGGTCGTGAGTTGGATCCACTGGCAGAGGAGGAAGACAGACAGACCTGGCAGGTCCAAGCATATTGCGAGGGTCTGCTGGGAACGTCTGGCTGAGCCTTCTATCAGCACCTCCGGGAGAGCTTCTTCCTGATCCTGGGAGAGTCTGGGGACATAGACTCCGAGTGGGCCATGTTCTCCACCTCTATTGTCAATGCGGCTGTTTGTAGCTGTAGTCATAAGGTCTGCGGTGCTTGTTGCCACAGCAACCCCCGAACCTGGTGGTGGACTCCGGAAGTAAGGGATGCCGTCAGGCTGAAGAAGGAGTCAGATTGAGCCTTGTTGGCTCATGGGACTCCTGAGGCAGCTGACCAGTACTGGCGGGCCAAGCGTGCTGTGGTACAAAGAGGCCATGGAGGAGGACTATCGGGTGCACATATATGTATATCAAAGAGATTCTGGCAAACTGTCCGACGCCTCAGGAGGGGGGAAGCAGTGCTTCACCAACACTGTTTACAGTGGGGGCGGAGAGCTGCTGTCCTCGACTGGGGATGTTGTTGGGCGATGGAAGAAATACTTTGAGGATCTCTTCAATCCCACCGTCACAGCTTCTGAGGAGGAAGCAGAGACTGAGGACCCGGTGGTGGACTTGTCCATCACCATGGCTGAAGTCACCGAGGTGGTTGGCAAGCTCCTCGGCAGCAAGGCTCCAGGGGCGGACGATCCCTCATGGGATAGTCTAAAGGTTCATCTGTTTTTGTTTGAGTGGAACGCCTTTTTGACTGAAGAGTGACACTTCATTGTGAGATGGCTTATATAAAATGTGTAGCTAATCAATACTTTTACATATAGATTATACAACTGTGTATTTAGAGAAGGTTTAAAGCTAAAAAGGAGAGTTTAAAAATATCTGTTACATATCTCCTGTATAATGGGTAGTTTTCTTGCTTGTCAGCTGATGTGTTGGATTATCACAGCCCTTCAGTAAACAAGCACAAGACTGGAGTCGGTGTTGTTTTTGTACCTAGACACATGTGTATCTATGTTTAGCAAATATAAACATGCAGTATTTAACATTATGTAATTATGTAGTTGTTTTCTTGTCAATGGAGTAATACAGTTTAACTATTGTAATTTCCATAGATATGTTAAGTAAATGAATAATGGATTTTTCCCTCACTTGTCGTGAGTGACAGTACATTTTAATTTTCTGACACCATATTTTTTACTTCCACTTGAGTAATACAGTGTAACAGTACTCTTCTTATTTAAGCGAAAGTGTTGGTTCCTTCGCTGTGAGTAAGTTTATAAGTGACAAACTTTTTATATACAGTTAAATATCCACTGTACCTTCAAATGTGATTAAAACAGATTTTGCCTTATTTACTTTTTTTTTTGTCAGTGTGATCCATAGACTGTATATATAAATGGACATAGTTAATCTGCTAGCCGCCACGTTCCAAATAGGAAGTGATCATGGCCGCATTTCCCGCTCTATCGACTCTGGCTCCAATTCACTTTACATCGGAAAACTGCAACTCTATAACTTCTGCTGTCAGCCTCATAATTTTGGTCTTAAATGTTCGTATTAGCCCGCTGTACATGATCCTGATATATTAATTTCGCTAGTGTGTCCATAAAACAAGATATGAACATTAATAACAGACAAATCAGGAGCATTCTTTCCATTCCTGCTACCGTTAGCAAGTGCCCACTCCTTGCTAAACCAGCGGTCCGGGCGGGGTGTTACCTTCAACAGTCTCACTCTGCATTTGGCTTTTTGGTTGGTACGATACTCGCAATCATAATTCCTAATATAGAGCTTGATTGCACATTTGCAGCTATAACTGCTAGCTTCATTTGACTGGAGCTGAACGCTGTGAGTGAAGTCTACTTCATACAGGCTATGGTGTGAGCTAATTCTTAATCAGATTTTAGATTTTACAGCCAAACTGTTACTCAGTGCTCAAATTGTAGTTTCTGAAAATAATTTTTTGTTTACTCTGACTTGAGTAATTATTGTGTGTATTATTGTGTCAAGAAGTTTTAAAGTTTAAAGTTTAAAGGTTATTTAAAAGTGATGTTACAATTACTTGATATTTTGGCTACTCTGAGAAGAAGTGGAAAACATTTGTCAGACAGCATATGACAGGTAAGATGCAATTCCAACAGTTAAATGGAACTAAGTTTTAATTTCATAAATTGTTTACTACTCAATTTGTTTACTGCTTTCCTTTTGATCTATGTATACTGTCTATGTAGTCATATAACCGTGAGATAGACAATTTGCACGGCTCTTGTTAACTTCATTTAAACTGGAGACCTAGAGTCTGGTTGGTTTCATTGATTTAAACTTGTCACAGTGGTGACATTCAAAATGAACAGGGCTGAGTGGGACATTTCTATAAAGACATTTCTGACAGCTTTGAATTCACAGTTTGAATCATGATTTGAATAGTGCAAATTACTAGTTATTAGGCCTGAAATATCTGACATGTTGTTATGGTTTATACAATATAGTTTGGGTTTACGTTGTAGAATTGAATAATACTTAAAAATTTAAAGGGCTCATATTACAGTATCCTCTAATCTCTGTTCTAATGTTGTTTCCTCATCACAAACAGACCTCGAGTTGTGTTTTGTTTCATTCACATGTTAACACACAAATTCTGCATATTTTGGCTGAGTTCTTCCCTCAAACTGAAAACACTCTGTTCCACCTAGTGATGTCATGTGCTAATACAGAGTGTTCCACTGTGTTTTTAAACACCATACACCCTCATTAGAATTATTTGGATGATTTCAGCCCTGAAATCGACAACCTCTACTGAACTAAAAGGTAAAAGGAGCTGTTAACTTAAAACTACACCTCATGACATCACAAGGTGGAACAGAGCATTTTCAGCTTTGGAGATGTAGATAGACTAATAATAAAGTGTCACTCACACATACGTGAATGAAACAAAACACAACTCCAGGTCTGTTTTTGATGAAGTAACTACATTGTAACATGGCTTAAAGCTCACAAGAGTCCATTATGTGTAATGTAGGACCTTTAAAGTTATATCCTTTCAACTTACTAGCAAACACTACTCCAGTCATTCAAACCTAAAATCATGTTAAAATCTGCTGAACAGCTTACAACTACACTAACTACACTTTTGAATAGTATATCTGTATGTGAATTCTTCTATGCACAATGAGGCAACTGTTAGTAACCTTTATCACAATGTGATGGTAATATTAAACTGGCGAAAGTCATGAATAAATCTCTAAACAGTGACGTAAATATAATATTAAAGGGGTTTACTGACCTCCTGAATGTGAGACACGATGGCCGCTTGGGTCTCGATGTCCAGAAGTTTAATCTTTTCAATCATTTCCTCCTTTCGCTCACACTGGAAACAAAACAACAAAATGTGTGTTTGTGTTTGGTTTAAAGTTTGAAAAGTTTTACAGTGACATACTTCTATAACCCCATCTGCCTTGGGACAAAATGATGCCTGGCTGCCAACATGTGCCCACCACTTCTCAGACCATCACAGTTGAAAAGGCAAGAGGGTAAAATGGCTTGCCTAAGTAATGGCAATATGCAGATTACGAATAGTGAAAAGAATGGCTACAAGACAAGCCAAGTGTATTTCAGGCTACGATACTGTTGGGTCAGTGTTGAATCCACTTGAATCCTAAAATAACTTGTTGTTTTGTTTGTCGTCACCCTCATTTTCATGTGGTTTAATATTTGACCGCTCCTGTAGTCTTCCTGCTTTCTGGACCAGACGAGCCAGTTCAGGTGCAGACAAAACACAGGAACAAAGAGAGGAGACAAAAGACCATTAGGAAGAAGCCTCACGTGAGTCTCTCATTTGGGATGCCAGTTCTGACGATTAAAACAAGTTAGTTCAAACCTTAAAAGACTCTGATTTGAATTTCCATTACCTAAATACACCTGCAGCCAGTCATTAATCAGTGAGTGAATTCTGCAGGCTCCGAACTTTCACATGAACTGACCCATACATTGAAAAAAAATGTGTATGCACCCTCTGTATCCAGCTTAAGCCACTCAAGTTCAGCTGTGATTGTGGTGCCTTTCTCAGTCCAGTAGGGGCACAGGCTAGATACTGTACCTTTAAGTAAAACGATGTTTTGAAGTCCCACCCAGACGCTTATCAGGTGGCTGTGCTCAGACATGCAAAGGAAAGCAACGTACATGCTACATTCATTTCCTTTATCGCCCACTGCTCCTGCATTTGACCCATCTACTTTGAAGGATGGGTCAAATGCAGCAGGCAAATTTCACCACGAGAATAATAAACTCTACTCTAAACTCTACACCATCACCTTATATGTGTGAGTGTGTGTGTATCTTACCTGAACAGCACAGCCAAGTATCAGTAATAAAAGCCTCTTGAGCTCCTCCATACTTTTAGCTGTAGGCGACAAAACAGCCATTACTCATGTCAATTTGTCAAAATACACTCACAATCACTATGGCAACAGGGCTTACAAATGGTTCATTCAGATGGAGTGTCAAACCTCAAGGCATCAATAAACTACTGTTATACATGTAGTGCCCTCAACCAATGGAGCCAACTAAATATGAACAATAAAAGTGGTTTTAAATTGTCCCCGTTAACTTAATAAATGGGTAGAATGAACACTAATGTCAATGAAAAAATGCAGATAAATATAGTGAAAAGAAATATTAACAAATTTGAGGTTATGTTGGGGTTAAGTGCTGGTAGTTCAAGTTAAGTGTAGTCTGGTTTCGTTCCGGGTTTCGGTACTAGTTGAATTCATAGTAAGTCCTGGTCCATTTCCAGAATTACTGCTGGAAAACGGCCAAAGCTAGTTTAATTCTTGAGGTCTGAAAATCCCCAAAGTTCAAAACATCACCTAAGCCTCTGCAAACTGCTGACCAGAACACAACATTACTCTTGTTTTCTATTTGTAACATCAGCACAGTTGAACTTCTCTGAGGCATATGACACATGTACTGTAATGCTACCTTAATGATTATGTTCAGGTATTTATTTCATATGGCCTTAAGAGTAGAACATTTAACAATGCACCTGCTGTCTATCACATTCAAGACACAAAACAAGCCATTTACCTTGACCTGTTACTATGTCATACACTTCTTCTTGTAACCAGAAATGCTTATCCTGAATGAATATGATCATTATGTAAGGTTATATAAACATCTCTATGTTAAAAGGTACACCAAGAAACTTTGAAGGTCCGGTGGCGCATCTCCATGGAGATGTAATCGCTTTACCAAAAATGTTCCACAGTATGGCATTAAACTTCTTAATCTTGCATCTACAGCTGTAAAAAAAAAAAATACAATGAAATACATGCATTTTACTGTGATTGGGTTTGCCCCTCCACAGAGCTGATCTGTAACTTAGCCTGGTTGCATCACCTGCTTGCCTCCATGGAGACAGACAAGATTAATGCCGTACTGTGGAAAATGTAAGCAAAAAAATAAGAAGCAGAAAAATTACATAACGCACTTTTACGGAAAAATGCAATTATAATTCAAAGAAAATGCAATCACACGAGGTCATGTTTTTTTCATTATGGTGGTCAACAGAATTATTATCAATCTACACGTATTTATTATGAGAGAATTTGACCATGTTTACCTGATATGGGATCCTTGGCGATGCAAAGGATGTTGGGTAGAGGCATCACTATTAACTGCTGCAATGTCTCCTGTACAAGAATAAAAAAATAACTGTACAATCAAAATGATACATGATTCATTTGGCAGACTTTTATGCCTGTTTTGCTCAGACACACAACAACAGTAAGTGGTCAGATGGGATTCATATATTTCAATCACGTATTTGAATGTATTGTAAGTCAACAATACTCAACTATTAAAACATTCCCACTCTCACTGTCAGCTGTGGCCTTTGAACTGCTTTGCTAATACATAAACCAGGAAATTATTTGAAACAAGTAGGTCATTTGTACAAGTACTAAATAGCTTCAGGTACTACAGTACTTAAGTAAAAGTACAGATACTGGAGCAAAAATGTATCACATGACAAAATCTACTTAAGTAAATGTATTAAAGTACCCATTCAAAAATGTACTTAAAGAGTGAAAAGTAAAAGTATTTTGCGCAGATTTTAAAGATCTAATAAAGCTTCAAATGTAGTGATTTTGATAAAGGTTTGAGCTGAATTTTGTTATTTAGAAAAAATGGAATTTATATTTTATTCCTAGCTGTTTTTCTTTGAATATGTTTGTTTTGTTCAAACTATGAACATCTTAAAATTAAACCCTCAGCCTTTTCAACAGGTCTCAAAAAATACTAATAATAAAAAAAAAATACTTTTACTGTTCAGTTTAAAAATGTAGTGGAGTGGTACAGATATCTGCTCTCAAATGTAGTTAAGTAAAAGTAAAAAGTATCCACTTTAGTATTTTAGATATCTGCTCTTAAGTAGATTGTAAATTGTAGTGTGCAGTACTGTACTACTTTTACTTTGTAATGTTCCACCACTGCTGATAACCAGAGCATTACCTTCAGTTGGGCTCATTAGGATACTACTTTGCATATCTCTACTACAATACAAACACTAGTGATTATAGTTCATGTTAAAGTGTTAAACACTTGTTTACAGTCATGTGACCTGGACACATGGAGCTTAGACTTTGTGAAGTTAAAAACATGTTGAACTTAAATCAAAGTCCACACACAGCAGTGAGCCAGACCTGAGCTCCTCCCTGAGTCTGGGCTCTGAGCCAACAGGAAACAGCCTGAGCAGACAGAGGGAGTACAACGGGCAACCGCTGCAGGAAAGAAACAACTGTCAAACTATACAGGAAAAATATAGTCCCTCAGGTCACTACACACCTGACAAACTAAACCAGGTCTAAACCAGGTCTAAACCAGGTCTAAACCAGGTCTAAACCAGGTCTAAACCAGCAGTGAGACAACTATACAGAAAAAAATACTCCCTCAAGTCACTACATACCTGACAGATTAAACAGGTCTAAACCAGGTCTAAACCAGGTCTAAACCAGGTCTCAGCCAGGTCTCAGCCAGGTCTCAGCCAGGTCTCAGCCAGGTCTCAGCCAGGTCTCAGCCAGGTCTCAGCCAGGTCTCAACCAGCAGTGAAACAAAAATACTCCCTCAGATCACTACACACCTGACAGACTAAACAGGTCTAAACAAACCAGGTCTAAACCAGGTCTAAACAGGTCTAAACCAGGCCTTAACCAGGTCGAAATCAGGTCTAAATCAGGTCTAAGCCAGGTCTAAGCCAGGTCTAACCCAGGTCTAACCCAGGTCTAAGCCAGGTCTAAGCCAGGTCTAAACTAGGACTAAAGCAGGTCTAAAGCAGGTCTAAAGCAGGCATAAACCAGGTCTTAAACTAGGTGTAAACCAGGTCTAAACTAGGTACAAACCAGGTCTAAACTAGGTCTAAAGCAGGTCTAAACTAGGCCTATACTAGGACTAAAGTAGGTCTAAAGCAGGTCTAAACCAGGCCTGAACCAGGAGTGAAACAACTGAGAAGGTTTACAGGCAAAATATACTCCCTCAGGTCACTACACACCTGACGAACTGAACTAGGAAAAAATTAATCCAGGATTAAACTAGGACTAATGCAGGTCTAAACCTAAATCTGTCTAAAAATATATGGAACAATACTATTTGGGGGCCAGTATTTATGGTGGGTACTTTTTCATTTGCATTACATTTCTGTACTTACGGTAAGTACTACTTTCATTCTGCTGCTCATTGTATCTCCTGTTTTTCCTGCTTTAGGATTATTGTGTCAGTGGCATAAATTTGTTTCAATATTATCGTTCATTGTCTACATTTTTTTTCAGAAATATATTGCTCTTAAAAAGGTTGTTATGGTGACAGGCCTGTTACAGATGCACTGATATCTGAAATCTGTATCAGACCTGAAAAAAGCTGCCTATACCCTGACTGAAAATAGCATTTATTTCCTTTAAATAAAAATGAAATGAGGCAGAACTCATCCAGATGTGCTATGTAACTGTTATTTACCTCACAAATAACAACAGAACAACTTTGCATAAATACAGTTATATAAACAGGTATAAACCAAGACTAAAGCTCTACACTGGGACTTTAGGGCTAAACCAGGGATGAATTTGGACTGAAACCAAGTACATGAAAACACTTAAGGGAAGAAGGAAAGAACAAAGAATACTTAAAGGCAAAATAATCTCCCTCAGACCACAACAAATCTGACTGTCGAGACCTGGACTAGTTTGACAGTCCCAGTTTAAACTAGAATAAAATCAGGTATAAATAGGAAATAAATTAGGTGTAAAACCAGGTCTAAATCAGGTCTAAATGGGAAATAAATAAAGTCGAGGGTTACTGATTCAGGGTAAAAACACATCTCCTCTCAGGCCACAAAGCATCTGACAGTTAGAACCGGGGACTAAACACTAAACAAGAACCACGTTTAAACTTAGACTGAACCAAGTACTTGCAAAGATAAACAACAGAGAACTTCCTCCCTTAATCACGACATTCCTGACTGAACTGAGGACTCTCAGACCTATCCAGATCCAAACTAGGACTAAACCAGGACTACACCTGATCTAAACCAGGACTAAACCAGGCCTAAACTAGAACTAAACCAGAACTAAACCAGGTTTAAGTTCAGCAAAATAAACCAAGTCCTTTTTCAGCCCATAACAGGCTCTCTCAGGGTCCATTCACACCTGACCGTCTTGACTGTCCATATATAAATATTATTAGAAGCAGTGATGAGGGGCTTATGGTGATTTGATTCAGTCACAGGAAACAGCAGCCAAATAAACGAGGCACAACGGAGCAGAGGAAAGGGAGGAGAGCCATTTCATGACCTCCTGCTCAACTGACAGAAAAACAGGTTTCAACTTTGGATAATATGATGGAACTATTTGACCATTTTGTGCAAATTTCAAATCCAAATAAGAACTGTGCATTAAAATGATTACCAACAAAGCAACACAATATAACGCATTCAAAATATGAGTTGGCAATTATCAAAATCGTAAAGAAAATAGAAAAATCCTATCTTGTTGTACCTGTAGTTTAGACCTCTATAAATACGTACTGAAATCATAGACTGTATATATAAATGGACGTAGCTAACCTGCTAGCCGGTGCATTCCAAATAGGAAGTGATCATAGGCGCACTTCCAGCTCCATCGACTTTGGCTCTAATTCCCTTTACCTTGAAAAACTGCGTCCCCTCTAACTGCTGCTGTCAGACTTGTCATTTTGGTCTTAAATGTTCATAATACCCTGCTCTACATGATCCTAGGGTTTTTATTTCACTATTGTGTCCATAACTCAAGACATGAACATTAATAACAGTTTGTTTGTGTGTAGGCAGCACGGTGGCTGAGTGGCAACACTCATGCCTCACAGCAAGAAGGTTTGGTTGGATCCCCGGGTCGCCCAGGCCTTTCTGTGTGGAGTTTTTCATGTTTCTTCCCGTGTCTGGATGGGTTTCCTCCGGGTACTCCCGTTTCCCCCATCAACCAAAACATGAAGCCCTTCGAGACAACTGTTGTTGTGATTTTGGCCGTTACAAAAATAAATTGAATTGAATAACAGTCAAATCAGGCACCTTCTTTCCTCGAGGTCGCTCCCGCTAGCGTTAGCAACAAGTTTGATCGACAGCATTTATAAGCGCCTGCTTCGTGCTAAACCGGCGGAGCGGGAAGGGGCGTCACCTTCAACTTGGTTGGCTTTGGTTGCTATGGCACTCGCGGTTGGAAATCCAAATATGGAACTCAGCTCTAAATTGGCCCCTATAACTGCTAGCCTTGATGAGCTTCAATTAACTGGAGACGAACACTGTGGGTGACGTCACACTCATTTAGTTCACTTCTTTATACAGTCTGTGAGATCAGTTCATATTTAAGTCTGGTCTCAAATTAGTTGTTTATAATGTGCAAACAGAACCCCACTTTTTAAATATATAAATCGCAAATGGAAATTGCAAACTTTTCAGAAAAAAATGCAATTATATATTTATTTTTCCAAACATTTGCAGCCAGGTCTCATGTAAGAAAGATTCAGGCTAGAATACACTGTGACACAAAGTAAGAATTAATGCTCTCTAAGGGCTTCAGACAGCGGAGAGGCAAGGAGAGGTTTAATTTGGCTGCAGCTTTGTTTGAAGCTCTACATGTGGTCAAGAATGTGTCCAATTTACTAAAATAATACAAAGACAAAGTGGATTTCGACACAGGCCCAAAGACAACTATGGAGGAGCAGTGTAGATATATTTGTTATTGTAATACTATTTATTGTATATCTCCCCACGTTTAAACCAAACAACAGTGAAATCGTAAATTTGTTTAAACCAATTACCAGTACTCTAGTGTGCGAATAGCGCACTAGAGTACTGGGTACAGCAGAACAAGTCTGATTAAGATCTCTGATCACCTACCTTTGGAATACATTTTTTAAGTTGTAAAGAGACTTTATGGAGACCCTGTATTTTAATTAAGTTTATATGTGGGTCTCCTAAACACCAGCATCGGCAGATTACAGCTTGTCCAAAATGCAGCAGTCAGGTTTGTCTTGAAAGCTCTTTAAAGCTGTTAAAGATACTGCCCCAGATTGCCTGTCTGATCTCCTGGTTCTGTACTTTTCCAAACTTTGGAATGAGCTCTTGATCCAGTAAAGAATGCTACATCTACAGATCATTTTAAAACTATGAAAGACTCACCTCTATGATCTGGCTTTGACTAGTGCTACTATTTTACTATTGTCTTGTTGAAAATATCTGGTTGTTGTTTTTCCATCCTTGTACTGTGATATGTTTTGTTTTTGTACTTTGGTACAACTTTGTTTTTAATTAATATAGAAATAAAGTGGCTTGGCATGTTTGAGGTGAAAAGTAGGAGGCTGATTTGATGCTTTCTTAGTAGTCCTGACAGGTGACGTGTAGCTGGCCACACATTGCTGTTTGAGTGAAACTGTCCAGGTAATTCTTCACTCAGCATTCAGTCCACACAAACAGCCTCTTGTAAGTTTATGGCCTTCGTAATGAGGCAGATCCCCATTGTGTCACTGGACTCATAACGCCGGTTTCCAACTGGTCCTGTTCAGGTCCAGATTCGGTTTCACGGCCTCCATAAAGAGCAGTAACATGAAACTTCAGTTCAGGGACACACAGACACAGAACTACTGAATAAAACATGGGTGTCGAGCAGCAGATGTCTATAACAGGAAAATGGCAATGTTTAGTCTGGGGTTAGACCTAGTTTTAGACAGAGTTTAATCCTGGCTAAGACTTGGTTGAGTCCAGGTTGGAGTCCAGGTTCAGTCCTGTTTAAACAGTTTTTCTTTTTTTTCCTTTTTTAAATTTTCTGGTTTGGAGTCGTGGTCGAGTCGTGGTCGAGTCGTGGTCGAGTCGTGGTCGAGTCGTGGTCGAGTCGTGGTCGAGTCGTGGTCGAGTCGTGGTCGAGTCGTGGTCGAGTCGTGGTCGAGTCGTGGTCGAGTCGTGGTCGAGTCGTGGTCGAGTCGTGGTCGAGTCGTGGTCGCGTCGTGGTCGCGTCGTGGTCGCGTCGTGGTCGCGTCGTGGTCGCGTATTGGCCCTGCTTTGGTCCACTTTCCGCCCTTGTTTGGTCCACTTTCCGCCCTTGTTTGGTCCACTTTCCGCCCTTGTTTGGTCCACTTTCCGCCCTTGTTTGGTCCACTTTCCGCCCTTGTTTGGTCCACTTTCCGCCCTTGTTTGGTCCACTTTCCGCCCTTGTTTGGTCCACTTTCCGCCCTTGTTTGGTCCACTTTCCGCCCTTGTTTGGTCCACTTTCCGCCCTTGTTTGGTCCACTTTCTGCCCTTGTTTGGTTCACTTTCCGTCCTTTTAAGTCAAACCAGTCCACTGGACTGGTTTGGTCCTGGTTTGGTCCTGGTTTGGTCCTGGTTCAATCCTGGTTGAGGGTCACCCTCTTGGTCTCGTTCATTATAGATGAGGTAGATTGACTTACACTCATCACCAGCTGTGCATACAAAAATATTTTTACATGATTCCCTGTTTAAAGGTTTACTCTGTAACTTTTCTGGTGGAAGTGTACTTGTTTGTCACCGGGGCGATGCTTTAGATTTGCGTGGAATTTTCCATAGCATTGAATTCAATTTGATTGCCTAAAAATAGATAGGTTAAATGTTACACAGTCAATCTTTCCAACAAAGCAATAACATCTGGCAGGTGGCAGACCCTCCACATGAAAAGCTATATAGTGGAGCTTTAAGTATATTTACACACACTACTGCTACAGAACATAATAAATGCTGTTGCTTCAGAGCAGATCTATGGTATTTCTCCTGCAGACACATCACCAGCTCAAACCAGCTCTTCAAACTGACAGCAGCTCAATGCAGCGGCTGCTCTGACCCATTTATACACACATAGCCCACTAACGTAACGTAGAAGCGTTTAGAACCACAGAGGTCAGGGATATATGGGTCTAATGTGGCAGTGCCTGGTTATATTATTACATAATTTTGTTAAAACAGTTCCACATTTGTACTGAATTAGGCATAAATGTAACCCATCAGCAAGATGAGTTCTTTACAAACTCTGGACAATCTTGTTCTGCTCCAGCTGTGTGTGTGTGTGTGTGTGTGTGTGTGTGTGTGTGTGTGTGTGTGTGTGTGTGTGTGTGTGTGTGTGTGTGTGTGTGTGTGTGTGTGTGTGTGTGTGTGTGTGTGTATGTGTATATATATATATATATATATATATATATATATATATATATATATATATATATATATATATATATATATATATACACACACACACACACACACACACACACACATACTTTTTTGTTTTGAAGAGGGAATATTCAAGCCCTATTCTTCTTTAACACTCCACCACAGAAGTAATGCAGTGCCTGAAAAAGCATTTACCCCTGAACTGTAAGATTTTTAATGTTGATTTCATGTCTGGGCAGTACAAGTTAGCCATTGCAAGATAGGAGCAGTGTCTTGGCAGAGGTCTATGCTTTCGAATTGATTTCATTCAAGTCCTGATATGCCATTCCTCTGGGAAACCCATTGTGTTCAGCGCCGCCTTAAGAACACAAAGCAGGGCTCATTCTTTCATTCATAGTTACGCTGCGTCTCCTTTTTCATGGCTGTGTTTTGTGTTAACACAGGGAATGTTGGCACTTTCTTTGAACCTGGAGCCTTTAAGCTAACAGCATGTCTACCTCTTACCTAAATGCTTTATATAATTATATATGTATATATATATATATATAATATATAATATATATATATATATATAAGGCATCCGCAATCCATTGGCAGAGTGTGGCCCGTCTCCCTGTTATTACCGCTATTACTTCGGCGACGCCTCCTGACTACGGGTGTCATAATTGACCAATAATGATCCATATATAAGGTGTATCGGATTATAAGGCGCACTGTGGGTTTTTGAGAAAATTAAAGACTTTTAGGTGTGCCTTATAGTGCGGAAAATACGGTGTATATATATATATATATATATATATATATATATATATATATATATATATATATATATATATATATAAACATTAGAGATTTGGCCTGTAGCATGTAGCAAAGCATTACATTACATCACTATTTTGTCCCTGAATCAAGATATGAACATAACAGCTAAGTCAGGTGCCTTCTTTCCCTGAGGTTGCTCCCTCTAGTGCTAGCAACAGGTTCTCTTGACAGAGTTGCTAAGGGAGGAAGGGCGTTACCTTCACAGATTGGCTCTTTGGTTGCGATGACAATCGCGCCTGGAATCCCAAATGTGGAACTCTGCTATTCCAAATTCACCCCTATAACTGTTAGCCTCGATGAGCTTCATTTGACTTGATCTGAACGCTGTGGGTGACGTCACACTTATTTAGTCCACTTATTTAGACAGTCTATGGTCCAAGCAGGAAGTTATATATAACTTAGTCATATATAAACTTCAACAAAATAAAAAAATGGAAGGACACAGGCATGATATTTTGTAAAATCTAATGATGATATATAGTATAACTTGTCGTATGCACTTTAAGCTAATATCTAATAACAGCTTGAAAAAGAGCTTTATTTCTTCTTGTAATACAGCTCTATACTTGACGACTACCAGCTACAGTCAGACATAAACAAACATGACCGGCCTCACTCCGCACAGGCAGGAGCTCAGTGCGCCGTGTGAGTGTGAAATGGGACAGGAGGAGGAAACGCTCTCAAAAACATCCCACGTATCTGAGGCTTTGTTCACCTGTTCCCACGGAAACCAAGGAGGGCAATGAAAATTGGGAAAATGGGAACGAGACCGAAACGGAGCCACTGCTAAAGTTACAAAACAACAATAAAACTGCTTTCAAGTTACACAGGAGCCAGACAACAAACAGGAGGGACAGCATTATCGACTATGACAAAAGTACAAAGACATACACAGTGCACCTTTAATGTTCAGTTTTTTGTAACTTTTCTGATGATCTGACACCTTCTTGTCTCCATGGAGATGCATAAAACCATTTATTCATGTACATTTGCTTTTCCTATCATTTTGAACCTTACTATGATAGTGTATTTTGGACCTTTGGCTAAAAAGTTTGAGAACCCCTCCGATAGTCTGTCGCGTCTCTATGGAGATATTGTTATTACGTAACCTGGAAAGTTCCACAGTGCATTGATGCATAAAGTAATATATTTATGGGTGTTAGGCTGTCAACAAAAATGTGTTGTAGTTTCCATAGATAGATTCAGTTTCAGTCATGAAAAATTATGAGCCCCTTGGTACATGTAGCATCAAGCTATCAGTACAAAGCAATGCTAACTCTTCCTGTTTTTGTAGCTGCAGGTTTCTGAAGCATGAGATTGATATGACAACAAATACTACTGATAGAGATTAGATATTAGACGTGTCTGCTTATTGTGTAGATAACAATGCACTACATGTAAATAAAGGTGTTTACAACGATCTAAAGGGCGAGTGACAGCATCTTGTTTGGTTAATAAATGAAATGGACATGACCACTATAACAATCTAATCTGCAAAACAACTCTATATTCACAAGTGCAAACATACATTCAGCAAAATAGTACGGAACTTATTGGGCAAAAAATTGCCTAAAATAAAAGCATGTTCTTTTGTTGTGTTTACTGAACTGAAAAACTTGTGTCCTACTCTGAGTGGGCGTGCACCTCCACAAACCTGACTCTTACTTGGCCTGGAGCAGGGACTCCTTCCGCTCGTTTCCATGGAAATGTTGTTCTTTTCCATAATATTACAAAATATGACAAAACGTATCTAGTATGGTTTTAACTTTCTCATCCTGCAGGTCACATGCCTACTTCAGGTTACAGACTGTACATTTACTCTGGCAAAATTTCATAATAAAAATCATAATTTGATGAGCCAATCACTTAAAATTAAAATAATTAGCTGTAGCCCTGAATTGAAATAGTCTTATCAGCCAATCTTCCACGTGGATGCTTGGAAAAACCCAGCTTGTAGTGTAAAGCATTATTCAGTGTATGGCAGATATCAGGTTACCAGGCTTTGAACACAGGAGGGTAACAGAAGGGAGATGCCTGCCTGCCCCCCCTCACAGTTGTTGGGTGTGTTTGGGGGAGGTGTCTCTTGGGACAAGTGCATCTAATTAGGAGAAAGCCAACGCCCCATCGGCCCATCTGAACAGCTGGACATGTGGGTGAAATAGAGGTTCTCTGAATCACATTATGGCTGCGCTGGTTATAGACCTACATTTTGTTCTGTTATCTTCGGCAGCCATGATGAAGTCACTCGCTGTTTTAGTTTGGAGAGTTTATAAACCCAAGACCCAACTACATTTTGTCAATTTTTTTATTCAACAAGAGCAGACATACAAATGTTAAAACATAAAAATTATCAAGGCATAAACTTGCAATATTGCATCAAATGTCTCCTCATCATGAACAGACCGGCAGTTGTGTTTTGTTTCATTCACACATGTTTATCACACAAACCCTGCATATTTAGGTTGAATTCTGCTCTCAAACACCACCTTGTGATGTCATGCAGTAATACAGAAAATGCTCCACTGTGTTTTTAAACTCCATACAGCTTTACTAGAATCATTTGGAAAATTTTATCCCTGGAATTTCCAATCTCTACTGAACGATATAAAAGAAAGATAAAGGGTAGCTGGTAGCTTGAAAACTACCACTACCTGACATCACAAGGTAGAACAGAGCATTTTGAGGTTTGGAGATGTACTCTGACTATTACAAAAGGGTTACACATATATGTGTATGTGTGAATGAAAGTAAACACAACTGTAGGTATGTTTTTTGAGGAGGTATCAACATTATAACATGGTTTAAAGCTCACAAGAGTACATTTTGTGTTATATAGCAGTGGTCCCCAACCACCGGGCTGCGGACCGGTACCAGTCCGTGGATCAATTGGTACCGGGCCGCGGGCCGTCCAAGAAATAATTAATTATTTCTGTTGTATTTATTATCTGAGTCTGAACAATCGTTTATTTTGAAAAATCTTTTATTTTGAAAAATGACCGGATTCTCTCGGTTACATTTCCGTCACTTGAGCGCCGACAATTTAACCACTTAGCGTTCCGACGGCCCGCCCGCGTTACACGTTACAACTTTACAGCAATGTACGTGTATTTCTGCGTCACCCACACAAACAATCTACACATCAAATGAAAGCTACGGCATTCATCTTTCTGAATATGTAAACCATTTACACCTCGAATCACCACAGTGCTGACAGGAAAGACGTTTTTACAGAGAAGTCAGAAATGTGGATTTGGACTTCACTTACCATTGAGCGCTCTGGTTCTGTCAAACATCAACATATTCACACAAAGTTGGTCTCATTCGTTCCGTAAAGGTCCAGAGAATATAATCCAGTCAAGAAATTATGTCCACAAAGGAAGTTAGAGCCTTCATGTCCAATCTGCTGCAGGAAAGTGAAATCTGTTCCGTCACTTCTCCGCGTAAAAACACGAGACTGGGTATAAAGATCCGCGCGTAAAATTATGCGCGCGTATTGCGTAATTTTACGCAGCAGTTTTGCGTTTTAAACATGACGAAACGGACAAAACAACGGAAGTACGCGACCGAGGACACTGTGGATGTTTGTACAAGTTAAACTAGAGACATCTCGGACCCGGAGTGGTTCATGGAACCGAGTGAAGATCTCATGGTGGACTGAGGAGCAGAGGACCTTATGTTTTGATGGACTGGATGTTGTTCCTGATCGGTAAGCGTGGTTTATTCTGCTATTAACTTAATTGTGGGTCAAATGTGTATCATGTGTAATCATTAGCATTAGCCCCCCCCTTCCCGGTCCGCGGTAAAATTTTCAAGCGTTGACCGGTCCGCGGTGATCAAAAGGTTGGGGACCACTGTTATATAGGACCTTTAATTGGTATATTTTATCTATACATCTTATGACCTACTGTTAATATTTTTGAGCAAAATATTCCCCATTTAAACCAAAAGCACTTAGTTCAGTAGAGATTGTCAATTCCAGGGCTGAAATCATCCAAATGGTTCTAGTGAAGGTGTATGGAGTTTAAAAACAGTGGAGCGCTTCCTGTATTACCACATGACATCACAAGGTGGAATAGAGGGTTTTCTGTTTGAGAGAAGAACTTAAATATGCAGGGTTTGTGTGTTAAACATGTGTGAATGAAACAAAACACAACTTGAGGTCCGTTTGTGATGAGGAAACAACATTAGAACAAAGATCAGAGAATAGTGTAATATGGGCCCTTCCCTTCTCTTCCCTTCTTGTCTTGTCCTGCTGCTACAGTTATTTTCACACAAAATCCTATCATTTTTGTCAATATCAGTGTCCACTTTTAACTAACTTATGAATGAACAGAGCATGTCTTTAGTTGACAAATCTATTCTTCACTTAACTACAGCCCTTTAAGCCTCCAATGTCTTTTCTCAGATGTTTTCAAGGCTCCCTATAAATCACAAAGAAAGCCCAGAGTCTACTATGAGCGCTTGTGGATGAGGTCACGGTTCTAAATGTTACAGATTAACTATCACGATCAGATTAACCCCATAGTGTCTGGACTGACCCACTTCAGAGGTTGTGCCCACTATAGACTATGGTCCATGTGGCTTTACAATGTCTGGGACAAGCCAAAGCTACTTATAGAAAGTCTAATCATCTATTGTGGAAATATTCAATCAGTGTGTTTTAGTATCGAGTTAATCTGATGTAAATGTCTTTCTTTACTAGAAAAGCCTAGGGTGGGTAGAATAATGCAAGACTACTGTTACTACAAAGTTAGCCAAGAACCTCAATATAGTGAAATATGTAAATAAAAGGTACTTGGAAAAACTACTACTAAAATTGTCAAGTAGTAGTAAATAAAAGACAGAAGACAGATAGTAGTCAAGAGTAGTATCTGTCAAGAAAGTACCTGTCAGAACATAACATCTATAATCCCTCAGCCAGGATGCAAAATCACTCATTAAGAGCTTGAATGACGATGCAAAGTAGGACTTAAGCACAGTGCACATTTAAGGTAGCACAATAGACCTAGCCTACAAACAGAAACTGTAAACAATAGGTGGTTTGAGTTTCAGTGTAGTTAGCTCCTCCCCTCAGACACATATAAGGCAGTGTCCTGCAGTAATCTGACCAGAACTGAGGAAGCGCCTCAGATGAGCAGCCAAACGTCTTCACTCCTACAACGACTTGTCCACTTGACAGATATTTTTCTTTTGCAATCTGATTTATATATTAATGTACTGAATGGACAGAGTAACCAAAACTCCAGGAGTAAATGTTACATGTTAATGTTATAAAATATAATACTTGCGTAGGAGTAAAGATATAGTTTCTGAAAACAGCTCAGAAACTAGTAACAGTAATCAGACAATATTTTTTCCAAAAATATGCTAAAACATGTCAGTACATATCTTGGTTGATGTCCAAGTATCACATAAAAATATTACTCGAAAGGTACCACCTTATTATGGTATGTATAGCGCTTTTTCACCTTCAAGGCTGGAATCGCACTGCCAACCTGTGAGACAGTGGATCTGACCACTCACCCAATGATGTTTATGTCAAGAGCGGGATTCGAACCTCCAACCTTTGGATCAGTGGACAAACACTCTACCATAATCTACCATAAGTGGGTTGACAGAAGCTAGGTTGGTAGATTTTCTGAAACTTTTATTTTCATTCTACTATTTTTGCAGCTTTTTCACAGTTTTCTTTTAATGGGCATACTCAGAGATATACTGAAAATTCTAATTATGGATGCCATGAATTCACTAATTACAATACACATTAGATATTACTAAGAGATACCGCCCACCTCATCTCAAACACTGATCTAACTTTTATTTGGCTTAAATTTTAGCTTGAAAACATATAAACGTGTACTATGAGCTGAAAAGCAAACTTGATGGAACAACTACAGGCTGATTTATTGGGAATTTTATTTGTAAAAAATAATCCAAATTCATACGTAACTTCATTGTTGTTGTTTCCTCATCACAAACAGACCTGGAGTTGTCTTTTGTTTCATTCACACAGTTCTTCTCTCAGACAGAAAACACTCTGTTCCACTGTGTGATGTCATGTGGTAATACAGGAAGTGCTCCACTGTGTTTTTAAACTCCATACACCTTCACTAGAATCAGTTGGATAGTTTGCAATATTAGAATTGCTAATCTCTACTGAACTAAAGGTAAAAGAAGCTGTTAACTTCAAAACTACAGCTTCATGACATCACAAGGTGGAACAGAGCATTTTGAGCTTTGGAGATGAAGACCAATAATGCAGGGTTACTCAAACATGTGTGAATGAAACAAAACACAACTCCCGGTATGTTTTTCAGGAGGTAACAATATTATAACATGACTTAAAGGTCCTATATTACAAGAAAGTGACTCTTGAGAGCTTTAATTAAAATGGTAAATAACACTTTATACACAGTTATATGGGATTCCCCTAATTGGTTTTGATTACACAAACCAGTGCATCTAATCTGTTTTATTGCTGCTGGTAACGCTCAGTGATATCAGATCTGACCGCATGACCTTAACTGTGCGGCATTCAGTGCTAGGGCAGACTTAACACACAATCTGTCACCATTTACAGACCAAATATCAAATAACAACAACTGCACTGTACTGAGACCACACAGTCACATAACTTAGAGGGGTGGAGCAGGGACAAACCAGAGGGTATGAAGAGCTAGAACTAAAAAAAAAAAAAAAAAAATCAAATGCAGGAGGTCATTTTTATGCCAAATACTAGATTAGGGTAGATATAAGCAGAACAAGCATCTTTTGGATGGTCATATTAGATAACAGGGTAATGAAAATGTGATGTTTAAATACTTTTTTTTCTTAAGAGTTTTCAAACTCTTCTACAACTTTTTATTGGCTGTGTTTGCAAATGTGTACATTGTGTCACCATCAAAACTGCTGAACATTCCGCCACCCTGAAAACTGCTGAACATTCTGCCGTAGACGTGATTGCAGTAACCCCAACAGCTTTTGAGTGAGTCACTCTCAACTTTTTGTGTAAAATCAAACTCCTAAAAAGGACCACGAATGCTCAAATTGATCACAGGCTCCTGAAAATGTGTTGTTTAAATCCATGTTGTATTTTTTTCAGACTATCCTACAACTTTCTTTGACTGTGTTTGCTAATGTATGTAGTGCGTCACCATGAAAACTGCTAGACATTCCGCCAAAGACATACATGAAGGATATGCATTAAGCAGTCTCAGCAATAATTGTCATTGTACTCTGTCAGATTACATTATTAGATATAGGACCATAGACTGTATATATAAATGGACATAGCTAACCTGCTAGCCGCCACGTTCCAAAAAGGAAGTGAGCATTTACATTGAAAAATTGTCACCCCTCTGTAACTGCTGCTATGAGCCTCGCCATTTTGGTCTTAAAATGTTCGTATTAACATGCTCTACATGATCCTGGGGTTTTTATTTTGCCATTTTGTCCGTGATTCAAGATATCAACATTAATAACACACAAATCAGGTGCTTTCTCCGAGGTCGCTCCCACTAGCGTTAGCAACAGATTTTATTGACAGTGTTGCTAAGCGCCCACTCCATGTTAAACCACTGGTGTGGGTGGGAAGGGACATTACCTTCAACAGCCTCACTTTGAATTGGCTCTTTAATTATTATGATACTTGTAGTCCACTTCTCTATACAGTTTATGGTACAAGAGCATATTTAAACTATTGTATGTTTGTTCATATTTGTGGCTATGGAAGAAGAGGGAACCTTGTCAGAAGATTAACACATGATACTGTAAAATCACAGCACATACATTCAGCTCCAAGCAAAAGACATCAGCTGAGCATAAAGCAACAACTGTCTGTATCTGTACGAAGAGACTAAACAACTCAAGAACACAAAATACAAGAGCACCATATGTACATTCCTAATCATCAAACTGAAATCTTCTTGTTTATATACAAATGTAATTAATATAGCAGCAAGGCCTGTCATGATAATCACTACATCGACTTAGCGTTTATTATATGAAAGCTGAACTATATATTTTGGGGCTCAGTATTTATCATGATGACTTTTTCTTTGCAAAACTGGGGAGATCTGGGGTATTTTTGTTGTAGTGTGATAAGACTGAAGCTGTGGAGGGGTGAACAAGTCTCTTTTATGGCTAATTATTGGTTACAGCTGTTTATTTGTTGCAGCTTGTGTCTTTTAATGAAACGGTCTATTTAAAATGGATTCACTGTTTGTTTGTTTTTTGCATTATTTAAATCTTTATCAGTGACATACAGCAGTTTCAATTTTATTGTTTATCACAATATTTCTCTGTAGCGATATATAATTTGATATCATGACAGGCCTAATAGCAGCTTTTTTACTTAAATGAAATGATGTTACCTGTATAAAAAGCAACATCAACTTTTTTTGTTTTGTTTTTTTGAGTTGCTGTGACCGATAGCTGATATTTGCAGATACAGAATTTGAAGTAAAGATGCCAGGGACATTAACTTGTTCCCTGTTTGTGTAAAAATACAGTCAAATAACACTCTTTAAATCCAGCCTCCAAACGATGTTTAGCTGTACATATGACTATGACTCTTTTAAAGTCAATTTTATGATGACTATTTATGTTTTGATTTGTTCTATTGTAATTTGAATGTCTTTCTTATTCTGCAGCGCACTTTGAGTTACTTTGTGTACTTTGTACTATACAAATAAACTTGTCTTGTCTTCCATCTCCACTGTTACTCATGAGTCAAATCTAATGCATTGAGGACAAACTGGAGATGACACATAGGCACATACAGACTGGGGCAACACTAAAAAATATTGGTATTGAATATTGTTTGATATTATTCACCTGATATGTTTTGTTTGTTTGTTTTTTTTCATGGCTGATGCCAATACCGACTGCTTAGAATCCAGAGAAACCAATAGCCGATCTGCCCATATTTTTGAGCAGATATGTAAGGCCAATTTTGATTATTTTCCAAAAATTAGTATAGTCACATTTAGTGCATATATCATTTTGTATTAAAGTATTAATATAAAGCTTTGTGAGTATTTTTAGGCAGTAGATCGGTAAATAGAAGATTTAAGGTCAAGAGCCAATAGGCTAAAAAGGCCTGTCTATCTCTAACCATGGTCAAAGATCCATTGATATTGGCTGATACAGATACTGGAACCAATATACCACCCACGCCTCGTCAAAGTACAGGTTTAATAATTTTTTCCCATTGTCATTTCTAACTACACTAAAAACAAAGAGCAGCTTGTCTGAGGGAAGGGGGCATGTTTACTGCTGCAAACTCTTCCTCATCCCCTTGAGCCTCCATAGCACTCTGGTGTGAGGCTGGTTTTACTTACACTACCTGATCCTTGTACTTCTACTTCTGCATCTGTCTCATTTACCTGGTAGTAGGTCCGGATGTGACGCACCAGCACTGTGAGGTTGTGGAGCCGCAGAGCCACGTCATTGTTGATGTTTTTGCTCAGTCTCTGGTGGGTGGGGCTTGGGTCGCTATGGAGACAATCAAAAAACAAACATGTATTAAGTTTGGCATTTAATTCAGTTATTTTATGAAACCTTAGGGACATTAGCAATTCATATTTCACACATTTATTCAAAGTAATAAAGTAATCTTCCATCAGAAAAGTTACACAGTGCAACTTTAATGTGATGGCCCACTACCTGCTTGTCTCCATAGACGTTATAGCTTTAGTATTGTATTGAACTAATCTCCACAGTGATAAGCAAGTGATGCTGCAAGAACAAGTTACAGGTCAGATCTCTGAATGCCATTTTTTAAAAAGTAATAAATGCTCTTTGTTCAGATAGATGCATTCAATGCTGTGGAGACAAACAGATCCCACCTCACCACAAGAAAAGTTACACAGTGCAGCTTTAAGTCATTGGGTAGGCTATGAATTACACAGTAGTTAATACATTTTCACACTAGACACTGAAATTGACTGTAATGAATCCTTCCAGGGCAGAAATTCTGATTGTTTGAACAATTTGGAAATGTAATCAGCAATTTTTTTTGCAACTTCTAAAATTAAGTTTCTAGGGCTGTACAATATAAGATACTCAAGACCAACCTAAGTCTAACATAGGACTTAATACAGAAACTCATGAATGAAATCTGCCTTTTATATCGTGTAGTCCTTTAAGTAATCTTATCGTTTCCTCAAAACAACTTCAGAACTTGGATATGATCAAGCAGGCTATAAATTGCCCATCTCAAACCGTGTCTCTATTTAGGGGCCACTATTGTTCAGCTGAAGGATTTAAAAGGAGAGGGCTGTTCCGTGTTTAGCCTGTGTCAGACTCATTAGCATTTCAACAGGAGAGGAGGGGGGTCTGAGGGGAAGTGAGGGGGTGGGGGTGGGCGGCTGTCTGACCCACTGAGAGGCTGCCATGACGTCACATCAAACCAATTCACCCAAACTGGAGAAAGAGACTAGTGCACAGAGAACCAGCAGGGAACTGGATTAAAGACACCAGCAGCAGGCAGATAAACTTTGCCATTAGAACTGAGAGTTCTAATGGCAAAGTTGCCACTAGAACTTCCAAGGACCTCATACAAAAGGTGCTGGATATTTTTTGTTTGTTCTGGTTGGTTTGTGGTTTTATAACTTATTTATTCCTGGTTTCATATTGGTTTAGTCCTAGCTCAGACCCGAGTTAGTGCAAGTTGGTACTGGATGTGAAAGGTTAAGGCACCAGACACACTATTGCACGGATTACACAGATATAAGGACACATGGGATTAGAACACAAAGTACTACCATTTAATATGGAAAATCACAGTATATCGAGTATCGTAACAACACTAGTTTCAATACTGGTTTAGCCCTGACCCATACCCAAGTTAGTGTTAAGTTTGTATTGTATGTGAAAAGTTCAGATACCACCATTGACTGTATATATAAATGGAGATAGCTAATCTGCTAATAGGCCTGTCACAATAATATATTTTGAAGTGCGATATATTGCTGAAGTAAAAATTGACGATAAACGATGATATTGAAACCAAACCGTAAGAATTATCTCAAATATTCTAAGTGCACAATATGACAGAATAAGTAACAGATTTGAGCTGTAGCAGACTGACTTATGAACTTCAATGACTCATTATAGATGCAAGCAAACTACTTCAGAATGATCTTGAGCTGTATCAGAACAAGTAAAAGACCACATACGGTCACATTTTTATACAGTGCTTTTCCACCTTCAAGCCACTCAAAGTGATTTGCATGAGCCACTCATTCATTCACACACAGATTCATACACCAGTGTAGGCCGACACAACAACCTGAGGGTCATTGGATTTGACCAATGATGGTTACATCAAGAGCACGATTCGAACTGCTAATCTTCGGATCAGTGGACTCAAGTACAAGTACTGTCATATTGTGCACGTAGAATATTTGAGATAATTCTGCTTATGGTTTGGTTTCAATATTATAGTTTATTATCTATATTTACTTCAGCAAAATATTGTATTTCAAAATTTGTTCTTGTGACACGCCTACTAGCAGTATAGGTACAGTACAAGTACAGAGAAATAACCAAATTTTCCCACTTATGCAAAGAAAAGTACCAAGATAAATGCTGACCCCCCCAAAATGACTTGCATCTGTCATTTTGACATCAAAATTATTCTGGTCTAACAATTACAACTGCATACTACTGTTGTTACCACTATGACTGACATCAATTATGGATCAAACTTTAAGTAACTGTATTTTGGAAAAAAGAACCCACAAATCACAGCCTTCCAAAACAAGCAAAAAAACAAACAAACAAAGGAACCCAATGTCACTATAAAGAAGCAGACTTAGCAACTCGGTGGGCTACTGCTACTGCTACTACTACTGCTACATCCCCCTACCCCCTCCTCTGTAACCCACTTTCCATTGACCCCCCTCAGTTCCTAATCACACTCCAGTCACAACAGCCCACATCTGAATGAGGGGAACAATGGCACTAGATTATAATTGTTTCAGTGGAGCAACATATGAACATTTGGTGTGGACAATGAGGGGTTAACGCAGGTCTAATTGATGTAAACATCAACAACTAAAAGACGTTAGAAGTTGACAAATGTGTAGGAGCGAATATAAATGGCTGACACGTTTTGAACCAAAGCATATAGTCCAGTTTTTGTCACTTACAATATACATTAATTTGTCATATATAAGGTAATACAAAGTAAACAGTCAACATTCATAATAATACAGATGCCTGTAAATGCAACCTTAATATTATCGCAGTGTATTTCCACATACCTCAGGTTTTACTAGGTAACAAAGTTTTTTTTAATAACAATAATTTTAATTTTTTTCTAATTTCAGTGAAAACCTTTAAATATGAACAATATTTGCTATATTTTAGTATTTTAGTAGTAAGTGTATGCATAATTACTGTGTGAGGTCAACATATTTGTGGTTCTGGTTTCAGTTAGATTAAGGGCAGAAGAAACATTCATTAATTAACCTTTCTAGACTTTTTTTTTTCCCCCTAAATCCTCTAGGCCCCCTTGGACTCTATTACAGGGCCGAATTCAGCCCCTGGCCCTACGCTGGTGCCTCCTGCCTTGTTGCTTCTATCAATGACTTTACAACATGGTTATGACAGTACACTGGAGGCCTGTAGTGGACTAAAGAAACTCTTGTTGGACTAAAGATATGTGCTGTCAATCGATTAGTCAGCTAAAAAGGGCAAAGGCGTGGCAAAAACTATTATGTATCTCTGTGTATCTGACCCAAACTGCACTCAAGACCACACCTGCAGGGGGAGTTCATGCAAAAACTACCATTTATACAGAAAAAGTGCTATGATTCACAAGTTTAATCTGTGTTTCCTGAGTTTAATCTGACTTTTTACATATAAATAGTAAAAAATACCAAATCTTCAGCTCACTTACTTATTAACTCCTGGTGTCTGCTGGTCTCACATCGAGTAAAATCAAGTAAAATTACCAATAATCTATGACATATTTGGATTACTATTTCATATTTTATTTAATTAATCTAAAATTACATGATGACAGAAACTGAACCACTGACTTCCAGTTCAGAATTAAGGAGCCAATTCCCGTTTATCCCTTTACACCATCGCATTGAAGAGCAATGCTGCCCAACCAAGCTCACGGCTTCAGATCACAGTACCGAGCAGGACAAAAACACTACTCCAACATGTCTGTGTAATCCCTCAATCTCAAAATCTTTCTTGCATGAATAACTCCCAATAACACACTTCAGCGGGTTACCAATAAGACTAAACATTATAACATGCTTTAAAACTCATGAAGTCTATTTTGCATCTTATTTGTATTTGTATTTATTCAGTGTGTTTATGTTGCACTTTTTCACCATATCAAGTTCCTAGTTTGTGAACTGTGTTCACAGACTATGGCAATAAAAGTCTTCTGATTCTGATTCTGATAACATTTCCCCTTTAAAATGTTCATATATATTCTGTGTGTGTGGTCTGTAAGATAGTCTGAGCAACTTTAGCATTAAGCAACTTTAGCTCCAAACTTTATTACTTTACACATATCAAACCCCACTGATTTACTCTATAGCAGTACTTTCTCTCTCCTGCAGCCTCACATCTGGCATCTCGACCTGAAAGCGGCTGTCAGGATGTGGTTGCTCAGACATACAGACAGGAAGCACTAGATTAGCCCAGTTACCGCTCAAAAAAGCACTCACCCAGAGTCTTATGCCCCAAAAACTAAACTGTTAAACTTGACTCATGGTTAGTCATTCCTTCTAGGACAATACTTACATTTGTGTCATGATTTTGTGCAGAAAAACTCCATCTACCAGCTCCATAAACATGTTGACTCTGTCCTCTGTCCCTGCCTCCTCGCCGGATGCCAAAGGCCCAAGAGTCCGCACCTGAAGAAAGTCACAAAACAATAAGAATTTAAAGGACAATGTCAGGGGTGCCCCGATCTGATACTGGTAGGAAAAAATGCTGCATCAGATCTCAGCTTCCAAATCCTGGCTGGGCATATCATTTGATGGAATACAACTATTTACTGGTGAAGTTGACCCAGAAAGTCCCAAATTTTTTTAATTTTATTTATACAAAGCTATCTTATGTTATTTTTGGTTTAAGGAAACAGATGCAAATTTTAGACTCTGCTATTGACTGATATCAGATGACGGCAGATACTTTAGACCACAGTATCAGAATCGGTATCGGAACTGTCAATATTAACCGATGCAATATACGTACATAACACACAGTGCATAATAAGACTGGCACTGTTTCATCTCACCAACCAATTAATGAGCAGATTGACAGCAACCTTTGGTCATTCTACCCCAGGGCAGCAGAGGGCAGCACTGTCAGTTGACACAAATAGTGCTGCACTAACAATTACTTGAGTAGTTCAATACAATTTTATTTCTATAGCACATTTAAAATACAACCTAAGCTGCCCAAAGTGCTTCACATAAACAACAACAAACAAAAGCAGATGTGCATAAAATACGACACTAGATTTTGACTACCGACATGTCAAATTTAAATTTCTGTTTAAATAGATTTTTAACCAAATAAAGGTTGAAATATGCTGAGTAAAGGGTTTTAAATAGACAATATTCAAGTAAAATGTAATATTGATTAAAAAATGTCTTTTTAGACATTTTGATTTAATAATGGCGCTATATTTGTTGTAAAGTCTTTTGCTATGTGTTTTACAATGTGTACAGTTAGGCCAGTCTCGATAATCACTATATCGACTTATCATTCAGTATATGAAACATGAAACCATATATTTTGGGGTCAAAATTTATTGTGAAAATAATCAGATCAGTCAGATTTTGGTCATTTTTGATGTAACACAACAAGATTTGAGTCGCAGAGGGTTGAAAAAGTCACTTTGTCACTTAGTTTCAATATTATTACCATTGTGATTCAAAATTTGTTATCTGGACTGTGCAATAGGTCTGTCAGCATAATGGTAACAAGAAAATACAAGTCTACTAGTTCCAGATATATAAGACTAATGCAATAGCACTATTTACAAAGAGTCCTATTTTAGTGATGGACATTAGCCCAATAGGAGTGTTGTAGGTTTAATTACTAACTGTGTCAACATCAAAATATACTATACAATACTATGCAAAACTTGTAGTTAAACTTACTGAAAATCTTTTTTCATTTCTAACCTCTATTTCCCAAACACTTTATAACTTGTGGTGATGGCTTTTAGAACGTAGGTCTGTACCACTGGAAACAACTGCCCCATGCTACTACAGTCTGATCTTCGGCCCACTTGTTTTTGCAGATTGAGGGCTTTGCTTAGAGACAAAGTTTACCCCTTTCATTTGGCAAAACCAAACAGATCTTTAAATCCTGTGGGACCCTCTGATTGAAAATACACAGAGACCAGCACAGGGAAGAGCAAAAACTATAACTTGGAAGATGGAACAGACATAGTACAAGATATGACAGACTTTTTCAGTTTTTTTTTTTTATTTGGTACATTTTTGCTAACTGCTAACCTTGCTAAGTATTCAAAATTCAGTAGACAATTTATTTAAAAAAAACATTACTGAACACTCTAAACGTATTTTTTAAGCAAGTAACTATTAAATTATTCATATAGCAGTGGAAATGGACACTGGATGAAGTGTAGGATTAAGTGTCTTGCCCAAGGGCACAGAACAGATGCATTGCAACTAGAGGAACTAGAGCTCACTTTTGGATTAGTGGGGGAATCTCACTACCGATTGAATCACTGCTGCTCAAATGGATTATATTATTATGAAGTATTAATCAACTTTATCTCTTAAAGGTGCAGCTTTGCAGGTAGAGGGTGGTGGAAATGACACTTGCCTGGAAAGTTCCACAGTATGGTATTAAACACATCCATTGCATTCATTCAATTTCAGGTGTTTTAGTGCTCAATAAACATGAATCCCTACCTCTCCACACATCTGATTTGTAACGTGACCTGGTGGTGTCAACTACTTATCTCCCCGTAGATAAATAAGTTTAAAGCAGGTGGAAGACACTTCATCAAAAAATTACACAGAGCAACTTTTTAGTAGACTTAATTTGTGCATTATTTATTTGGCCATTTGGTCTGTAAGTCTTCTGTTTATTGTTTCTTTATGTCAATTATGTTTACCACAGCCGAACAAAGACAGGATATATGGACGTGTGAACAAATACAGAGGGGCCATTTCAACGAGGTCACGTACAGACTGGAAGTTCATAACCTGCCCACTGACCTCTGCCTGGAGTTAGACCTACGGGTTCAATAAAAACTCTATAAACACTATAATTTATAACCATGTCTAATGGACAACACTGAGAAGAGGTGGGTATCACTTTCTTGAGACGATTAATACACCTCTGTGAACAACTTTGTTTCTGTTTTAAGTGGATTTTGTTTCTAATCACTGTCCAGTTCCTCCGGTCATTGCAGGAGGCTTAAATAAGCTGGGAATCTTAAAAACCAAACCATCCTTCCCCACATTTCATAAAGAACTTTGTCTTTTTTTCTTATCTGTAAGTTTTAAGGAAAAGAAAGATGCTATAAAACTTTAAAATGTAATAGATTATCTAAATTGCAAGGACAACCCCTAGTAGTGTGCACTTAACCTTTTCTATTATTATGTACTTATTCATTTCAATACATTTTTTTTTCTGCATTCCTATGTAATACTTTGTCTGTTCTGAGTAATAAACCTTCTACCTTTAAGTATTTTATTTGATTTTTAAGCTTTTTTTTTTTTTTTTTTACTTCGTGCATGCCCTTATTTGTATTTGTATATATTCAGTGTGTTTCTATGTCTTATGTTGCACTTCATCACCAAAATAAGTTCCTAGTTTGTGAACTGTGTTCACAAACAATGGCAATAAAAGGATTCTGATTCTAAATGTGGAATTCACGTGAGACAGTATATAGCAAAGATGAGATTGTCCTATAAAAGATGAAGTGAATTGTTTATAATATTGGTTAATAAAGATGATAAAGAGAGAACCTGTTGAGCTGCAAGAAGAGCAGAGTCAGAGTTCACTCAAGCATGAGCACAAGTGCATTTGCCTTTACTCACAACCACAAACACAACTTCTGCAACTTATCTTATTGTATTACAACTTAACACCGTAAATGCATGTTAGTTGCAGTCTAGATTGGGATATTTTGTGCTAACGGGTTTAATTCGAATGTTTAGTTGTTCAAATGGTGTGAATGATCTAAACAGAAGTGCACTCACCCACATCACGAGCGGCGACTCCATAAAAGTCCCCAACATCTCGGACAGGGTAACATCCATGATTGCACGGCATCAAACAAGAGAAAGTGACCATAAATAGCCCGAAATCGATCAGTCAATGTCCCAGGTCAGTAACTCGTGGTGGGACAGAACAAAAGCCGCAGGAGGAGCAGGCATCGGCTCCCCCCGAGTCCTCCACCTACCACTGTGTCGCTTTGTCCCGTTTCCCTGAAAAACTCACACTTTGGGGAGAAAACGCAAATAAAATCTGCGTACAAACAAGATTAAGACATTTTAATGTGTAATCCAGAGTAACTTTGCTTAGAAAAGTGAGGTTTGTGTATCCATTTTCAAGAGCAAAGGTAAAACACTTGATCCCAAACTTCGCAGGACAGTTGGTCGCGTTGTCAGGGAGACCGAGCTCGCGCCGTAAAGCGAAAAAAAAAAGGCGTAAAAACTATTTCCGTTATGTTCTTTCAAAATGGTTGATCCAAATAAAACAAAACAGACGCCATTTGAGTAAAAATTCACGCGGTCCGCTGCAACATCACTGTCCTTCTACCTCTCCCCTGTGTGCTTCTCTCCATCAACCTGACGCCGAGGCCGGGAGGTTGATTGACAGCCGTAAGAGCCAATCCGCTACGGTGAAACACAAGTTACGTTTCCCAACAGCCAATCACACCCAACTATCTCTCACGAGGCTGACGTCACCTTGAATCAAACAGAATCAACCAAAGAGCTAAGTGAAACAAGAAAATCTAGCCTCTTTTTGTGGAATAAAAAGTTATTTAAGATGTGGTTTTGTACAGACGTCAACGGTAACGCATTCAAAGGACTATTGTAGAGGTTTGCTATCGACACTATCGACTTATCGTAACTTGTCTTTTGTATATTCCCCTTTTTAACTTAGCCTATGATGTAGCTAAACCTAGATCATATAATTCTCCCGTTTCTGTGACTCTTCGGTGTTTGAACAGGTTGTAAACGGAAAAGAAAGTAGATCAAAGGCGATACAAGTGAATAGATTGAACAATTAAGACCAAATAAAACGTGTATAGGCAGGTCTGAACTTTTAATTATTTTGTGATTTTGGCCAAACGATAAAAATTTACTGAAGTAGTGGTAAGATACATTTGTAAGCCTAAAAGTTAATGACAAAACCCCAGTACTGTTATGCATCAATGAATAGACACGTACTACTCCCTAAGGTTTCCTTTGAATTTTACACCACTGACTTTGCATACAAAAAGCGTCAAATACCTAGATAACAGCGTCATCATGTGGACATCAGCTGGAGTTGCATATACGGGAAGCCCTGAAAATAGCTCATTGCCAACCAAAATAGGAATATTTTGGTTGGCAATGTTTAAATCCAGGCTCCAAACGGTTCTGTTTACCTGTGCACATGACTGAAAGGGTTTTATTCTCTTCTCTTTTAATGTTCATTTTATGAATATTTATGATTTGATTTGTTGTATTTTAATGTATTTCTTATTCTGTAAAGCACTTTGAATTACTTTGTGTACGAACTGTGCTATACAAATAAATTTGCCTTGCCTTAGTTAAAATGACTAGAAATCAGAAAAAAGAAAAAAAAATCTGTTTTTATTTTTTTATTGATTAGATCGCTTAAGCCTAGGTTACATAACTACTATGTATGAATAGCTAGGCTCAACAGCAAGTCCTTCTCTTATCTACCACTACCACTGATTTGAGAAATGTAAATTAAAAAATTCATACTCCACTGGATGAAAGCTTTGAATAATTCATATTTTTTTACCTGTTGAAAATATTGGGAAAAGTCACTAATACATAATTAAATCCAAAAGAGTTTTAACTTCTCAAATCATGATGAAACATTCTGAATTAAAGTCTTTTTTGCTGGATCTTATTACTGTATCAACAAATACAAAAGAGCCACAATGGTTTTCTATGAATCATCTATTTATTTATGGTGCATATTCATACAAAAAGTTGATTCTCTCAAAAACAAGTGACAAGAAAAAGTGTTTCAATTACATTTACATTCAATAGATAATTCCACCAAGCTTTGACCCCCAGAATCTCCTCCTCAACCAACGCCAAGGAGGTTAATAATGAGGGAGTAAAACCAGTTATCCTATTGGTGCATTCTCATAATCTATTTTTCATTTTACAAATATATAAATGCTCTACAGTGATATAACTGTGGACAGGCCTACTTCAGTAATAATACTTAACTGTATTTATAAACAGGCACACACACATTCATTTATACACTCAAAAATCACACTCATACTAAAATACATTAAAATTAGATCAGCATTTTTGAGCTGAAAAGGACAAAACTAAAATCTACGACTTTCTTGGCCTCTTGGTTCAAGGGCCCAATTGTCAATCTACTAAAGGCCAAATCATTTCAGAAAGCTCCCATATTATTCTATATTCTACATTTTTAACACATTTGCACAGGTATACAGTGTTTGAAATTGTGTGCGTGTGTGTGTATATATATATATATATATATATATATATATATATATATATATATATAAATTGCAACCTACGCGGATTTATCTCACAGTACCCTTTAAAGGTCATCCATGGAATATGCTAGCTAGTTCTAGCAGATTTTAACATTCATGACCAGATTTCATTGTTTATAAAGGACATTTGTGATGGACTTAAGGCAAAATTTGATTGCAATTAATAAAAAAAAAAACTTTGAAAAACTTATGCCATGGGTATAATGAAATAAAAGTAAATTATAGCATAATATAATGAAATAAAAGTACATTATAGCATAATATAGGAGCTTAAAACAACTGTGTGTAGAGTCTACTGCAGGTTGACAACAGTCATTTGTCCAGTCACAGCTAAAGCACTGCTGCTACGGATTAAGTAGTGTCATTTTCTTCATTAAAAGTAATTAACTTTTAAATTTTTAAATTTCAAATATGTGCCTTTCACATTTTGTCTTTTTCACATGGCTGAGACAGACCTGCAGCCATATTTGTATAAAAGCTGTAAATTAGAAGTTTACAAAGATTTGCGTAATTATTTTATTATCTTTAATTTGAACAACTGAAATTTTCTTAGGATAAAAAATGAACATAAAAATTATCAAAAAGAACAGAATAATTCATGAAAGGTAGAGTCATGTGGTTTGTATGGTCACCACCTGATTGTCTCCATGGTGATGTCATTGCTTTGCCTGGAATATTTCACAGTTTCAGATTAAAGTCGTTTTCATGAAGATGCCAAGAGGACACGTTACCAGTCAGGTTTGTGGAAAGGCCACCACTCATAGTCAAAATGCATGTTTTATAAGGTATCAGTTGAATACAAGCAACATAAATATGTTTAATGCCATACTGCGAGACAGGTAAAGCAATGATATCTCCATGGAGACCCAAAACGTTACATAGCCTACCTTTAAAGTAGTGTTTAATGTTGCCAGTTTGAATTTAGAGGTTTTTAAATGGAGACACAGAATTGAATAGTAAGAATAAATAAATTATGTTGAATGGTACTTGAATATATATTTATATTTTAAGCAGGAAATATTTATATTTTAAGTAGAAAATATATATGTGGTTGGTAGCAACAGGAAGGGCATCTTGCCTTAAAAATCTGCCAAATTACTGGGACACTGGTTTAATAATAAGAGGAGACTAAAAAATGTATTTAAAAAGATGAAAAAAGGGGAAAATAAAATCTTAAAACCTATTGTTGTCCTCTCCAGTCACAGTATAGTTGAGAGCAGTTCAAGTCCTTCTGTCAATATTTTTTTTTGTGGTAAGTTTGTGGTAAATTGTTGTATTTAAGTGTTCTTAAAGTGGTGTGCAGCAGCAGTAAAACAGGTCCAGTTTATAATCCAGAAATGTGTATCTCAATATCTCTCCATCCCTACAGGCTATAAATCTATTCACCTTTTTCTGCCTCTTTACTTCTAACTGCTACTAACACACATTTTTCAGTTTTATCTGTGTAATGCCTCAGTCATCCAGGTGTGATCCATAGCAAAACACGATTTCATCTTTTGTTCTGCTGTTTTGGCATTTCCAGTTAAGCAGGAAGTCTATTTATTTTAATGAAGAATTTGAGAATAGTTTTGCCACTAAAATATGAAATAAAGTAGATTGATTTGTGTAAAATGTTCTCAAGTCAACACTGCATCAATTCTCTGAAAGGCTTTAAAATATTCATAGAGGGTATAAAGAAGTGGACTTTGGCATCACCCAGTCAGATGAAGCTCATCGAGACTAGCAGTTATAGGGGCCAATGTGGAGCAGAATTCCATGTTTGGAATTTCTACCGCGAGTATCATAGCAACCAAAGAGGAAATCCAGAGCGTGGCTGTTGAAGGTAATTCCCCTTCCCGCCCACATTGCTGGTTTAGCAGTAGCTGACAGTGCTGCTAACGCTAGCAGGTGCAACTTCTGGGAAAGAAGGCACCTAATCTGTCTGTTATTAATGTTCATATCTTGATTTACAGTCACAATAGTGAAATAAAAAATGATTAATACGAACATTTTAAGACCAAAATGACAAGGCTCAGTGCGGTAGTTACAGAGAGAAGGGACACAGTTTTTCAATGTAAAGTGAATTGGAGTCGATGTAGCCGGAGCAGTTAGATTGTAAATATAAATGGACATGGCTATGAAAATGATACAACTAGAATGATAATGGTGGCGCCCATGGCAACTTCCAAAATAAGGTGAATAGAAGTCCAGATAGAAAACAGTTTACACTGCAATAAGGAAATATCTACATGAGTTTAAACCGCTTTAACTGCGAATATCAATCTTGTTTTGAGTAGTTTTTGACAGTTAATACTTCCAGTGTACTTTTTTCACTCCAAATATCTTTCAGTGAAGGAAGAAATTGTACGTAGTCAACTTAAGTCAAAAAGTCATACTCCATGGACAAGTAATTTAGCTAAAAAACAAGAAAAAAAATACATCAAAATAAGTTCAAGATTTAGACCTATCGACTAAAAAATGTCAAAAACTATTCAAATCAAGTTAAATATTTTGAATCCAACTCATTTTAACTCACATATTTTGTTTTTACAGTGTAAACCTTGAGCCTGTGCCAGTTTTGTATTGTTAGCATTAGCATTATTAGCATTAGCGTAGCCAGGAGCAAGGCACCCACTGCGGCTCTGTGTCCAGTTTGTTGATGAGTCTGAGGAGTTCGTTGTAGGCTTTGTCCTGGTCTGTGTTCACGATGATGGCGTCAAACAGGTGTCCGCAGCTCTGCTCCATCTCCCGGGCTTTTTCTATGATGTCCCTCAACTCCTCAGGCTAAACATGTAACAAAACACAAAACAGAGGTGTTCAGTGATGATATTGTAATGATCTGATATTTTATGTTTAGATCAGAGTTGACACCTTTCGTCGTTCTTGTAACTCTTTATGTGTTGTTAACATAAACTGTATAAAGAAGTGGACTAAGTGAGTCACCCACAGCGTTTGGCTCCAGATGAAGCTCATTGAGGCTAGCGGCCAATTTAGAGCAGGGTTCTGACCACAAGTAAAGCAACCAAAGAGCCAATCCGGAACGAGACTGTTGAAGGTAACGCCTCTTCCCTCTCCACCGCTGGTTTAGCAGGAAGTGGGCACTTAGCAATGCTGTCAATCAAACCTGTTGCTAATGCTAGCGGGAGTGACTTCGGGGAAAGAAGGCGCCTGATTTGTCTGTTATTAATGTTCATACCTTCATTTATGGACAAAATAGCAAAATAACAATTCCAGGATCATGTAGAGTGAGTTAATACAAACATTTAAGAACAAAATGACAGTTTTTCAATGTAAAGTGATTTGGAGTCGATGCTGTCGTTTTGCTTTTGTTTGGCATGGGTTACGGCCTACAGCATCCCTTGTGTTCAGAAAATAAACAACCAGAAGAAATCAGGCGTGTCTCCTTAAATCAAAAGAACGCTACAATAATGTCTAAATATGGGCTGCACAGGTCAAATTGTGGAACAGACAATTTGGTTCATGGGGTCAGAAACTCCCCAAATGTACAAAACAATGGAGCAGTGGCTTATCTCCTATAACGGGCTTATGCATATGGAGTTCACACAGCTTGCACACATTGGCTTGTACCTTCGGGTTCTTGTTCTCTTTTGCCAGCAGGGCACGCAGTCGCTCTTGCGAGGGAGGAGCGATGAAGATGATGTAAGGCTTTAAATCTGAATTCCTCAACACCTTCAGAGCCTGGGGACAGAGGGACAAGAAATATGATTAGAAACATGTGAAATATTGTTAAAAATGTACTTCAAGGTTGTTTTCACACTGTCACTAGATGGATCGATGTAAAGGAGCTCCATAGGAAGTGATCATGGGTGCACTTCTGGCTCCAATTCACTTTACTTTGGAAAACTGTGTCCCGTTTCTAACTGCTGCTGTCAGACTCGTCATTTTGGTTTTAAAATGTTTCGTATTAAAGTAAAGTTTGTATGCAACCTTCATCAACTTAATGTGAACAAGACAGACCCTGCTCAGAGTGTAGTAACGTGTGAAAAACCTTACGTAATGACAAGTTAAGCTCATGTTCCTGACCTGTGTGTGCAGACAGAGCACACAGATCTTGCTGGTGTTGATAACCTGTCGAACTGAGTCTGTGCTGGTCCCATAAAGATTCTTCTCAAACTCTCCAGACTCAATCAACTTTCCTGAACACAAATATTAAAGCAGTTATTTAGAGATATGAACCACAATACAAAAAAAAGAAGGGGGCTATGGCTATAACACAGTATTTGAAAAAAAACCCAAACACACAGATTGGGTTAGATTGAAGGCAGCCAGTAACTAACTCTCACCTGCCGCTAGCTCTGTCTCAAACGTTTGTCTGGACACAAAATGGTAATCCCGACCGCTCAGCTCTCCGTCACGCCTGCTCCTTGTTGTGTCTGTGAAGAAAACAATGAAATATCTCAAGATCAGTGTAATAATAATTATAATGAGTAAAACAAAATATAAATAAAAGCTGATCCCTTACGTGGCACGGCTCCAGCGAATCTGTCTGGATGATTGTGGAGCAGCCTCTGTCTCAGCTCGCTCTGACCACAGCTTGCTGGACCAATCAGAGCAATCGGACGCTTCCTGTTCGCCGGCTGGTGGTACAGAGCCATCTCCTCATAGGTCAGGATCTCATCGTTATCAAGATCTGAGACAAAATATAAACAAGAGAAAATGTTTGAGACACATTAGGGTTTTGTAATTAGGAATAAACTATAGCGCTAATGTCTAGCTCATCATTTCAATTTTGTTCATTTTAAGTAGCTAGATTGATCTAAAATTACTTAAAGAAGAAAAGAAAGTCTATTGATAGAACAGATTCAAAATGTAAAATAAACATATTTCTGACAAACAGGTGATAACTTTATTTTAAATCAGACCTATTCTGCAAAATTTACTTTTTAGAACTTGTAATCATGTTATAGTTGTTTTTTCTCATTGAGCCCCTGAAGTTGTTTTTGGAGTGATTCATGTTTGAGTAATCTTTAATCGCTTATTTTCAAGATGCCATTTTGCTGATCAATCCCTGTTTTCACTGGCACATGCCCACTGCTCTCCACTTACTTTGTTCTCGAGTTTTATTTTCTTAATCAGTGATACATGGAGGATTGGGCAGCATCGCGTAGTCATTTTGGTACATTTTGCTACTCGCTAGTGTGGTGTGCAACTATCCATAAAAGGCGCTGACAGCATGCGGTGTTTGGTTGTGATGACATTTACAGCGACGTGAACTCCCATTGGGCACCACAGTTTTCTAATGCAAAAGTCAGCTAACTTGTTTCTCGTCGTAATAGATCAATACTGCATTTTAAAATGTGCAAATTATAACTGTGCAGGTGTAAGTAAAAACAATCCAGGTTGATTTGCAAAACAGATATGAGAAATGATATAGTTCAGAATGACATATTTACCATCATTCCTGTGCATGTTATAAAGCATTTTCTTCCTCTTCTTCTTCTTCTGTTTCGCACACCACAATTTACCTAAAAATACAAAAAATAAAAAGTTTAAGACACTGAATCCAGACGTATTTGAATGAGTTCCAGTGAGATACACACCAGGCTTCTCAGGCTCTTTGTCTTCTTCTATCGTTTGTTTCATGGCTTCCCTTTGCTGCTGGAAACTCTTTCCTGTCACACAAAAACACATATAACTTAAACAGTTTTTGAAAACTGGTTTAAGATTTGGGTTTAAAACATTTTTATTTTACTAAAAGACAAAATTGTAGTTTTTTTGTGTTTGAACACTTTCATTTTATGTTATATCAGCACCATCTGAATCTGTAACTGCAGTTTTCTTTTTTTTAAATTATTAATAAATTGTATATCTTAAAATTAAAGCTACCATCTGTAATTAGATTGTTCGACCCGCCTCTGTTGTATTCTTGCATATCACCATGCTAACTATGTTACGGCAGTCCAACAGTGTGCCAGCTTTGGTCTGAGGTAAGTCTGAACAAAGGTCCCATGAGGGGAGGTGCGAAGGGGGTTAGGGTTCACATCTTCCATCGACTGGTGAAAATAAAAAACAAACAACAAACTTGTAGACAGTAGCTTTAAATTTTAGCTTTTTAGCTGAAATACTTTTTAATAAACACACAATTTTCATATTTGCATTCAGACATAATACGGCAATTTTTTGCCATATTGCCCATCCCTTTATACCCGATTCTAGGCCCCCTTGATACCCAGCACTAGTCCCGCTAGGGGCTGGTTGTCTTCGTCCCTGTCCCTATACGCCTGCCACTAGTTGGGGTCAGCCTGGCTGATGATGTGGAGGATGTCTGACCTTTACACCGGGCACTAGTCCCCGTTGATACCCAGCACTAGTCCCCCTCTACACCTTGCACTAGTCCCCCTTGATACCCATCACTAGTCCCCCTTGATACCCATCACTAGTCCCCCTTGATACCCATCACTAGTCCCCCTTGATACCCAGCACTAGTCCCCCCTTGATACCCAGCACTAGTCCCCCCTTGATACCCAGCACTAGTCCCCCTTGATACCCAGCACTAGTCCCCCTTGATACCCAGCACTAGTCCCCCTTGATACCCAGCACTAGTCCCCCCTTGATACCCAGCACTAGTCCCCCTTGATACCCAGCACTAGTCCCCCTTGATACCCAGCACTAGTCCCCCCTTGATACCCAGCACTAGTCCCCCCTTGATACCCAGCACTAGTCCCCCTTGATACCCAGCACTAGTCCCCCTTGATACCCAGCACTAGTCCCCCTTGATACCCGGCACTAGTCCCCCTCTACACCTGGCACTAGACCCCCTTGATACCTGGTACTAGACCCCCTTGATACCTGGCACTAGTCCCGCTAGGGGCTGGTTGTCCTCATCCCCGTCCCTATATGCCTGCCACCAGTTGGGGTCAGCCTGGCTGATAATGTGGAGGATGTCGCCCTTTTGGAAGGACAGACCCAGCTCTCTGCAGGGGACATAGGGGTCATCAGAGGGGTCATAGTCGAAATACGCCTTCACATGGACCTAAGGAGGAAAGACAAGGAGAAAAACAGGCATAAGATAAAAGAGGGATTAAACATACATCTGGAGCAGGTCAGGTCCAGCTAATCTATCGACATGTCACTGTTAAAACATCAACCAAATTATGAAGATTACACAGGTCTGTCAATGACCTCTTTCCAGGGTCATTTTGAAGATCACAGGATTCACAATCAGCAAAACATCTGTACTCAAAAATCCAATGGCTACTACAACCACATCAGAACTAATCCTGGACAAGACCAAGACTAAACAAAGACTAAACCCGGACTACTCCTCCTTGAACTGCCACCTTATTGGGGTGGGGGAGTTTGCATACCCGAATTATCCTAGGAGCTATGATGCTGGGGCATTATGGGGGATCTCATCTCTGCTGTTTGCAGATGATGTTGTCCTGATGGTTTCGTCGAGTCAGGACCTGCACCAGGCACTGGGGCGGTTTGCAGCCGAGTGTGAAGCAGCTGGGATGAAAATCAGCTCCTCCAAATCCAAGGCCATGGTTCTCGGGTGGGTGGAGAGTCCTTGGCCAAAAGAGTGAGACGCCGAAGACGAGGAAAGCGGGCAGGGGCCTTGGTGCGCCTCCGGAGACGCGGCGCTCGCACGCCCCTACCTGGAATTTTCCTGTCTAACGTTCGCTCACTCAGCAACAAGACGGACGAACTGGCGCTGCTGATGAGGAGAAACAAAGACTTCTCTTCCTCTTGCGTCTTATGCTTCACGGAGACATGGCTCAATGAGCGTATCCCGGACTGTGCGCTTCAACTGGAGGGATTCCAGCTCCTCCGCGCGGACAGACAACGGGGACTCTCCGGGGGAAAGACGAAAGGTGGAGGTGTCTGTTTCTTCATCAACAACGCCTGGTGTACGGATGTGACTGTGATCTCCCAACACTGCTCTCCCGCCGTGGAATATCTTTTCATTAACTGTAGGCCTTTCTACTCTCCACGTGAGTTCACTTCATTCATTCTGGCCGCTGTTTACATCCCTCCGTGCGCGGACACGCACGAGGCCCAGCGCGTGCTCGCGGAGCAGATTCTGGATGTGGAGCGAACCTTCCCGGACTCTTTACTGATCATCCTGGGGGATTTTAATAAGGGAAATCTGAGCCAGGAACTACCCAAATATAAACAGTTTATTAATTGCCCGACGAGAGAGCAGAAGACGCTGGATCACTGTTACACAACGGTCAGTGGAGCCTACAGAGCCGTGACCCGCGCTGCACTAGGATACTCTGATCACGTCATGGTCCACCTCATCCCTGCTTACAAACAACGGCTGAAACTCTCCAAACCTGCTGTGAGGACTTCTAAGAAGTGGACCAGTGAGGCTGTGGAGGAGCTTCGCACGTGTTTGGACACTACAGACTGGGATGTGTTTAAGGCTGCCACAGACAGTTTGGATGAGTACACAGATACTGTGACGTCATACATTCAGTTCTGTGAGGACAGCATCATTCCATCATGCACCAGGGTGACTTTTAACAACGACAAACCCTGGTTCACACCCAGACTTAGACATTTGAGGAGGGAAAAGGAGATGGCTTTCAGGGCAGGAGATCGTGAAGGCTACAGGCGTTGCAAGTATGCGTTTAGCAAAGAGGTGGAAAAGGCTAAAGCGAAATACAATACACGTCTGGAGCAGCAATTCTCCACCAACGACTCTGCTTCTGTCTGGAGAGGGCTTAGGCAAATCACCAACTACAGGCCCAAAGCCCCTCCCGCCGTGGACAACAAACAACTAGCAGAAAAGTTAAACGGCTTTTATGCGAGGTTTGAAGTTTCACACCCCTCCCCCTCCTCCCCCACCATCATGGACATTACCTCCAAACCCACCTCGGACCCCCCCTCCTCCCCCACTGCCCTCACAGTTGTGGAGCAGGACGTGACTAAGCTTTTCAGGAAGCAGAATCCCCGTAAGGCCGCGGGCCCAGACGGTGTCTCTCCTTCCACCCTTAGACACTGTGCTGAGGAACTGGCTCCTGTCTTCACGGACATTTTTAACACCTCCCTGGAGTCATGTCATGTCCCAGCCTGCTTCAAGCTGTCCACCATTGTCCCCGTCCCCAAGAAGCCCAGGATCACTGGACTTAATGACTACAGACCTGTGGCGCTGACGTCTGTAGTCATGAAGTCATTTGAGCGCCTGGTCCTGCACCACCTCAAGTCCTTCACCTCCCCCCTCCTGGACCCTCTGCAGTTTGCCTACAGAGCCAATCGGTCTGTGGACGACGCCATTAACCTGGCCCTTCACTTCATCCTCCAGCATCTGGACTCCCCGGGAACCTACGCCAGGATCCTGTTTGTGGACTTCAGCTCTGCATTCAACACCATCCTCCCTGCTCTGCTCCAGGACAAGCTCGCTCAGCTCAACGTGCCTGACTCCACCTGCAGGTGGATCACTGACTTCCTGACAGACAGGAGACAGCGCGTGCGGCTGGGGAAGAATGTCTCGGACACTCGGACTATCAGCACAGGATCTCCACAGGGCTGTGTACTTTCTCCCCTGCTCTTCTCCCTGTACACCAACTGCTGCACCTCCAGCCACGACTCCGTCAAACTGGTTAAGTTTGCGGATGACACCACCCTCATCGGACTCATCTCGGACAGCGATGAGTCTGCCTACAGGAGGGAGGTGGACCGGCTGGTGTCCTGGTGCAGCAGTAACAACCTGGAGCTCAACGCCCAGAAGACAGTGGAGATGATCGTGGACTTCAGGAAAGTCACAGCCCCCCTGCCTCCCCTCACCCTGACGGACTCCCCCATCACCACTGTGGACTCTTTCCGCTTCCTGGGCACCTGCATCACCCAGGATCTCAAGTGGGAGCCGACCATCAGCTCCCTCATCAAGAAAGCCCAGCAGAGGATGTTCCACCTGCGGCAGCTGAGGAAACGCAAGCTGCCAGTCCAGATGATGGTGCAGTTTTACACGGCCATCATTGAGTCCATCCTCACCTCCTCCATCACTGTGTGGTTCGCTGGGGCCACTGCCAGGGACAGACAGAGACTGCAGCGCATTGTGCGCTCTGCTGAGAAGGTGATTGGCTGCAGCCTTCCATCTATACAGGACCTGTACGTCTCCAGGACTCAGGGGCGAGCAGGCCGTATAGCAGCTGACACCTCTCACCCTGGACATGGACTATTTGAGCCACTTCCCTCTGGCAGGAGGCTACGGTCCATTGGGACCAGAACCTCTCGCCATAAGAACAGTTTCTTCCCCTCTGCTGTTTGTCTCATGAACACTCTATAATATCTGCACTAAACTGGACACTTTATAACACCGGTCACTTTAATAAGCCACTTTGCACTGTTGTTCTGATGCTGCTATTGTACATATTTTTTCCCTTTAAGTATTTCATTTGATTTTTTTAAGCATATCTTTTTAACTTTGTGCATGCTCTTATTTGTATTTGTATTTATTCAGTGTGTTTATGTTGCACTTTTTCACCGTATCAAGTTCCTAGTTTGTGAACTGTGTTCACAGACTATGGCAATAAAAGTCTTCTGATTCTGATTCTGATTCTTGCCTCAAGTGGAGGAGTTCAAGTATCTCAGGGTCTTGTTCACGAATGAGGGAAGGATGAAGCGTGAGATTGACAGGCGGATCGGTGCAGCGTCTGCAGTGATGCAGTCGCTGTATCAGACCATTGTGGTAAAGAAGGAGCTGAGTCGAAAGGCAAAGCTCTCGATTTACCGGTCAGTCTACGTTCCTACCGTCACCTATGGTCATGAGCTCTGGGTAATGACCGAAAGGACAAGATCACGGATACAAGTGGTCGAAATGGGTTTCCTCCGCAGGGTGGCTGGGCGCTCCCTTAGAGATAGGGTGAGGAGCTCAGTCACAAGGGAGGAGCTTGGAGTAGAGTCGCTGCTCCTCCACGTCGAGAGGAGCCAGCTGAGAAACTGCTGCTTCCGCGACCCGGCCCCGGGTAAAGTGGAAAAAAAATGGACTAAAGCCCGGACTAAAGCCCGGACTAAAGCCCGGACTAAAGCCCGGACTAAAGCCCGGACTAAAGCCCGGACTAAAGCCCGGACTAAAGCCCGGACTAAAGCCCGGACTAAAGCCCGGACTAAAGCCCGGACTAAAGCCCGGACTAAAGCCCAGACTAAAGCCCAGACTAAACCCCGGACTAAACCCCGGACTAAAGCCCGGACTAAAGCCAGGACTAAACCCCGGACTAAACCCCGGACTAAAGCCCGGACTAAAGCCCGGACTAAAGCCCGGACTAAAGCCCAGAGTAAACCCAGACTAAACCCGGACAAAACCCGGACAAAACCCAGACTAAACCCAGACTAAACCCAGACTAAACCCCAGACTAAACCTGGACAAAACCCAGACTAAACCAAGACTAAACCAAGACTAAACACAGATGAAACCCCGGAGTAAACTCAGACTAAACCCTGGACTAAACCCAGACTAAACCAAGACTAAACCCGGAGTAAACCAAGACTAAACCCGGAGTAAACCCGGAGTAAACCCAGACTAAGCCATGACTAAACCCAAAATAAACCAAGACTAACCCAAGAATAAACCCGGAGTAAGCCCAGACTAAACCCGGACTAAACCAAGACAAAACCGGAGTAAAGCAAGAATAAACCCGGAGTAAACCAAGACTAAACCCGGAGTAAACCCAGACTAAGCCATGACTAAACCCATACCAAAGCAGGACCAAAACTGGAAAAAACCTGGACCAAACCAGGACCAAAACAAGTCTACGTCAAGACTAAATAGGGATCAAACCATAACTAAACCCAGACTAAACCCGAACTAAACCAGGACCAACCCAGGACCAAGTCAGGACCAAAACAAATCTAAACCAGTTCTGAACCACTAACAGTGTGAATGCAGTCTAAATTATACTTTGGGGCTTTTAAAACTATTTTTAGACAACTTTGGCATTTCCTGTGGTTTAACTTAAAATTATTTATTAAAACTTCAACTTAAAAACCTAAAAGCCTAAGATTACATTTTGTTTATCTATAAAAACCTCCAGCAGAGGGGACTATAATTGAATCTACACTAACATATTGTAGTGACTTTAATCTGAAATTTAAAGAAAATCCAAATTCAGTAATTTCTAAATGTAATGTTTTTTGTCATATCGCCAAACATAATTGGAGCCAGTGGCCATTATAAAACACCCCCCAAAAAATATGTGTGTGTGAATACTCATGATGTGCCAGGAACAGTTCAGAGTTGATATAAAACAGCTGATATTGGAATTAATCATTTCATGGTTTAACCCCCGGACCCCAAAAGCCCCCAAAAGTTAGTTATTCATAATGCAGCCCCTTCACGCTTCTCAACATAATATTCTTTGATTAAAGTGTCAGACAGATACTCACCACAGACTCTTTTACCGGAGGAGGTTTGGTCTGAGTGCTGGGAATGAGCACAAAGGTCAGGAGGCCGTGCATGTCGGCCTGAAACACACACAGCACTTTTATGAATGAACCATCACTGTTTATGTAACACAGGGAAAGCCCACGCTCAAATAACTCTGTACTGTGTTTGGTTGTGTTAACCAGTGTCATCTTTTGAATGATGAATGAAACAAGGTGAACTTGTTAATCTGAGTATTTGCCTTTTCTATACTGTTAAACTGATCTTCTTAATAAAAAAATCTATGATAAAAATAAAAACTTTGTATCGCTCTGCATTTGGTTTGACGGGCAAAGTAGAACACGAAGCTAATGCTAATAGTGTGACAAATATAAGAAAACACAACTTACAAAAATTCACCCATTTATCTGCTGGTCACTATATACCAGGGTGTTCCCAAACGTTTTAATAAACAAAATAAGAATGTAACCAGCCAGAGACCCTACTGCAAAATGTACGTAAATGATGCTGTAATGTTTTTTAGCAGTAACATGTTAATAAACAGGTCTATTTTTTATTTTTGCTGAATACAGAATTGTGTTATTTGACCTAGTTTCACACAAAATTATGGTTTACAATAAAATGGATTAAATGCAGTCATATTTATGTTTGTTTTTTTAAGATATATTTTGAAATCATCTCACAACCCTCAGCTCAGTGCCTCAACATCTATTGCTATATACTACTCCCAATATAAAATGTTAGAGTCCCAGTCTATATAAAGAAGTGAACTAAGTGAGTGTGACGCCACCCACAGCGTTCGACTCCAGTCAAATGAAGCTCATTGAGGTAAGCAGATACAGGAGCGAATTTCGAGTCAGCTCCATATTTGGAATTCAGACCACGAGCATCATAGCAACCAAACAGCCAATCCGGAGTGAGGCTGTTGAAGGTAACGTTGTCAATCAAACCTGTTGCTAAAGTTAGGGAAAAGAAGGCACCTGATTGGTCTGTTATTAATGGTCATATCTTGATTTACAGATAAAATAGTGAAATAAAAACCCCAGGATCATGTGGAGCGAAGTAATACGAACATTTTAAGACCAAAATGACAAGCTACAGAGAGAGGGACCACAGTTCTTCAGTACAAAGTGAATGGGAGCTGGAAGTGCGCCCATGATCACTTCCTATTTGGAATGTAGCGGCTAGCAGGTTAGCTATGTCCATTTATATATACAGTCTATGGTTAACTCTAAAAACTACATCTAGAAAGTAAAATATTTTAAAATGGTGAAAAAAGTCTAATCTGTGTAGTTTTCAGTTCAATGTAACCCTGTATAATTTATATAAAGTGACTCACGAGGATGTCAAAGACTTGGTTGACGTCCTTTCCTCTGATTTCAATGCCATTGATTTCCAGTATCTCGTCTCCTTCAGACAAAAGCCCACTCCTTTCAGCTGCTCCTCCACGAACGATTCGGCTGATCACAACGCTGTCCATCTCATTACGAACTGTGGCTCCCTGCACAAAGATAAAAGAAAAAAAAGTCACAAAAATATATAAACCATTTTTGTATAACATATTTGACTTAAATTTTACATCCTTACATACAGAGTCCTCCACTTACACAGGCTCCCAACTCCCCATATTGTTAACATTTGGATCAATAAAATGAACACAAGCTTGTCTTATCACTGCTCTAGACATGAGTTAGATTTTAAGTGTAGTCCCGGTCCAGTACTGGACCAAGTAAGTACCGTAAATTTCGGACTACAGAGCACACCTCAATATAAGCCGCACCAGCTAAATTTGAAAAGAAAATCAATTTTGTACATATATAAGCCGCACCTGAATATAAGCCACAGGTTTTCATATTGTAACATGAGATATTTACACAGAAAGACGGTGCACCGGCACCTGCCTGAAAATTGGCACCAACACGACATCAACACGGGATGAACACACCTGCAGGTTTAGAAAATAAAGCTGCACCAACACGGAAAATCTGCTTTTATTTCCTCTGAAAACTTTTGTCGTCTTTTTACATTGACCAAGTTGGATTCATTGATGCCGAGCTTACGTGCAGTGGCTCTCTTTCAGGGGTCGGCAACCAGCGCCTCTTTCAGCCTTATACTGCGGCTCTGCGTGGCTTGGGAAAATAAATTTTAAGTATTTAATTGAAGTGTATTTTATTTAATTTTTGTTTATTTTTGTATTTGTATTTTTATTTGTGTTAGCTCTTTTTTATTGTAGTTTAAATTGGAAGATTATTATGATCTTAAAATAAAATTATATTTTCTTATTTTTTGTTGCTCAAAATAAGCGTCACACGAGGAACAATGTTCAAAACAAACACCGCTCACGTCTCACAGACACAGACACAGCTCACAGTCCTGCGTAAAGAGCCCTGATTTTCAGACGCTGTGCGCACAGGGGTCAGGAGCAACTTTCGCCCGTCCCTAATGACACACTAATAAGCTCGTCCGTAGATGTATCATGAAAATCCTACTGGAAATCGCCACAGAAATCCATTTGATGTAGTAACAAGTATATTATCTGCTCTTGTCTCCGCAATGACGTATCACGTATAACACATGTCGCCCAAAAGTAGAGCCACAAGCGAGTGAAAATGAGCCAAAACAAAAGTAAAAGAGCTTTTAACAAAGGGGAAAAGGACAACTGAGGAGCCAGAAGAGGAGACTACGACCTCCAAGAAAAAGAAAGATAAATTTAACAGACAATGCCTACTTAAAATCTGAGTTTGTCACTACAGGTGACTCTCACACACAGTCCGCTCTGTGTAAAATGCGGGAAAAGCAAATGAGGCAATGAAACCTTCAAAACTGCTTTGGCACATGGAGAATACGCACCTGGGATTAAACGATACGCCTTTAGAGTTTGTTTGTTTTTTTGAAAGAAACTGCGCAGCAGAGTAGACATAATCACATAATCAGCGCAGAGCTCACACTGATGCAGCGGTTTGGTGAGTTGTATTTTTTTATGCACTTAAGTTATTTTTGCCATATTTATCTGTCACGTGTAGAAGGCTTGTCCGTGAAAATAAAACCTACATTATTCCGTTACATTATTATTATTATTATTATTATACACAGTGTTATCTTCATTTTAGATGTCAAAAAGTATTTGCGGCTCCCAGTGTTTTATTTTACGTGGAAAGTGGGTCCAAATGGCTCTTTGCGTGTTACAGGTTGCCGACCCCTGCTCTATTTCCTTCTTTATCTTAAAAACTGCATCATATCCATTTCATGATGCGCAAAATGATCGTTCAAAGTCAAAACTAGTGAATTCTTCAGAGCAGAATCTTTCCCCACGTCTGTCTCACTTTTACGTTTACAGCTAGAGAGCGCCCCCCGGGGGCCGTTATCCAGTAAAATTCTATAAATAAGCCTCACTGCTGTATAGGCCGCAGGGTTCAAAGCGTGGAAAAAAAGTCGCGGCTTATAGTCCGAAATTTACGGTAGGTAAGTAAGACAAGTGTGTTTATTTTTCAGTCCTGCTCTGGTCCTGCTCTGGTCCTGCTCTGGTCCTGCTCTGGTCCTGCTCTGGTCCTGCTCTGGTCCTGCTCTGGTCCTGCTCTGGTCCTGCTCTGCTCTGGTCCTGCTCTGCTCTGGTCCTGCTCTGCTCTGGTCCTGCTCTGCTCTGGTCCTGCTCTGCTCTGGTCCTGCTCTGCTCTGGTCCTGCTCTGCTCTGGTCCTGCTCTGCTCTAGTCCTGCTCTAGTCCTGCTCTAGTCCTGCTCTAGTCCTGCTCTAGTCCTGCTCTAGTCCTGCTCTAGTCCTGCTCTAGTCCTGCTCTAGTCCTGCTCTAGTCCTGCTCTAGTCCTGCTCTAGTCCTAGTCATGTCCACAAATCAGTCGTGTAGAACAGCAAAAATGAGTTCGATTGAATATTATAACATTATTGGGGTGCGTTTGGTTTGCTCACCAGGGGAATGTCTCGTGCTTTCTCAATCCGGACAAGCTTCACGGTCTCTCCACCCCACTGGGTCAGAGTCTCTCCCTGTGTGGGCACCGCTTCAGGCTGCATCTCTGTCTCTGCTATGGTGTCATGGGCCAGGAGTAAAGACTGCAAAAAGGGTAGAGTCATAAAGCTGACATATATAACGCCATCTTGTGTTTTTAAACATGCCTTCAGTCACCTTGGTATTAGTATTTCACATTTTCAAACTTAAGGTGCAATATGTAACTTTTCTGGTGAAGAGTCTGTCACCTGCTTGTCTCAATGGAGAGGTTATTGCTTTGCCTAGAATGCTACACAGCATAGCAATAAACTTACAAGATAATTATACCACATTCTGAGAATAGCAATAATATCTCCACAGACACAACCAGGTGACGGACCCTCTACCAGGAAAATGACATAGTTCACCTTTAAAATAAGTCAACATTTGGAAAACACACTTCACCAAAACACAGCTTGTTCCAACAACAGTGAGAATGAAAAGTCATTAGGTAACATGAGGGCTATGCTAATAGAGCCAAACAGAGCCATGCATTTGACGTGAAAACAGTTTGACCACAGATATGCACAGAGCTACATAGCGATATTTCATTCAAGCCTCTGCATTTTTATTTGTTTTTAAATTTGCCTGTGTGACCTAAGAAGTTACACACATTTATACATTTTAAGTGAAAACTATATTTCACAGACACTCCTTCTGAAACTGTGTTCTTAATTGACCCCGTGACCCATTTTTGGGTTTAGGTGTGGCAGGTGTGTTTTTGAGTTGTGAGACTATTAAAAAGACATGTAAACAACAAAATCAGCTGTCTGCATTTCATTTGGTGTGCATGTGAACTTAGCCACTGTCTCTGCATTGTATCCTGAGTTAACTCTGCAGTTTTTGATGCTCTAAACATAATTTTGATGTTTTCTATGACAATGACAATACTTGAATCTTGAATCGATCTGGCATTACTAGCTCTGTATAAGCTGCACCAACAGTCTTAAAATCATACTTTTGCTATACACCATCTTTACCTGGAGGTGAGCATCTGACAAAAGTATGCTGAGTTCAAGTCCTTCTTTGTTCGAATTCGTCTGAATGAGATTTCTGACCTAAAAACAACAGCAGGAGAATTATGAGCAATTTATGGGCATTTTACCATTCAATTTTTTTATTCAAGTTTGTAGACAGATGTTGGCCAACATATTTTTTGCACAAGGGGAGTGTCTCACCTCCATGGCCAGAGGAAGCGCCTGGTGCGTGTGTGGGTATGGAGGGGAGGGTTTGTGCATGCTGCTCGCCACCGCATTGTGGATTTTCAGAGCAGACTGGAAATCAGACTGGAACAAGAAAATTAACAAAAGACAAATGGTAAATGGTCACGTGTTTTATATAGAGCTTTTCTTCCTTCAAGACACTCAAAGCACTTTACATCAAGGAACCACTCACCCATTTACACACACATTCATACATGTGTACGCAAACACTGGGGTGGGTTAAGTGTCTTGCTCAAGGATACAATGACATTGTTCATCTGTGGGAGCTGAAATTGCACCATCAAACAGTGGATCTGACTGCTCTACCAATGATGTTTATGTTGAGAGCGGGATTCGAACCGCCAACCTTCGGATCAGTGGACAAACACTATCAACTGAGAATAAGTTTTTGGTTATTTACTACTTTGTGCCGAGAGTTACATAGTGGAGCTTTAAACACAATGATAAAATTCAGTACAAATCTGGAGCATTAGTTTCAATCAACAAGAAGGGCAGTGCTTCAACTTGAACAGGGTCCAAAAAGACCAAAAAGAGCTCATTACAACATGGGGAGTATAGTATAGTTTTACAAGCAGTGGTGCAAGTAAACGAAGTACGAGCAGTAAAGTACTGTACTTAAGTAGATTTTTAGATATCTATACAAAGTACATTTTACAGTTGATACTTTTTACTTTTACTTCAGTACATTTGAGACGAGTATCTGTACTTTCAACTCCACTAAATTTATGAACTAGCCTGAAAGTAAAAAGTACTTTTCATATGATTTGAGGGGTTATTTTGACCATGTTCGTGGTAACATCCTGATTGCTCAAAGTTGAAGCTGGAACTAGAAAACTCAAACAAAAATAAAAATAAATACATAAAACTCATTAGAAAAAATAAGCCATTGATTTGTATTGTTACTGTGACCAAAATATGTATCATGTTTTAATCAATATCACTACTAACATTTTAACAGCACTTGCATGAAATACTTTTACTCTTTACTCTTAAGGAAAAATATTTAAGTACCCATTTAAACATGTATTTAAATATTTTTTACTTAAGTTTAAGTACAGATCCAGAGGTAAAAAGCTGCTCAAGTAAAAGTATAACATGATAGAATCCACTTAAGTAACAAAATAGAGTACTTCATTCACCACTGCTTACAGGTATATAGAAATAATAAAAAATAATTAAAAGAGTGATTAAATGAATGTAGGCCAAAACAAAACATATACAAACTATTGGTGACTTCTTTTTGATTGAATCCACAGGTACAATGCTTAAAAAAAAAGTCTAAAACATTTAGTAAATAACATTCAGTGAAATATTTCTTAACTTGTACACCCCCATGTATGTACTACTCGTTCCTAATGACTGGATAGACCTGTACATTTTGGCAGGAGCCTCCTGGGTTTCACCTAGTTATCGTTTTTTTTCCTAATACTGAGCATGTTTTCTGCCAATGCAAACCCTAACATGAGCCAAATTAAATACACAAACAGCTGAATCAGCATTGTGAGCTAAAACTGTTGACTTACTTCAAGGAAAAAAGTCAGATAACTTTTAGTCCAATTTTTCTATGAAGATGTCATTTCTGAGCTAAAACACAAACAGTTGCATTCAGATCATAGTCTACCATGTGATTATATTTTATTCATTGTAATAACTGTTATATTATCAACTTTTTAGCTTGTTGCAAACTGCTTCACCAGCAGATGCAGTCCCCCATGCTGTGCCCACTGCTGGTGTCTTTTATGAACTTAAACCTATACATGAATAATATACCTGTCTAAGTTAAGTTAAAGCAACACCGTGTATCTTTCTGGCTACCTTGATGATTCCATGGAAATAGAAAGTTGAAACCATACTTCAGAGCAGTCTCCACTAAGACATATTAGTTTTCTGCCATACTGTGCAATATTATAGCCAAGGGAATAACATTTCCATGGAAACAAGCAGGAATAGTCAGGTTTGTGGAGATGCAAGCCTGCTCAGGGTTAGGAGACATATTTTCATGTAGGATTTTTTTATTGCACTGAAAAACAATAACAACAAAAAAACATGTCTGAGCCTATTTTTTGACTAAAAAGTTACATGGTGGAGCTTAAACTTTGTGTCCTTAAGTTTGTATTACCTTGTTCAACAGTGCGAGGACCAGCTCAATGTCATTTTGACTCTGCTGATCAGATAAACAGCCTCGGATCTGCTTCAGTGAAAACAACAGCTCCTCCAACTCTGCACAAACACAATGTACTTTAGCTATAGCATCACACAGTCACATCACTCCTCTAATAACAGACCTGTGGCCTATTTGGCATCATAGAATTTTGCAAAAATAATATATGTTTATTGTTAACTGTAACTACTACAACTATTGAAGTCTTCTTGAAGTCTTCTTGAAGTCTTCTTGAAGTCAACAAGAAGACATCAAGAAGACGTCAAGAAGACGTCAAGAAGACGTCAAGAAGACGTCAAGAAGACGTCAAGAAGACTTCAAGAAGACTTCAAGAAGACTTCAAGAAGACTTCAAGAAGACTTCAAGAAGACTTCAAGAAGACTTCAAGAAGACTTCAAGAAGACTTCAAGAAGACGTCAAGAAGACGTCAAGAAGACGTCAAGAAGACTTCAAGAAGACTTCAAGAAGACTTCAATTGAATGTGTTTTGAAACAGTCTAGATTCAAAGAAAAGACATGACTGGACTAAAACTCTTGGCCCCTTGCTTCGGGCCCCTTGCTTCGGGCCCCTTGCTTCGGGCCCCTTGCTTCGGGCCCCTTGCTTCGGGCACCTTGCTTCGGGCACCTTGCTTCGGGCACCTTGCTTCGGGCACCTTGCTTCGGGCACCTTGCTTCGGGCGCTGTATCAGTAAGTTAGTTGAGTATTTTGGAGTTTTGTTATTTTTCTAACCCCAAGAAGAAAGTTACCTGCATCTCTACATATTGTAATAATGGTGCTAATAAAGTCTATTTTGTGCATATATGCAAAATAAACTCACACATTAACCCTTCATCTCCACTTGTCGTGTATTAAGTCATTAAAGTTGTTTCTCATTACCTATAACAGGAGTGTCTGTGTTTGTTGTTTTGAGTCATTGCCTTCTTCAGTTTTAATGAAGTCTCCTGAAGTGGTCCTTATGTCCGCCTCTCCCTCCCTCAGGAATGCCCTCCCAGATGCCAAATTCGTCTCTCTCACTCTTTCCCTTTCCCTCCTTCATAACTCTGTCTACCTCTCCTCTCTTTCCTTCCCTACCTACCTCTCTGCTCCCCTCTTTCCTCCACTATGTTCGTCTGTGCCTCCCTCTCTCTTTTTCTCTCCCTCCCTTTCCTTCTCCTCTCTCTCTACTTCTCTTCCTCCATCTCTCTCCCTCCATATCTCCCTCTCTACCTATCTCTCATCCCCCTCCCTTTCCCTCCCTCAACTCAAAATTCTTCACTGCGTTTACATCCAAAAATCTCATCTCTTACCCATTTTAAAAAAGAGCTTTATAGCAAAGAAATACCTACACTGAGTGTCCCAGATGAACAATTTTATACTTAATGATGTCAGTAGAACAACTTTTGAAGAGAAGACTATTAATATTTATTCTGTCAAGTTACTATGAAAAAACACTAAAACCAACCAATCCACACAGTCACTTTCGCCAGCAAAGAACTTTATAAACAAAGAAGGATGAAGTGCCTTTCCTTGGAAACAAATAGGACAAACTTTGAACCAGCTACTCCCTGGTTAGTGGGCCAACCTAAACTCCTTGCATCACAATCCCTTGATTCTATTCTTGTTACTTGAGGACAGTTGCTGGCAGGTCTTACCCAGGAGTGCATGGGCCTGGCTTTGGGGCAGGGGCTGAGGTAAGAGGGAGTCCTGGAGGAACGTGGGGTTGTCGATACCGATCTGAGGATTCTGGGACAGTTTTCTGAGTCTGAGCGATGCGTTCAAGTCCAGCTGCCGACCCTCCTCCTCCCTCCGCCTCCGAAGGTCCTCCTGCATCAAAAAATAGCACATTTTTCATAACATGATTGTAGCCCTAATCAGAGCCAAGCTCATATGATTCGCGGACTGTGAGCGTCTCCAGATGCTGGCCGTGTCCCAATTTGACAACTGCTTTGATGTGCCTTTCGAAGTACCCGCCTGACTTAAATGAGGCGCTTGAACGGCATAAAAACATAAAACGACATAAAAACGAAGAAAAGGAACAGACTTTGCTACCATCCTCTTTCCCTATCGCCCTCTCTATCTACTCCCACTCCTCTCTCTCACCACCTTGGCCACTCTCATGGAAATGACACGAGAGTGGCCAAGGTGAAGCCATGTTCTGAACTCGTCTCTCAAAGGCAACAGCAGAAGTCACACTGATTTGCAGTAAATATTCATTATTATTCTAGCCTGATGGAAATTAGGTGATGGGTGTGTGTTAAAATGTTAAAAATAATAAATAGCATAAATACAATAAGTTAATTATTGGAATACATAAAGTAAAAAATTATTTCAGTGTGGTAGTATTAAAAAAGGCCAAGTCTTTGTAAAAAGGTATGTATGTAATTTGTTGTGAGTTCATGCATTGTACCGGTTTTATTCTTTGAACACAGTGATGTTAATGCACAGTTCATTTTGTGCATCAGTAAAACATACATATGTCTTTAATTTGAAAAAAATTATATTTTATTTTTCAATAAAGAAGGGTTCAGTGTGCATATGAAACTGGTGGGGTTCAGTACCTCCAACAAGGTTAAGAACCACTGCTCTAATGTTTCCTCATCACAAACAGACCTGGAGTTGCGTTTAGTTTCATTCATACATGTTTAACACACAAACCCTGCATATTTTGGCTGAGTTCTTCTCTCAAGCACAAAACACTATGATGACATTATGATGTCATGTGGTGGTACAAGAAGTGCTCTTCTGTCTTTTTAAACTCCATACATGTTCACTAGAATCATCTGGATCATCTCAGTTCTGCAACTGCCAGTCTCTACTGAACTAAAGGTAAAAAGGTAGCTCTTAACATGAAAACTACCACCTCATGACATCACAAAGTGGAACAGAGCATTTTGAGCTTTGGAGATGTAGACAGACTAAGAGTTAGTTTTGTATTATATAGGACCTTTAAAGTTGCTGACAGTTTAAACATTTTATGGATAGGAATCATTATAATTTTAATATCATGAATAAGTTCCACATTTAAACAACTTTTATATAATTGTACTCTGTTATCAGTGAACACAACTACGATCTAGCGGAGAACATTATGGATGAACAGCTCACGATTATGTAAAATGTCCCATGAAACATTTTTTTTCACTATGGAACTCATAGTGGTGAAAAATTAGCACAGTTGCCATAGCAATTCATAATTTGATTTATTTTAAATGTGGAAAAACACCGACATTAAATTCTCTATCTCTACCTGTTGCTACAACTCAATCACTGAGCTGGTTGATGCTACCTAAGTTAGATCACATACAAATTAATGGTGATGTTAAAGTATCTAAAATGTTTATTTCATGACCATTACCAATGAGATGTAAAAGAGGACTTTTAGTGTCACTAGATATGTCAGGCTAGTGGTCAACAGCATGAGCACCAAATGCTGCTTCTACTAACTGGATAAGTACGCAAAATGTTGCCCATAAACAGGAAGCTGCATCCCATGAATAGTAAAAAAAAATCTACAAAAATCTCAATGGTTTACTATTACATAGCTCTGTCACATAACAGATAACAGATTTTGATATACAGACATTACACTAACAGGGAAATTGCTGAGCAGTAACTGACAACTCAACACTATTCTATTGTTTCTATTGCACGAAACCCAAGAATAAACGTTTTTTTCCCAATATATTGTAAATTTCTATGATTATTTGTTTTTACCTGGTGCTGGCGTATCCTCTCCAGTTGGGCAGACCGTCTTAGGGGCAGAGTGCGGCTGCCTAACTCGCCTGGGCAGTCCACAGCCATCTCCCTGTGCCCTCCCCTCAGCTCGTCGTCCCCTCCCTCCCCCGACACATGGCCGTTCAGGTGGGAGGTGGTCATGCCTCTCTCTCCGTCTCCGCACGAGGATGAGCAACTGCGTAGAGGTCAGTGGATGGGCGTGTTTAGGAGCTGGGAAGTTCGGTCACCCGCGAAGCCATCGTAACCTCACCTGTGGACAGAGACACCAGTGTTAGAAAGTTACAACGCTATTTAGCTTAAGAAATAGTTTGAATATAATTTAATTTGAATGTGCAATGCTGTGCATAGAAGAGAGGTCTGCAAACCTTTTTCCAAAAAAAAAAAAATGAAAGTCAGAAAGAGTGTTTTTTACAAGTAATGAGACAAAGTAATTAACAGATTAATTTAAAAGAAGTGTCGGTAAGTCAACTGTTTACAGCTATTAACACATTATAAAGTATATGTAACATATACTAAATGTTACATATACTTTATAATGTGTTAATAAAGTATATGTAACATTTAGTATATGTTACATATACTTTATAATGTATATGTAACATTATAATAATAATAATACATTTTATTTGTTAGGCGCCTTTCAAGGCTCTCAAGGTCGCCGTGCATACATACGTACACAATACAAATTGAAACAATGTAAAATGATTAAAAATACATTTAAAAACAAATATAGATTAAAGCAAATATAGATTAAAAGACAGAGCAGTTATGGTCAGAGTGCTCAGGGTGAGAAGGCCTTTCTAAACAGATGAGTTTTGAGTTTAGATTTGAAGTGTGAGAGTGAGTGTGTGTTGCGGAGGTCATGGGGGAGGGAGTTCCAGAGCTGGGGAGCAGAGCAGCTGAAGGCTCTGCTCCCCATAGTGACAAGACGGGCAGGAGGGACAGTGAGGTGCAGGGAAGAGGAGGAGCGGAGGGAGCGGGCAGGTGTGGAGTTGTGAATGAGGTCAGACAGGTATGGAGGGGCCAGGTTGTGGAGAGCTTTGTATGTGAGGAGTATGATTTTGTAGTGTATGCGGTGCGTGATGGGGAGCCAGTGGAGCTGTTGCAGGACAGGTGTGATGTGGTGATGGGAGGGTATGTGTGTAATAATGCGGGCAGCTGCATAAAGTATATGTAACATATACATATACTTTATAATGTTACATACACATTATAAAGTATATGTAACATTTTGTATTTATGTGGGCTCTGTGGACACATTCAAAGTGTTTTTAGGGGCTCTGGGTTTTTGAGCAAGGTATATGTAATTTCCTACATGGTCCATTTTGTGTAAAATTTAGTTAAAATTATTATTCTTTCCGATTTTATGCATGGGATTTGCTCAGACAAACAGTAAAAAAAAATATATATATATAAATTAAAAAAAATTAAATTAATATTCTTTGGAATGCTACAATCACTGTTAAATACAAAGTTAAGAAATAAAGTATACCCCAGGCTTTTAAGGGCTGCTTGTGGCTCTACAGAGAGTGGTTGCAAACGCCTTCCCTAGAAGGTTCCACGGTATGGCTTTAATGCATTGAGGTTCATGAAGACGGATGACACTACCAGGCTAAAATACCGGTCATCTCTGAGGAAAGGCGACCCCGCTCCAAATAAGAAAGCACGCTTGCAAATAGAGTTTTTAAGCAATACAGCATACCTGTAACTGAATAATAAATAATAACAATAATGCACACACACAATAGACAAGTTTAAAGCCATACTGTGGAACATTACTGGCAAAGCAATAGCATCTCTATGGAGAAAGCATTTGGCAGACCGCCCACATGAAAAATTACACAGTACACATTTAAATAAAATCAAAGTAATCTGCACCTCAAGTAACAACTTTTGGTAAGTAGGCTTTTTTGAGGGTCAGTATTTATCATGTGTACATTTTCTTTGAACTACTTGGGAATTATTTTATATTATTTATTTATTATTATTTATTTTATTTATATTATTTTATAGCCATATGATAAGATTTCAGCTGTAGAAGGTTGAATAAATACCTTTTATGACTCATTACAGATGCAAATTAGTGACTAAAGTGTTTCATTCTGTCTTTATTTTTTGCAGGTCATGACTTTTCACAATATTGTAGATTTAGAACGTTTTTTGTGGTTTTTGTGTCAGTGGCATAAATTTGTTTCAATATAATTGTTTATCTTTTATATTTACTTCAACAATATAGCCAACGTGACAGGCCTGTTAGTAGGGCTACAAGTTTAAGCTGCAATCCCATAGAAATAGAAATTTGAAAAGATCACCATTAGGCCCCAATTACTGAAGTAATAAACTGCAAACATCCATGTGACATGCCTGTCACGTTAACACATTCTGAAGTTCGATATATCGCTGAAGTAAATATAGAAGATAAACAATAATATTGAAACTAATTTATGCCACTGATACAAAAACCTATAATATTGTTAAAAAACATGACCTGCAATAAACAGCAGAGTGAAACACTTTAGGTGTTAGTTTGCATGTGTAATGAGTCCAGAGAAGTTATTAACTCAAATTTTTACATTTTAAATCTTATCATAGTCAAAAAATAACAAAAAATTTGACAGTAGTGCAAAGAAAAATAATGTTCCAGCTTCCACATATTGAATGGTCAATATACCGGTAGTAATTATTGTGACAATTCTAAGTGGAAACCCAATTTTAAAACATAAACTGGAAATCCTTGTCAGAGATACTGCACTTACATATGGTGTTGTGGTATGTGCATTACCACTCTACAGTAGTGCTTTGTTTACCATAGTAATGTTATGCCTGGTTTGTTTTGGTTACTTCTGTTTAGACCAACACAATGGGATGTTGTGAACAATGGGGAAAAACAGAGTTATTTGGGTGTTTTCAGGTCAACTGTCTGATTACACAGCACAGAGCCTTTGTACCTCTCTCCTCTGCGCAGCCATGATGTGACTCGGATCTCATATCCGAGTCACGTCATGGCTGCGCCCCCGCACACACACGCGCACACAAGCAAAAACTAAAAATTTAACAGAGGTTGATGAGGAATCATTTTTTATTAGTTTTATTAGCTTAATAGTTTTTCAAATGTTATCGTTATTTTCAACTGAAATTTTCTTCAAAGAAATAATATATAATGTAATTTATGAACACTCTTCTTCTTATGTAGTTCTAGATCATAAAGGAATACCAAAAACAGGTGTTTTTCAAGTAGTGATACTCCAAATTACTACAGGAGGAATGCTGGATAGGAACCAGTCAATTATTTATTTTTACTTCGTCCACTTCTTTATACCGTCTATGGTCCAAAATGAGTGTGACGTCAACTACAGCATTCGGCTCCAGTCAAATGAAGCTCACTGTCGTAACGGTGGGTGTAGCGGACCAAAGAGTGCAGACTCGGGGCAGATTTACGGTGTTTATTTACAATAGTGCAGAGTTAATAGTCAATAGTTCGTAAATCACAAACGGGGACAGGGAGCGGGAGGCAGGCCAGACGGGCGTAGTCCAGAGCGAGCAGGAGACATCCAGGGCCGGAGCATGACAGGACAAGGCGCGGGAACAGGAAGGACCGAGCAGGAGTAATCCAGCAAGTGGGAGCCAGGGCAGGTGACGGGAAACAAGCCGGAGACCAAGACAGGACAGGAGGCGAAGACACACATAGGATCCCGCAGACAACGACAGGAATGACAGAACGAAGGAACGACGACGATCACGCACCGAGTGTCTAGTCCTGGCTCCTCTTAAACACAGCAGGTGGTGGTGATTGCGCTGATGGGCTGCAGGTGCACGCAGGAGGAGCCAGGAGCCCAGCCCAGATCCGGCAGGTGAGGGAGGGAAAGAGCAGGACAGGAAGAAAACTAGGAACGGACGGCGCGAATCATGATACTCATTGATCAAACCTGCTGCCAATGCTAGAAAGAGCGACATCAGGGAAAGAAGGTGAATGATTTGTCTGTTATTAATGTTCATATTTTCATTTATGGACACAATAGCAACATATTAATACCTGCCTCATGTAGAGCGGGTTAATACGAATATTTTAAGACCAAAATGATGAGGTAAATTGAACCGAAGCCTATGTCGATGCAAACATATCTATGCTCCCTTCCTATTGGAACGCAGTGGCTAGCATGTTAGCCATGTCCATTTATGTATACATATGTCTATGGTTTTGGACTTATAGAGCCCTGTACAATGCTCAAACTGACTAAGGTGCATTCCAATAGACAGTCACACACAAATGTAATCAACTCTGTAACACTTAGAAATGAGGTAGGAGTAAAGTATTGATACAAAGTTTTGACAAAATTTGTATGTCAGTCTTTGAAGGCAACAGGTGAAGGGAAAAAGTCAAAATACAGGTGATTAGGTGAAGACTTGTCTGTATGTGACACAAAAACAACAGCCTGATGCTTGTGTGTGACAGAGATAACAGGAGCACACAGGAGCACACAGGCGCACACAGGCGCACACAGGAGCACACAGGCGCACACAGGCGCACACAGGCGCACACAGGCGCACACAGGCGCACACAGGCGCACACAGGCGCACACAGGCGCACACAGGCGCACACAGGCACACACAGGCACACACAGGCACACACAGACACGGCCGGAGCAGGGATTCCAGTTCGACAGAGGAATGCCAGATCCTGGGAACCAAATTCCTGAACTGGGGAATGAATGACAACACTCACCTCCATTATCTCTGCGTTTAACCATTTTACCTTCAAACACTAGGGGGACTTCTGTGCATTTTATAGCCAATCTTTACTACAACAGCTTAAAAGGTGCACTATGTAACTTTTCTAGTGGGGGTCCTTCACCTGCTTATCTCCATGGAGATGTAACTCCTCTGCACAGTATCAGTATTACTTTTATTTCATTTGTGTTTTATTCCTCAAAAGTCCCTTAAAGAAGACATTTTTTCTGGTATTTAGAATTAAGATAGAACATGAATATTATAATTTTGCATTTTGTTCATTGTAAACCACATAATCTTTAACAGCTTATTAATAGAAACAGGTCTGTTTACTTCCTGTTCAAAATTGCAGAACTTGAAAGGCATCTCTTTATTGTGGCATTTCACTGTAGCAACTAGCAAGCACTGGATTTTCATTCACATGTTTTGAATTCAGGACGATACAAAGTTGCAAATAAATGACAATTTTGATAATGTCGAAATAACTCAACATATAAAAAGTCCCCTTTAAAGAACATACATTCTCCTGTAAGCGGGCTTGCCTCTTCATAGATCTCACCTGTCACTCAACTTGGTGGCATCGCCTGATTGTCTCCATGGAAATAAATACTGTGAAGCATTCCACTCAAATTGCACAATCAATCTACAGTGATGTGATAAAGGATAACTCCAAATCCACAGTTTTATTCTAATACGGTGATAATCTTGACCACTGCTCAGTAATGTCAGCAATATTATGAAAATTATTCAGAAAATCTCCATGATGAGCCTATGCTTGTTTTTACCATTCAAAAGTGTATTTGTTAGCATCATGTTGCTAATTGCCTAGTTACTGCTATTTAGCCCTTTTGCCATATTTCTTTCCCCATTGTTGCCAGCAGAGGGCGACACACATCCAATTCAAGCATTTACCGGGAATAATCAGGGCATCCAAAGTACACTAAGCTTTTTATATATATATATTATTTTAACTTATAAAACACAGGATATCAATGATAATGAGGAAATCTATTTGTTTTGACATAAGAGTTTAATTCAACAAATATTAGCCCAGTGGAGAATGGTATTTTTAATAACAGCTTTATTAGAATACAGTACATTTAATACTTTTCAGAAGGACCAGGGTCACATACCTCCAGAGACATGTGTCCTCCAGGGGACTGTAACATAATAAGAAAAACAATCCTCCGGAAACCACTGCAGACGACTTTAACTTCACATAACTCAAGCTCAACAGACTCACTGGACTACCATAGAGTTAGCATGGGTCTCCTACCAGACACTGTACCACGTAATACACTGGGACTGAGCATAGGTGATATGGGAAAAACATTTATATTGTTATTTTCAAATCTGATCACATTACCATAGAGTTAGCATGAAACATACCAGACTCTACACTGGAACTCAAATTGTGGAGATGCTACGATTAGGTTATTTTTAGGACATTATTTTTTGGCTATATGATAAGATTTAAGCCACAAAAGATTGAATTAATAATTTCTGTGACTCATTACAGACTCAAACTAACGAGTAAAGTGTTTCATTCTGCTGTTTATTGCAGTTCATGATTTTTCACAAGATTATAGATTTAAAATAGTTTTGTGGTTTAAATTGGCTCTTGGGTTTTTGTATCATTGGTATAAATCATCATCATCATCATCACCACCACCCTGGACAGCTTGGTCCAGGTTCAATGCAGATATGGTCCAAGTTTGTTCCAGGTTTGGTCCAGGTCTGACCATCGAAAAAAAAAAAAAAAAATCTATATCCCAGTCTAGTCCCGGTCTAGTCATTGACATTATTTATTTAAGATGAACATTGCTATAGTTGTATAATAAATGGAGCCATAAACACAGAGCATTAGAGCCAGTCAAGAGTTTGTGGTCTATGGTCTATGGTCTATAACAGTGAGAGCTAGCATCACTCTGAGAAGCACACACTCATGGCCATGAACAACACTGCCATGATGAGTCTTATTCAAAAACTCCAAGCAACAACAAATCAGAGTATTAGTCTGATACCATAATTATCCAGGCCACTGCACTAAGTAAAGAACACACAGGGAGTAACCAAAGAGGAGAGGATAAACATGACGAGCAGGCAAACGTAACAAGGAAAGCCAGAGAAACAACTACAGCTGCAAGATTAAAAATCACTATTTAAATGGTTTCAAACTTGTGAGCCCCAGAACACCACACATGTTCAGACATGAATATGACTTGTATCATCTTAGTAGTTCATTTTCCATGTTCTCTGAAACGTTAAAGGCGCTCTATCAGATTTTTACAATTTAAAAACATAAAAAACAGAAATAGTTCATTTTAAATTGTTTACACGCGTTCCTAAAACATCCCCTTAATTATTCACAGCAATAAGTTTGTAAGCATGTTTCACAATTTTCAGAGACCCAAGTGGAGTTTTGCTGTCACGCCGCTGCTAATAACTGACATAAAACAATAAAAACACTTATAATTAGGAGACAATACACCACTGCTGACAACAACTAGCATGCTAACAACACATTGGCCTGTACAACAATAGAAATGCTTTATAATTGGATAGACAGTACACCACTGCTGACAACAACTAGCATGCTAACAACACACTGGCCTGCACAATGACAGAAATTCTTTATAAGTGGATACGGTACACCACTGCTGACAACAACTAGCATGGTAACAACGCACTGGCATGCACAACAATAGAAACACTTTATAATTAGACAGACAGTATACCACTGCTACAACTAGCATGCCAATGACACACACTGGCCCACACAATGATAAAAATGCTTATAATTAGACACTACACCACTGCTGACAACAACTAGCATGCTAAAAACGCACTGGCATGCACAACAATAGAAGCGCTTATAACTAGACAGATGGTACACAGCAGTATCATTTTGACCCTAAGAGCCGTTTTTAAAATACGAATCAATTCGTTTTTGACATGGAACAAATGTGCACAGCCCCTTTAGTGCTCTTTGAGTTTACAAAGCACATTTGAAATATGTCAAAGTTTATCAAACAATATCAATTGCAATCCTTGACAGGAATATTAATATTGTATTGTATTTTTTTATAATTGTTCAGTAACCGCACCCATTTGGAGAGTGCATTTCCACAACCTCCACACGTTTCCATTTTAACCAAGATAAGATGCACTTCCAGAATGTGAAACCACTTTTCAAATTTCACTCACACTAACTCAGTGGTTCTCAAATAGTGGGCGCCCCCCCAGTGAGATGCCGTGGGGGGCGCGTATGACTCCACGTATGACACTGTAGTACTGTACGCGATGCACGCAGCGCGTACGCAGCGCGCGCACAGCAAAGAGCAGGAGATGACACAGGGCAGTGAACAAGAAACACTTTTACTAAAGAGACACTATGGAAAAAAACGATTTTAACATTTTAAACAGGGATGAAAAGAAAGGCGGATATAGACGGAGGTAAAGTCACCCGAAAAATAAGACGAGGAAGTCTGATGAAGCGTATTTAGCACTTGGCTTCACCGTGAGTCCGGTGGGACACAAGGACAGACCGGTGTCTGCTGTGTCTGAAAATGTTGGCAGTGGACAGTATGAAGCCAAATAAGTTGAGGCGCCACCTCATTACACTTCAGTCACGCTGATAAGACGCTGGAGTTTTTTCAGCGTAAACGTGCCAAATATTGCCAACAATCATCCCGCTTTGTAAATGTCACTTAAATTTTTTTTTCTTCTTTATAGGGGGGGCATGATAGAAAATAATTGAGAAGCACTGCACTAACTCAACACATTCAAAATCTTTACAAATATGTCGTGATGTTCTAAGGCATGGCTGAGGCATGGCTGAGGCAGGGCTGAGGCAGGGCTGAGGCAGGGCTGAGGCAGGGCTGAGGCAGTATATTCAGGATCAATCCTCCCAACATTGGAAGAAGGTACACACAGGTACCTGGGCCTTATTAATTCAATTCATTTTATTTTTGTAATGCCCAAAATCACAACAACAGTTGTCTCAAAGGGCGTTCAAGTTATTCCTTATTCCTTATTAAGAGCACATCCAGTTGACATGGCATTAAAAAAATATATAAATAACATAACTTCTTCACATGAATCCAGTTTTACAGTCTTCTACTTATTTTTGCAATTAGCAGAGCAACACTCATTTACAACTTGAGATCTAGTCTAATGTTTTATGCAACTTTATGTAATATCATCAGATATGCTCCATAATAAAGGAAAAATTGCATTCAAAAGTGAAGAAACAGCTTTGATAAGCAGTCAAACATCTTCAATTCTCTAACTGGACAAAAGTTTTAGAGTGATTTTTTTAAATTGGATTAATGTGGAATTCTTAGATGGTTGGTTGGATCAAAGAAAAGTTATTTTTGTGAAGACCTGTCACGATAACACATTTTGAAACACAATATACTGCTACAGAGAAATATTGGCATTAAACAATAATATTGAAACTACTTTACGCCATTGATTAAGAATGAAATAATGCAAGATAATCCCAGTGAACCATTTTAAATAGTTTCATTAAAAGACATGAGCTACAACAAATAAACAGAGGAATGAACCAGTAATTACCCATAATCTCCAGTTTAAATCTTATTGCACTACAATAAAAATACCCCAAATCTCACAAGTTTTACAAAGAAAAATTCCTCATGATAAATACTGACCCCCAAAATATATAGTTCCAGCTTCATCTTTTGAATGATAAGTCGATATAGTTATTATGATGACAGGCCTATTTCTGTGTCTTTGTGGTGTGTAGAAGGGCTTCTTGTATTTATAGCCAATGTCATCTGATTATGTTAAGTGTCTCCAGGTAACCAGGTTATGTTTGAAATGAACCCATAAGTCATTACCACAACGAGAAGGCTAACTCACTTACACTGTATCTTTGGCAATGTCCTGTTCTGACAATCTATTTGAGGACAACACAATCCATTATTCCGATTATGGCCGATTTTTCTTGCTTTGTCTGATTTTTCCTGTTGTTTGATTTTCCTGTTTGTTCTTGTGTGTAGGCAGCACAGTGGCTGAGTGGCAACACTCATGCCTCACAGCAAGAAGGTTTGGTTCTGTCTGTAACTTAAGATATGAACATTGATAAGAGATATATTAGCTGCCTTTTTCCCTGAAGTCGCTCCCGCTAGTGTTTGCAACAGGTTTGATTAACAGCGTTAGGGTTAAGTGCCCGTTCCCTACTAAACCAGCGGTGCCAGCATGAAGGGGTGTTACCTTCAACAGCGTCACTCCGGATTGACTCTTTGGTTGCTATGATACTCACGGTTGGAATTCCTAACATGCAACTCTGCTCCAAATTAGCCCTTATAGCTGCTACCCTTGATGAGGGCGAGTAAAACTAATCATTTTCCTTTAGGAGCAAAAAGTCTCCACAGAATCATGGGAAATGGTACTTGTTGCTTCATCATGTATAAACAGTAAAGGCCTATGACACACTTTCTGCACTGAGTGCTCATTAAAACACACTAATCATGTGGAAAGGACCAGGACAATGACCCACTTAGGCTTCCATCCATCAGTTGGTCTCCATGACGATGGCCAAGGTACATGAGGGCTATGGTTAGAGGCAGACTTTATTTTTACAATTCTCAAACCAATTTGTTAAATCCAAAGCAACTGACAACAATATGCTCATCAACACCCACAGTCAACCATCGTCTCAAAATAAAACATGATACTATTACAACTCCTTTATGGACAGTACTCCTCTGCTTTACATAATATAAAAAGGGAAAAAAATCTACAGCAATGATTTTGTTTAATTTTGTGTGGCGCCCCTCTAACTGATGGTTAGTTAAACAGCTCGTCTTTTATTGAACAAATGATTTTCTAACTTTCTGTTGGTTAAATTAGCATTTTTGTGGGTTTTTTTGCTGGAAGTTCAAGGCCACAATATGCAATCAAAATCTGATTATACCAAGGTGTTATTCATTTCCAAGAACTACACTGGCTTCCCATAAAACAGAGAATCCACTTCAAAATCCTCCTCACCACTTTCAAAGCTATCCATAACCTGGACCCACCTTACATCTCTGACCTCCTCCTCCACATCTCCATTCAATCTCGCTCCCTCCGCTCCTCTTCCTCTCTCCAGCTCTCTGTCCCCTCTGCCCGTCTTATCACCATGGGGGGCAGAGCCTTCAGCTGCTCTGCTCCCCAGCTCTGGAACTCTCTCCCTCCTGACCTCGGCAACATTGACTCTCTTCCACTTTTCAAATCCAGACTCAAAACCCACCTGTTCATACAATCCTACACCACATAATTAGTCACTCTCACCATCTTCCAGTTTTGTATCTCTGTTTTATCTGTAAATATGTGTTTTTAACTTTGTCTTGTACAGTGTCCTTGAGTGTCCTGAAAGGCGCTTTCAAATAAAATGTATTATTATTATTTTGGATTTGCCAACTACCCCAACATAATAGCAAATATGTCACTATCATAAACGCTAGATCCTATTTTTTGGGGGGCTGTAGTTTGCACTCATATTTGACATAATGATCTTATCCAGACGCACAGGTATCTCTCCTCTGATGGTTCTGCTTCTTGTCAATTGACAGTTTCATTTGTACAGCCGGAAGAAGCTAACGTCATTTGAGTTGATGCGATCCATGCTAGCTCCGTGTTAGCAGATTATCACCTCAGAGAAGAATGTCATTTTGTTTTTCGTCATTTAAACTTTAAATCAACCAAGAAAAAGCACATCATGGTTTTCTTTTTTGACATGATTCTTGTACACTTTAACATCACCTGTCACTCACTCAGAGGATGACAGGGGCTCACCAATACAGAGGGAGGGTTACAACTGAATGATGTACCAAAACAGCACATTGTCACAGCAACCAAAACACAGTTGATTTTTTTTATTGCCAGGTGACTCGTCCTTAGCATAATTATTAGTTGAAATTGCCAGGTTGATGGTTCGAATCTCGCTCTCGACATAAACATCTTTGGTTGGCTGTGCAATTCCAGCTGTATAAAAACGCAACCATTTACAATCAAAATGCATAACTTCTATAGCAGACTGATTTGGCCAAAAATGTTTAGTATAAAAGACAACATTTACAACATGGCAATATACCTAAAGCCAATTAATGGGGACTTTTACAGTGACTCATATTTCAACACTTATTACAGAGTTTTTAGTCTCTGCTCTAGACCCACCCCTATGACAACTCGAACAAATAAAAAAATTGTTTCATCTTTAAAAAAAAAATCCCCCCAAAAAAATCAATGTTTTATAATTATACCACTGCGCCCTGTTGTGACAGATCCCAGAATGCTTTGCTGACGTCACATCCCCTCATCTTTCTCTGTCACTCTATACTGAGATGTTCCAGAGACACACAGCAACGGGATAACAGACAAAACAATAAAACAACCTTCTAATGATTTCTTTAAGTGCTCGTCTCTTCTGAGGGCTGAATGAGCAGACAGCAGCGGCTCTTATCATGTCCACACACTCGGGCCCTGTACCAATCTGTACCGGTCTGTACCACATGGACCGAAATAAACTGTGAATTCTGTATACAGGAGATTAGTACCCGGGAGGTACTAATGAGGCACAAGATACACATATAGAGAGAAAATTTCATCATTCTTAAAGGCATTTTTTTTAAAGGGATGTTCCATATTTTGGTCACGTCAATAAAGTGATATTTATTTTGTCCCCATACAATTCTTAGGGTCAAAGTGAGATGTTGTGTCACGTCTGAATCAAATTATACAGCATTCTCATTGTCTGTGAACCAGGAATTTTTTTTTTTTAATTTATTTCGAGCACATGTATCGGGTACACTTAAAGTACATTTCACAAATTCATCCTTATATAAGCTCAAAAAGGAGTGGGAGGAAGAAAACTTATTAAATCCCACCCCTGTATATGGTATATGGCAGACATTGGCAAACTACGGCCCGGGGGTCACATACGGCCCTTTGGCCTTATTAATCCAGCTCACCGAACGTGACCAAATTATTAAAATAGGTAAGGGTAAACCTTGTTCAAAGTTTTTCTGCTGTGTTTATTTAACTGAAATTTTATAAATTAATTATTAATTTAATTAATGCATATGGAAAACAATTTGTACAATGAGCCATGCTTTGCTGCATGTTACAGGACAAATCTCTAATGTAATATATACATACATATACATATGTGTGTGTATACACATATAATATACACACGCACACACACACACACACACCCCCACACACATATACACACATGCATGGTAGCTGTCGTTAGTGTGCTAGTTTGTTAGCATTACCATGACAGCAGAACTCCACTTTCTGAAAGTTGTGCAAAAGTCTCATCATTGTTAATAAGTAGGTAATTAGGTAACTATGGATCGTTGCAATTTTTTTTTTTTTTCAAGTTTTTATGATATTTTAAGGCAAGCACCTCTAAAGCTTAACTTGAAATTTTGGTTTGTTAGAAAAGCAGGCGGGGAATATCAAACGGTAAATCAGGTTGAGTTACTGCACACAGGTGTTGGTGGACAGCTACTTCTGACGAATGGGGATTTCAAAGTCTAAAATAAAAGAAAACAGACACAGAGGGGATTTCCTTTCAAAAGAATGGGATTAGAGCACAGCATGTGGCTCAGTGGTAGAGCGACAGAACATATGCAACAAAAGAAAATCAAAATTCTTTCTGATTTATAATTCTGCATCAATTCTGCATCTTTTCAAAAAAACAAGAAAATGTATTACCAGTGAGGTGTGACCCACAAAAGTAAAGTTACCAAGCTGAAGTGCTAAACTGGCTAAAGCTAATTTGTTTACATTTGTGTATAGTATTTGCCTGAGTTCAGACTGATATTTATCTGTATTTTTACACAGAGGGATATCACTCTGGTCCCCATGCCCATAGACTGACTGTATAAGGAGCATGACGTCACTCACAGCGTTGAGGCTAGATGATTTGGAGCCGAATTCCACTTTTGGAATCCCGTCCGCAAGTATCAAAGCAAAGCACCAAAGAGCCAATCTGGCTCGAAGGCGTCGCCCCTTTCCACCCGCACCGCTGCTTTAGCAGAGTAACGTTGTAGCTAAGTAACGCTGTCAACCAAACCTGTTGCAAACACCATTGGGAGCGATTTCTGAGGAAAGAAGGCAGCTGATTTGTCTCTTATTAATGTTCATATCTTCAGTTACAGACAATAGTGAAATAAAAACACCAAGATCATGTAGAGCAGATTAATATGAACATTTCAGGACCAAAATGACGAGTCTGACAGCAGCAGTTACAGATAGAGGGGACACAGTTTTCTAATGTAAAGTGTTAAGTCGATGGCGCCTGAAGCGCACCCATGGTCACTTTCTCTTTGGAATGCGGCGCCTAGCTGGTTAGCCATGTCCATTTATATATAGAGTCTATGGCTATAACACCAATATGGGAGTCTTATTAAAATCAAATCAGAAACAATTTGCTAATATCGTGCTTTTAAATTGTGAATAATCTTGCAAACCTCTGTCGGTTTGCTTTAACTTCTAAACTGTACTGTACTTGAACTGTGCCACATCATCATTCAGTGACTCCATATCAGCTGCACTCTCTCTCTGTCGGTCCACTCACTTAAAAATTAAACTGAATCAAGCCTCTGACCCACAGACTGAGAGAAAGACAGAACAGTGAAAGTCTGTATTTGTCTGGTCTCTGGCGAAAACGCCCCTGTGTCTGTGTCTCTCTCGCTGTCTGTGTCTCTCTCGCTGTCTGTGTCTCTCTCGCTGTCTGTGTCTCTCTCGCTGTCTGGGTCTCTCTCGCTGTCTGGGTCTCTCTCGCTGTCTGGGTCTCTCTCGCTGTCTGGGTCTCTCTCGCTGTCTGGGTCTCTCTCGCTGTCTGGGTCTCTCTCGCTGTCTGGGTCTCTCTCGCTGTCTGGGTCTCTCTCGCTGTCTGGGTCTCTCTCGCTGTCTGGGTCTCTCTCGCTGTCTGGGTCTCTCTCGCTGTCTGGGTCTCTCTCGCTGTCTGGGTCTCTCTCGCTGTCTGGGTCTCTCTCGCTGTCTGGGTCTCTCTCGCTGTCTGGGTCTCTCTCGCTGTCTGGGTCTCTCTCGCTGTCTGGGTCTCTCTCGCTGTCTGGGTCTCTCTCGCTGTCTGGGTCTCTCTCGCTGTCTGGGTCTCTCTCGCTGTCTGGGTCTCTCTCGCTGTCTGGGTCTCTCTCGCTGTCTGGGTCTCTCTCGCTGTCTGGGTCTCTCTCGCTGTCTGGGTCTCTCTCGCTGTCTGGGTCTCTCTCGCTGTCTGGGTCTCTCTCGCTGTCTGGGTCTCTCTCGCTGTCTGGGTCTCTCTCGCTGTCTGGGTCTCTCTCGCTGTCTGGGTCTCTCTCGCTGTCTGGGTCTCTCTCGCTGTCTGGGTCTCTCTCGCTGTCTGGGTCTCTCTCGCTGTCTGGGTCTCTGTCTCTCTCTCTTCCCACTCACTTTTCCTTTTTGCCTCTCTCTCTGTCTCTAGGTGCCTCACTTTCTTCTCCTGCAACCCCCACCTGTCTCCATCCCTTTCTTAACCTCTCTCCATGCCCCCCCTTACTCTCCTCTACTCTCTCCCTTACTCCTCCCCCTTTATTTCTCTTTCCCTCTCACCCTTTTCTTTACTCTCTTCCACCCAGAGTCTCTCCTTCTGTCCCCCATCTGAGTGCATTCATCAGGTGGCAGAAGTCGCCGATGACCCTGTTGCCATAGAGACATGACCTCATACCTGCTCCTGCCCAAATGTAAAAGGTCAGACTGGTGAAAGAGCTTCCTGTTTACGGCACGTGTCATCGTCGGCTGCTGCTCAGACACAATGACTACTTTGGCTGGAGAACCAAGAGCACAACACTTTAAAGTAATGTGAAGTAATTAGAGCTGGATGGATCACGATTTTCTATATTTTGTCTCATTAAACTTAACAAAAATTATTAGTTATTCTATATAAAATTTTCCTCAACATAAACAATACAGCCATTCTAATGAGTGCCTTTCCGAACAAAAAAAAAAAAAGTCTTCCTCCAAAGTCTGAAAAAGTTAAGCCACCGCCAGTTTTGCTTTTCAGTCACACCAACACAATCATTCAGACACAAGGGAGATAGATGTCTTGCCCAATGACAATGGAAAACTGCAATGCTGTCAGAGGGAATCAAACTGCCATCATTCAGGTACAAGTACAAACACTTCCACCATCTGAGCTTAGACCGGTAGATTATAGGGTTTACCTGTAAATTATAGTCAGGAAAGCATAAAGTACAGCACTAACCATACACTGTATAAGAAGTGGACTAAGTGACTATTTGGAACGTGCTGACTAGTAGGTTAGCTATGTCCATTGATATATACACAGTCTGACTCGTTTAGTTGTTTAGTCGATTCAGTGTATGATGGGGTCTTATAGTTGACTAAATATTGTATAAGGCTTTATATGGACAACAGCAGAAAGGAGAAACCATTCAGGGACTTAGCTGGAGTTTTGGGAGTGACTTGACAGTTTACTCTGCCTTTTCACTTTGATAACCAATACTTTTGTGTAATCAATGGTGAATTCTACACACACTACACAATCTGAGGTGATATGGTATGATATCAGACTCAGACCACCGACTTAGAAAAGACGCTCACTCACTCCCTCTGAAACCACAGCCTACGTTACATCTCATTCCAACATTCCACCAAAAGACAAGAACCACGGTTAGTTCAGAAAGTTACTAAGTATTCTTTTAATCAGACAAACAACGAAGCCTGTCACAAAAGGGTAAAATATAATGATAAAGTTAAAAAAAAAAATATTGAAACTGCTCTATGCAACTGACTAGGGTTGTCAAAAGTATCAAACCAGATGCTGATCCATACTAAAACTAGTATCAAAACTATTCACATTCACATGACAGAAATTAACCTTTCCTGAAAATATTTATAATGATGTTGAGCTGTATCTTTCACAAATATAAGACACATAGACAAGTATACACCCAAGGAACACTAAGAACCTACTGGACACTGAGGGATTATACAGATTTAAAGATACATCAGAATAAAACACAAAGTACGACCATTTAATGTGGAAACTCACATTGTGATTGAAATTAGTATCGGTATCATGTCTATTCCTTTGTATGGAAAGCGAGTTTGAAATTGTAGTATCGTGACAAGGAACCACAGTTCATACATATGCCACTCATTTTACGTATTAGCCAGTGGAACAAACAAAATTCAGCTCTATGACTGATAAATTCTGCTTGTTTCAGCATCTGCTCTGACTTGTTTTGATATAGTTTACCAGACACAATGCCAGCAGTGTCACATCACTTTTATTACTGCAATTTTGGGCCAAGCATGTGCTGTCGATCCAAATATGTGTTGTCAATCCAAAAAACAGGAGTAGGTATAAATCAGATGGGTAAAACGCCAGTCAACTGTCTGCAATAGAGAGAATAGCTTTTACAATGATGTGTAAAGAAAGAGGCTCAAACTGGGGCCATACAGGGCAATCTTATCAGGAACAGCATGCATACATACCATTCTCTTGATAGTAGCAGATACAAGGTTACTTTAGGTTTGTTTAGATTTATACAGTTTATTTTTTTACTCATAGGCAGCAGGTAAGACAAGTTCGTGGATTTTGAGTTCACTAGTTTGAAATGCCAAAAGTATGAGGTAATTCTGCTACATCAATAATAAGGATGAAATGTTTTAAAAGATACTACAAGAGGTTTTTTTCTAATTTGGCACAAAATTACTGCATTTGTATGTGTTAAACCTGGCGCTTGGGTGAATGTAGATAAAGTTACTCTGTCGTAATACATTTACATTTTAAAATAGTTATCAGTTTCCCTTGTTTACATACTTCAAATACTTGTCCGGTATCTACTAGTCAAACTTGGCTTATAAGAGTCAGGAAAAAAACGTTTGTAGTGTATTTAAATACTATCCACAACTTCAGTACTTTACGGTTTATGAGTTAATTTGCACAAGATTGAGGTGCTTTAACTAAACATTTCACCAACAGACGCGGGTTTCTTACATCATAAAGTGAAAACACGGGTCAATGAAGAGAATAAAATTAGGTCTTTAACAATAATCATCCTTATTGCACTATACATTCAGAGTTTATTACAGTTTTGACATTGAGGGAAGTTAGATGTTTTGGTTTACAGTTTCACCTACAAAATGCAGGTCAGGTCAGCAGAAAAATGTGCAACTCAGCACTTTCGTAAATGGCACAAACGTATTTACATGTTAAGTATGATCATTTAAAATGAATGAACTAGGGTGTGTAATAAAATAGTTATTCCGAACCCGTTTGTCACTTTAGCAAGGCGTTTTCGGGTTAGCATTAGCGGCTAACTAGCTCGTTAGCTCCTTCCTGCAGCACCTGTTGATAACAAAGCCACTTCTGTTCAGCTAATAAACGTCAAAATACTTACTTTTTTCCAAGATGATAGCGTGTGCGTTTAAATTCACAAAAAATAAAGATGTCAGGTTTAATCCAGGGTGGCAGCGGGGTAAAATGTAGAGTTTTCGCCCAGTTTCGGTGCAGTAGCGCAGACACTTGTAGCTCGGTTCTCGCTCTGTCAACTCCAGACGAAGTGGGCAGGAACAGAATGCCAGAGACTCCGAGGAGCGGATGTGATTGGCTGAGGCGAGGAATGGAATCTGCAGACAGCCAATCAGAGCACCCGCTTTATGAACGGAATGCCGCACGTGAATAGCGCACAATAGACTTACTACAGCAGTCTCATAATGAGGTGAAAGAAAAGGCTTATTATTAGCACACAATAACAGGAATACCAACGGTTTCAACTGAACAGAATTCTATGATAAATGTTTAATGGGCTATAACCGTAGAGTAACAGTCTAGCCTGTCCTGTGTCATACTACTTGCAGTGAATTCATATAAATATTCAGATTTTATTATGTGATATTTAGCTACAAGTTGGGTAATAATAGTGGAACCTGGAACCTGAAACTCATTCAGTAGTTTGACACATTATTCCCATATGTGTATCAAATTAATGTTGTATTACTAACAAGGACTGAAGATATTGTATATATACAATATCATGTTTCATTCTAGCTGAAGGTAAATTATTTTCCAAACAATAATACAAAACAAAACTCTAATAATACAAATATTCCATAGTGGTGTAGATATTTTGAAATCTCCCTGTCAATATGGTAATAACAACCTTACAGTTTAAAGATGCACTATGTAACTTTTCTGTTGGAGGGTCTATCACCTGCTTGTCTCTATGGAGATAGAACTGCTTTACCTAGAATAGCATTGAACATGTATATTTTGCAAATGTTTCATTTGGGAGGCTTGAAAAACATTCACTCTTTCTGGGAGTGGACTCACACCTCGACAGATCTGACATGTAACTTGGCCTAGTGGCGGTACCCGTGTTTTCATGGAAATAGATGTGTTTAACATTTCAGGCAAACCAATAACATCTCTAAGACAGCAGACTCCCCTCTTCCACGGATATGACTTGTACTTTGGCCTGGTGTCATCACCCGCTTGTCTTCACAAAAATAGATGTTATTGATTTGCCTGAAATGTCTCACAGTATGGCATTAAATACATCTCCATGACTATGAGAAAAGTATGCGGCGTACCCTCCATTTGAAAAGTTGCAAAGTGCAGCTTTAGCTATTCAAAGGAGAAAACTAACCACAAGCCAAAGTACAGAATAATCAGGATAATTTTATTAATTCATCTTCAGTTTCAATAATATTGTTACAGAAAAACATCTTCTTCAATAGATTTTATACAGTAGTAGAATGCTGTGTCATTGCTTCATTACAAGTGCTGGTCATAGTTTAAATGTGTGCAGTGACACTGTTTAGTCCAGTGTTACGAATCACTCAATACAAAGGCAGTTTATCATTAACCTGCGTCTTCATTTCACTCAAATAGATCTATCCGGGTTTCACTGATCTTCTTTGGGCAGGAGCCAGAGGGTGCTTGAATGCTGTGCTCATGACTGAAACAGGACAAGGAGTGACAGGAAAACGAAATTTGGTCACTTTAAAACCACTTTAAATGAGACATGCTTTGCTCTGTCTTTTTTATATTTGTGAGATTTTTACATTGGTGTATCTCATGTTTTTAAATGTCAGATGCATAGTTCAGATAGTTTGCATATTAAGATATTTTACAACTTAATGATATGCATAAAATCAGAAATATGCATCTGACATCTGAAAACAATATATGGTCATAATCCCTCTTTAACGGAGACATCCGTTAAATTCTGCATCTGGCGCTCTGTAGTAGCAACAGCGGTGAAGTGTATATTTTGAAATGATAAATTACCAGTGTGGCTGTAGTCACATATACAGTAACACAACATTATAAGAAGTCTATTCAAGCTCAGTGCAAGAAGAAAATTAGTTAAGTGAAAGAATATGGACTTTAAAAATGCAGAGGAGCACTATCTGGTTTCAGTTGTTTGTAGGATGCTGAACCCAAGCATTTTGTGTCTATTCAGAAGATTACCTCCACAAATTGTATGAATTAAACATATGTAGATGTAACAAAAACTACTACAAATTTGTGACAACATTCTAGCCTGGTTTGAACAGAAAAAAGTCAATTTAGCATAAAGTGTCTCCTTTAAACTGAGCAAAACTGTTTATTAGTTAACATTTTTCCATTACTATCTCGACATGAGCACAGCACAAGCCAGAGGTGAGTGGTGCATTTGAGGTAACTGAAGAAAATCTGAAATCTGAGCTTTAAACTATTCATATAAGAAGACAGTATTGGTGCCAGTACCCTTGGATTAATAGCAGTTCATTTTTTTAATAAAGTTTAAAGTTCAGATTCAGAAATTCTTTTAGGCAATGCACTTTTGTCCGGCATCGGAATTTTACACCCTGCCCAAAGAGGAACGCACGCCCCCTCCCTGTGTGGACATGCAAGCGCGGAGGAGGAGGGAGGAGATGGAGGAGGGAAAGAGTGGAGGAAGACAATAAAAAGGAGAGGAGTTTTAATATCAGAGTTTAAATATAATACTGACAAGTGTTGCGTTCATGTCAGCGGGAACAAAATGCACCATAGGGTCTAATTAGAATTCGGTAGTTTTAGGGTTTGTGAAGATAACAGAACGTACATGAAACAAGCCAATTCTTTACAGATAGAGATTTAATAAGATAAATATATATACATATATTTTATTATTTATGATAAGGGACAGTGCCCGGGGTGGTAGAGCAGTTTTCTTTAGGTTAATGGTTCAATCCTGGGTCTGACTAGTTCATGCAATTCACCCACATTGACGCTCTTACTCTTATTCAAGTAATGTGGCCGGAGAGACTGTTGGTGCAGATTGACAGCCACATTTTCGCCAGTTAGCCCCAAGACAGCTGTGGCTATAAGCATACCACCACCAAAAATTAGGCTTGAATGAACGTAGTGTAACATAGTGTATTTTAAATCCAACCCATTGTTATTATTGTCATTAGAAAAACTATAAGGTTTTGATTTGAAGAAATGTCTATAATTATAAAGTATATGCAATGAACACAATCAATGTTCATTTAAAAGTCAGGATTTTAAAAAGATGATTATATAATATGGAAATGATTTTAAATAAAAGAACAATACAACTATTTCATCCCATTTACAGATATAAGCAACTTGGAAGATTATTAGCTTGAATGTGAAGCTTGATTGAACTTGAGTTTTTGGGCTGGTTTTAACACAATGCACCAGTTGCGAGGAACAATAAGGCCTACTGTAAAAGAAAACTATAAAAAATATAAATGTATAATCATTAAAATTACATGAGTTCAGAATACTAATAAATTTTTAGTTTGAAGATCTCACATTACGCCATTTTTTGATCTCTGTTCTAATGTTTCGTCATCACAAACAGACCTGGAGTTGTGTTTTGTTTCATACACACAAACCCTGTATTTAGGCTGAGTTCTTCTCTCAAGCAGAAAAAAACTCTGTTCCACCTTGTGATGTCATGTTGATGTTATGCTCCACTGTGTTTTTAAACTCCATACACCTTCAGTAGAATCATATGGATGATTTCAGCCCTGGAATTGCCAATCTCTACTGACCAAAAGAAGCTGTTAACTTGAAAACTATCACTTCATGACATCACAAGGTGGAACAGAGCATTTTGAGCTAGGCATACAGATAAAGGATTACTCAAACATGTGAATGGGACTAAACACAAGTCCCTTTTATGGATAATTATTGGTAGAGTCAGCTGTTTATTTGATGCAGCTCATGTCTTTTAATACCATGAGCTATTTAAAATGGTTCACTGGGATTATCTTGCATTATTTAAATCTTAATCAATAGCATAAAGTAGTTTGAATATTGTCAATTATCGCGATAGTTCTCTGTAGCGAAACATCGTGCTTTAATATATGTTATCATGACAGGTCTGATTCCTCTTCCAATTGAACTGATATGCCAAGAAATGTAAGAATTCTGCACATGTAATGTAATAACACCATTTCGTATTCAAAACAATGTATACTCTGAAGTGATTTTAACATGTTTTCTTGGTGACGCATTTGAATGGTCCTAGTGAACTGGTAAACAAATACGCAAGAGCAGATCATAGTTTAGCAGTGTAGATGTAGTTCAGTGACAGCAATTAAATAAAAATATGTCTTGGATTGATTTTCGACAATAGTGAGCACCGTAACTAGTGGTGGAAGTAAAAGTAGTAAAGTACTGTACTTAAGTAAACATTTTAGCTATCTTTACTAAACTACATTTGAGAGCAGTATCTGTACTTTCTACTCCACTACATTTTTGAACAGGGTTGAAAAGCGAAAGCATTTTTTTATTATTGTTTGAGACCTGCTGAAAAGACTGGGAGAGTTTAATTTGATCAAGTCCATAGTTTGAGCGAACACAAATATATAAATAAAAACAGCTAGGATTTTTCCCTAACTATTGGTTCAACTGTTTCTATTGAGCAAAATTCAGGACAAATCGTTATCAAAATTGCTACATTTGAAGCTTTACAAGACCTAAAAATTTCCAAGAAATACTTTTACCTTTTACTCTATTAAAGTACCCGTTTAAAAATGTACTTACACTTACATATGACACTTTAACTTCTATTATTTTTATACTATACTATACTGCTCCAGTGTCTGTACTTTTACTTAAGTAACACAACTCAGTACTTCTTCCACCACTGACTATAACCAGTTCTTTTTTTGTCATTTGAACGCAACAGCTGCTTTCAAATGAATTGAGGAGATACGATATGATTATTCGTGTAAAAATATCACAAAACATGAAGGTATACAGATAAAGGGTTGTAACGCTATTTTCAAGACTGCTCTGACCATATAATGCATTGTTTTGTTGCAGTGGCAAAAACAGAACTACAGAAACAAAAAAATAAATAAATAAAATACATTTATGATAATCAACAAGGCATTTTTTGAGAAAACCTACGATACCATGAGCTCACAATATGGCAACGATTATAAGGTACGATTGGGTATTACTGTTACATCATATAGTGTAACTCAAAGTGATAGATGTATTCAAACACACAAGCAAAGTTCATACGGTTGAAGTTGTGTTTTAAAACGTGGCAGGTAGGTTCTCTTGTTCTCTTAAAGTAGTCTTCTTCTGCACTGCCTTTGTATTGGCATTGCTACATCTACTGCCACAATAGCACCACCAGCTGTAAGTAAGCAAACATGACATGAGTGAAGGGGCAGGGCGACTACTGTACATGCACGAACCAAAACAAACCAGCACACGGCCACTTACACTTCACATTATTGACAGTAGGGATGTCACGATTAGTAGAATTTAGAATTTTTAATATAGCGATCATATTCAATTCAATTTAACAGGTGATGTTAGAGAAGAATTTACGAAGGTTAATAATAAAACATTAGAAGCACAGATTTCTGATCAATGAAACAATGAAAAAAAATCTCACAGATGATTACATTTTAAAATAAAAAATTAATTAACCTGTTATTTTGATTTATGCTGGTCACAATATATTCAGTACTTTTCCGGTTGTTGCTGCCATTTTGAGGACTTCCGATTAAGAACTCATATCAATAGGTATGGGGAGTTTGAGGATCTATTTAATACAGGGATTCTCAAACAAAGCTTCACCAGTACAACCAAGTATGACATGGCCAAAAAAAAAAAAAGTCACCATCTGGATTTAACTAAGCAAATAGGTACGAGCTTCCTCAAGTTGGTCAGGTCTAGTTTCAGCCACAGTCTGTTGCTCAAAGAATGACATCAGCTGACTACCTGAATATACTGAATGACCAGGTTATTGCATCAATGGATTTTTTCTTCCCTGATGGCATGGGCATATTCCAAGATGACAATGCCAGGATTCATCGGGCTCAAATTGTGAAAGAGTGGTTCAGGAGCATGAGGTATCATTTTCACACATGGATTGGCCACCACAGAGTCCAGACCTTAACCCCACTGAGAATCTCTGGGATGTGCTGGAGAAGGCTTTGCACAGCAGTCAGACTACCATCATCAATGCAAAAAGATTTTTAAAACACTGGATGGAAATAAATCTTGTGACATTGCAAAAGCTTATCGAAACAGTGCCACAGCAAATGCGTGCTGTAATCAAAGTTAAAGGTGGTCCAATGAAATTTTAGAGTGTGTGACCTTTTCTTTGGTGGCAACTTTTTTTTTGGCCAAGCAGTATATATTTTTTTTATAATATCTTGAAATCGCCTTGTAACCAAAAGCTTAGTGCATGCCTGGTGACTTTTAAACCCACTGTGGAAAGCCCTCATCTATTACAGAGTTTGCACTGAAGAAAATATTATAGGATTTATATATTTGTGCTAATAATCCCAATTTGTTATGTAATCAAAATATTCTGCTTACAATAAAAAAACAACTTTAATAATGGTCATTCGTTTTCATGTCATGCGGCTAAAATAAAAAAATCATATTCATTCAAGGGTTTCAGTTACATTACTTTACTTGCTACGGTCAAATTTTTGAGTACCTTTGACTATTCTAGACCATTCTAATATTTTCTTTTGAAATGCTAATTGCTATAGTAACTCTTCATATTTCCTTAAACTTGAAACACTCCTGGTTCCAAGTCTGGTTTCATTTTTTATTTATTTTTTAATACATATTTTAAAATCATCTTGATCTACTATGGAAACCAATCATCCCTCAAACAGCATAAATGAAAATAAACTGTATAGAATTTGTATATTTATACCGTGTTTATGAAAGTAATGGAGTAATTGCACTGTTTTAGTTTGAAATGATAATCAAACAAAACCAAAATTCACAATCATGACATCCCTACAGGAGTGGTTAAGGCCCAAAATGTACCTCAAAAGGGGAGCTTCGATTCTCAAAATTCTAAGTGTGTTTCGCAAAAGACAAGAGGCAGAAAACTCTCTCCTGTCCCGTAGTGCAAATAATGTAATCTCAAGATTCTCCAGTCTGCTCTTTACTAGGGATTCACAGCTTGTACCACACTGGAAAAATAACATCTATACCAGTTAAAATGACTTGAATTCAAAATATTAATCTTGCTTTGGGATATTTTACCAAGTTAAGATAAATGTACTAAATGTAGACTAAATGGTCCTAGATTATGTGACCTGTTTCAAAATATTACTGCCTTGTTTCACTACTATTTCTTATAAACATTTTCAGTCATATAATGCAAAAAAGTTTTATTTTAAGTTGAATTTATGACCAGAAACGTGTTTAATTTACATATTTGCTCTCAATTAAATTATTTGACTGGTTTGTTTATTAGAAGCAAAGTTTTGAAAATGGATTAAGATATGATTGGATTAAGGGTTTGTTTTTTTGTGTGTGTGTTTTTTTTTAAGAAACTTGAATCACAAATCGATATTAAACCACAGACTTTATAAAGAAGTGGACTGAGTGAGTTCATTGAGGCTAGCAGTTATAGCAGCCAATTTGGAGCAGAGTTCCATATTTGAAATTCCGAGAGTGAGTATCATAGCAACCAAAAAGCCAATCCAGAACAAGGCTGTTGAAGGTAACGCTTCTTTCCACCCACACCGCTGGTTTAGCAGAGAGCGGGTACTTAGCAACACTATCAATTAAACCCGTGGCTAACTCTAGAGGGAGTGACCTCAGGAAAATAAGGTGCTTGATTTGTCTGTTATTAGTGGTAAAATCTTGATTTACAGACAAATAAGCAAAATCATTTTTCAATATAAAGTAAAATGGAGTCGATGGAGCCGAAAGCACGCCCATGATCACTTCGTATTTGGAACACAGCGGCTAACAGGTTAGCCATGTCCATTGATATATAAAGTCTGTGATTAAAACTTGCAAGAAATATTTTAGAACTCATCTAATAGTTGCTCTCGATTAAACAATTTGACTGGTTTGACTTCTATTTGAAGCAAACTTTGAACAATAATTCAATATTTTTTAAGGAACTTGCTTATAACACAAATGAAAATAGAAACCAGCCAGAAAAGTATTAAAACTAACCCTACAGTATCATTTTAGTCAGACATTTTGAAACAGCTCTACAAACACCAACCATCACTACATGCAAGCAAACCAAAGCTACTCAAATTCAAATCATTGTAACTAACCTAGACATTATTTTTTGCAGTGTACGGGCTTTCTGACAGCACCAGTGTCCCTGTATTATCAGGCTACACATGATTCTAAGCGGTATTTCACAGGGAGTGGACAATCCAATTGGTCAAAAATGGTAGGGTTTTTTGTGTGTGTAAACTTTAAACTCCTAAAAATGAAACATCACTTGTACAGAGGGACTGGGGGATGTGCTCCCTAAACCCGTCACACTACACAAACGTAAACACATGAGTTAAGATGACTTGAGTTAAGTAGTTTTGGTTCTATTGCATTCTTAGACCTGTCATGATAGTTACAACATCAACTTATAGTTCAACATATGAAATCTGGAACTATATACAGGGTGTCCACAATTTTCAAATTTAATTACAAAGGCAACTGATGAGATGTATTAATTAGATTAGTTGTATTGGTTAGAAATGTTTTTAATCACATAGCATTTTTTGTGACCTTTCGTTCCCCAACGAAACATTTCCAGTTGGACTGGAAGGGATGGACCAGATATCACACCTCTGGATTTCTTTCTATGGAGCTGTGTTAAAGATATTGCGTATCGAAGAATGACACAAGACATTACTGAACTAAAGCCAAAGACACAGATGAGACTGGGTTTCTTGCCCTGTTCAATGTAGCAGAACCTCATCAATGGTTCAGTCCTGCCTTGATACACTTCATGTGACTACTAGTGCCCCTATAGAGGTGGATTAAAAGAGGTAAAAAAAAAATAAAATAAAAAATCAAATAAATAACATTTTGGAAACTCCTGAATACAACAGAACAAGTCTGATTAAGATGATCAGTCTGATTAAATGCCTTTGTAATAATTTTTACTTTATGGACACCCTGTATTTTGGGGCTCAACTTTTTTTTTTCTTTGCAATAGTGAGGAGGATTTTAGCAGTTTTTATCTAATGTGATACGATTTGAGCTGTGGAAGGTTGAGAAACTAACTTTTCTGGCTAATCACTGGTTAATTTTGCTGTATATTCGTTGCAGCTCAGGCCTTTTAATGATTCTGTATTTAAAAAATTGGGATCATTTTGCAATATTTCTCTGTAGCAATATATCAAGCTTCCAAAGGTGTTATCATGACAGGCCTATTTATTCTATCCTTGAGCCTATAACCAGAAAACGATTGTCATTAAAGCAGCACTGTGCAACTTTTCCAGTGGAGAGTCTAGTACCAGCTTATCTCCATGGATTTGTTACTGCTTTGTTTCAAATGTTCCACAGTAAGGTATTTAACTTGTCTCATCTTAAACTTATCTAGACAAGCATGTGACACTACCAGGTCACGTAACAGGGCAGATATGTGGAGAGGCAGGCCCACTCACAGTACAAATGAATGGTTTTCAATTTTTATTTTTTTTTAGCATTAATAGAATGAGGGCGAGATAGATACAGTATACTTAATGCCATACTTTGCAACTTCACTTCTTTTTTTTTTTTTTACAATGACGACAGGCTGATTTATTAAGATTTTTTTTTCTTTTCAAAGCAATAAATGCAGGGGGTAAGAAATTATGTATTAATGAAAGTTGGTTGGAATTGGTTTTACTATAATTTGAAGAAAAAAAGCATTGAAAACATTTGATAAACGATCTAAAAACAAGCCAGAATTACTGACCACAGACTGTATAAAGAAGTGGATTAAGTGAGTGTGACGTCACCCACAGCGTTCGGCTCCAAATAAAGCTCATCGAGGCTAGCAGTTATAGGGACCAATTTGGAGAGGAGTTCGATATTAGAAACTCAGGATTGGGTCTTTGGTTGCTATGATCCTCGCGGTCGGAGTGAGGCTGTTGAAGGTAATGTCCCCACCGCTGGTTTAGCAGAGTGGGCATTTAGCAACGGTGTCAATTAAACCTGTTGCTAACGTGACATCGGGGAAAGAAGGCGCCAGATTCATCTGTTATTAATGTTCACATCTTGAGTTACAGACACATTAGCAAAATAAAAAACCCAGGATCATGTAGAGCGGGTTAATACGAACATCTTAAGACCAAAATGATGAGCCTGACAGCAGCAGTTGCAAAGAGAGGGACCACAGTTTTCCAGTGTAAGTTGGAGCCAGAACATGGCGAGCAGGTTAGCTATGTCCATTTATATATACAGTCTATGTTACTGACACAAAACTTCATAATCTGACTTCAAGTCATTTTAACTCATGTAGATTATAAATCTGCAGTGGAAAAGCTAAACAGGAAAATAATTAAACAATTGAAGTCTATTTATAAAGGATCAAACTTGTCTTCAATGTTAAACCAGAGAGAGACAACTGCGAATATTCTGAGGAAGGTTTTAAGATTGTAAACCTGTGATGCATCCTATCTCCTAGCTCCTGTTTCCTACTTCTTAGCTCCTTCCTGTGTTAAAGCTGAACCACTAACCAACACGGAGAGTTCATGGCTTCTCGGAGAGTCATGAGTGTTCTTCATACTGTGATCAATTGCGGTTTCCCCACATATTTTGGCAATAGTCATTTTCTCACTTGTGGCACACACGATCAGCAGCTTCGATACAGAAAAGTCCTTATTCTTTAGTAGATTATCAGTAAAAATGTCAAGGATCTGTGTGTCCCAGGACAGATGTGGTGATAGTGCAGGGGGGAGGGGTAACCACAGTCTTTTTTATCTGGATACAAGGACGCAAAGGCAGAAATGAAGGTTAAGTAAAAGGGAGAAGAAAGAGAAACAGAACAGGACTAGAGGAAAGAGTCTCTATATGTCTATATCTATACGGGAGAGGGGGACGCACAAAGCAAATGATTAGGAAGAGGTCATGTTACTACTAAGATGGGAATATTCAGAACCATGATAATAATAATAAATAGAATATTAATTAAGAATATTAATAACCATAATAATTTTCATCAGGATAATAATAATATTACAGAATAAATCTCATATTTTATATTTTTTTCACATTTTCTCCATTGAAATACAGTGATCTCCTCAGAGCAGACCAAAGAGGATTCAGCCTCCGCTGGCTCCGATTGGCTGTTGCATATGACATCACAGCTAATGGCGACCAGGTAGACATGCATCGCTTCCTGTCCCCGCCCGTTTCCTGTCCAGACAGGAAGTCCTGGCACTGCCATGGTAATCGGTAGCGAGTGACATTTAAATCTAAGGAGAGATGTGGTTGTGAATACCTAAATATGATAAAGTTTGTGTTTTGTTTTAAAGAGAGTGTGTGTGTGTGTGTATATATATATATATATATATATTATATATATATATATATATATATATATATACATACATACACACACACACATGTGGACAAAATTGTTGGTACCCATTCGTTAATGAAAAAAAAACTCACAATGGTCGCAGAAATAACTTGAATCTGACAAAAGTAATAACAAATAAAAATTCTATGAAATTTAACTAATGAAAGTCAGTCATTGCTTCTCAACCATGCTTTAGCAGAATTACTTAAAAGAAATTAACTCGTGAAACAGGCCTGGACAAAAATAATGGTACCCTTCACTTAATATTTTGTTGCACAACCTTTTGAGGCAATCTAATCAATCACTAATCAAACAATTCCTGTAACTGTCAATGAGACTTTTGCACCTCTCAGTAGGTATTTGGCCCACTCCTCATGAGCAAACTGCTCCAGCTGTCTCAGGTTTGAAGGGTGCCTTTTCCAGACGGCATGTTTCAGCTCCTTCCAAAGATGCTCAATAGGATTTAGGTCAGGGCTCATAGAAGGCCACTTTTGAATAGTCTAATGTTTTCCTCTTAGACATTCTTAGGTGTTTTTAGCTGTGAGGTCATGGGTCTTGCAGCAGGACAATGACCCAAAAAAGAGACCAAGTTTTCTGACACTGGTCAGCACATTCCTCTCTAGAATCCCTTGATAGTCTTGAGATTTCATTGTACCCTGCACAGAGTCAAGACACCCTGTGCCAGATGCAGCAAAGCAGCCCCAGAACATAACAGAGCCTCCTCCATGTTTCACAGTAGGGACAGTGTTCTTTTCTTGATATGCTTATTTTTCCATCTGAACATAGAGCTGATGTGCTTTGGCAAAAAGTTCCATTTTTGTCTCATCTGTCCATAGGACATTCTCCCAGAAGCTTTGTGGCTTGTCAACATTAGCAAATTCCAATCTGGCTTTTTTTATGATTTGTTTTCAACAATGGTGTTCTCCTTGGTCGTCTCCCATTAAGTCCACTTTGGCTCAAACAACGACGGATGGTGTGATCTGACACTGATGTTCCTTGAGCTTGAAGTTCAACTTTAATCTCTTTAGAAGTTTTTCTGGGCTCTTTTGTTACCATTCGTATTATCCGTCTCTTTGATTTGTCATCAATTTTCCTCCTGCACCCACGTCCAGGGAGGTTGGCTACAGTCCCATGGATCTTAAATTTCTGAATAATATGTGCAACTGTAGTCACAGGAACATCAAGCTGCTTGGAGATGGTCTTATAGCCTTTACCTCTAAAATGCTTGTCTATAATTTTCATTCTAATCTCCTGAGACAATTCTTTCCTTTGCTTCCGCTGGTCTGTTGAGTGTGGTACACACCGTGGGCCGTGTCTCAATTCGCCAAAATGCACCTTTTGAAGGTGTCCTTCGAAGTACTCCTCAAAGTGTAGTTTGAAGGTTCTACACTGAGGTTCCTCCTCAGTGTAGCCGCCATCTTGCTGAAGTGGGACAGGCCCACACCACGGACCGCACTTCCACCGCTGTCTTTGAGCGTACGATACGTACATTACGTACGTTATTTTTAATTATTTATTATTTAATAGAAGAAAAGTCAAGATGTCGTCGTCACAGCCGTTTCTTTCTGTTTAGATTGAATATCAATAGGCAAATATAACGTTTGAGGTGATTTTTTTCTCATTTGTAGCTACTTCATAACTTTAACAAAATATATCTTGTGAAAACGTAATAACAGAGACAGAGGTAACAATATCATTTTTACATTCATAGTCTATAAACCAGAGAACACTGATTAGTGGTACATATAGTGGGATATTGCAGTTTAACGATTCAGTATTTTGGCCAGTGGCTACACCACTTTAATAACAATAGAGGGTGCCGTTTCCCTTCTATGCCGTGCCAGTTCTTCTCATATTATTATTATTGTAATGTATTTTCTAGCAGTGCAGCGCTACATCAAACTAGTATCTTGATTTACTAACACAAAGGTAAATGACACGTGCCCACGAGGGGGTGCAGACCTATGGAATGTACCGGAACACATGAAGATTTTGTGCATGTCTCAGGACTCTCTTCTGTCCTTTCTGGAGAGTCCGTTGTTTTACTGTTCACATTACCTGTGTGGAACTCATTAAACCTTCTGACTTTATGTTTCAGTCTCTTGGTCTTTGACACAATAGAAACGAACATTCTTACATTATTCTTATTGCAGTAATAATTTCTAATGATAATAATATCTTCTTATTGTCTAGCAATAACTGCACATTCCTTTATTCCATATAACTCCCCTCCTTTTTAATCATCAAATACACAGCCTGTACTTATCTTTATTCAGATTTAACAGTTTCATGTCACATTGTTGTAGGTGAGGTAAACCAGTACGAACATTTGAATGTGTATTGCGCAGCGGACTCCATTTTCTTCTCTTTTTTGCGTAGGCGCGGTGCATGATGGGATATAGCAGTGCGTGAAGTGTGCACGGATGCACACTTCAGTTACGTCCGATCTCCATGGAAACGGTGGAAAGGGCAGGTTTGTCGGGCGCATTCAGTAGGATGCATTGAAATGGGACAGCCCTTGTCGCGCTGGAAATTACGTAACTGCCCTTCGACGCACACTTCCAATGGTGATTCTAAGGCCATTTTGGCGAATTGAGACACGGCCCAAGTCACCAAACAGCACAGTGACGACCTGTAGCCCTATATATAGGCTCAATGAAAAAAAATATTATTATGGCCACGCCCTCGGACGCACCGGAAGTCGGCCATCTTGTATTGAAAATTCCAAAATGCCGATTCAGCGTTTTCGCTGACCTCGCATTTTCGTCAACTCCTCTGAAGGCGCTTCACCTGCAGGGCTGAAACTCACTGTACATCATCTAGACAAGTGGGGCATCAAAAGTGATCCAATTTATGATGATCCCTATTACGGTTTCCGCGCGGCGAAGCCGCAAAATTCCATCGGAATTTTTGCAATTTTCAAAAGTCAAAATTTGCTCCAGTTTGCGCATGCAAAGTCCGATTTGACTCAAATTCGAATCAGTTGTAAAACTTTTGGGCCTAAAGCTACTCATTATGTTACAAACTAAATTGGCACGATAGCGCCCCCTACAGAACATCTAATAAATTTGTATGGAAGGCCAAAAATTTAGTTTTCCCAAATGTTACCAAATTTGACACAAAATTCCATTGGGTCATCCCAATCAATAAAGTCAATCAGACGTATGTCGTCTTTTGCACCGTGTTGCCATGGCGATGCGCCAAACTGCCAATGTTATCCTAATGGGAAACCTCCCAATTTTTCCCATTCATGGGAAAAATATTAGTTTCATGGAATAATGTGAAATTTGGCACCATGACTCGTCATGTCATCCTGATGAAAAAAGTCAATGGGACCCATGCAATTTGTTTCACTGGGTTGCCATGGCGATGCGCGAAAGCGCCCATGTTATCCTAATGGGAAAATTTCCAAATTTTCATGCATTTCAAAGTCTTATAACGACTTATTACCGTCAACGACGAACATAAAATTTGGCACAGTGATTCTTCAGGTCGTCCCCGTCAAAAAAGTCCGAGGGGCCAAGTTTGTATTTTGCACGGTGTTGCCATGGCGATGGCTGGAAAACCCATGTTTTTGCATTTTGTGCATTAGCACTTCCAATGTGTGTTTGACTTGTTTGGTGACAATTGCAGCCCAAAGCCACGATAAAAAGGGACAAGTGGCGCATCAGCACCACCCACAGGGAGTGCCGGGTCGGCCGAGTGCGAAGCACGGCCCACGAGGGCCATTCGATGCCACTTGCGGCTTTAATTATTTATTATTTTGTCAGATTCACGTTATTTCTGTGAGCACTGTGAGTTTTTCTTTCATTAACCGAAAGGTACCAACAATTTTGTCCACGTATATATAATATATATATATATATATATATATATACACACACATGCATATACGTATGTATATAGACATACATATATACACAGACAGATAAATATATATTGTTACCTGCATCATAGCCGTCCAATGACCATGACGTCCACCACCTCTCCCTTATGCAGCTCCACATACTGCTCCGTCTTTGGGGGCAGCATCAGCAGACCATTGGCGCTTCGCATCGACATTAGCCTGCTAGACACCTGGTTACCTGAGAGAGGGAGGAGAAAGAGAGAGGAGAGACAACGGAGAGACAGAGGGAGGAGAGAGGAGCAAGAGAGATGAGAGAGAAAGGGAGGAGAGAGGAAAAAGAGGGAAAAAAGGAGAGACAGGAGAGAGGGAGGAGAAGAAGAGAAAAAGGGAAGAGAAAGAGAGAAGAGAGGAGAAAAGATCTGTCAGGAACCTAGAGGTAAAAGGTTGCAAGTACGCCAGTGTATGCACATACTGATTCTCACCATTTTGTAGACTTTGCGTTACATTACGTTCAATCCAACTTTATTTCTATTGCAACATAGTACAAAACATGATGGATCCAACCCACAGGTTCTGCGTTCTGCTTATACCGGGTGTATACAGACTGCAAGTGCGGTGTGGTTCGGGAGTAATGCGGGCAACAGACTTTCTGCCCACTCAATGTACATGCCGAACCCAACCTACCGTTAGGCATGGGATGATACTGAAATTTGGTGTCACTATTATCATGGCCAAAATAACTGATTAACAATTATATCACAATAATGATTCATTAAATTAAAGCTGTTGACAGTTTAAAATGTTATGTATATGAAGATTTATAATTTTAAAATTGTGAAAGGTATTCCGTATTTAAACAGCTGTTCTAGTATTGCACTTTTTATAAGTGAAATCAGCTACGATCTAAGAGAATCTCAGGATGAAGTAGGTTTGTTCTGCTTATTCTGGTGATGTCATGGTGATTATCTTTGTTGGCAATTATAACGATACAAAATGGCCCATTTATCACGATAAATTATATTATTGTTTATCGTCCAATCCCGACCTGCAGATACAGTGAGGCAAATAAGTATTTGAACATCCTGTGATTTTGCAAGTTCTCCCACTTAGAGGGGTCTGAAATTTTTATCTTTGGTGCATGTCCACTGTGAGAGACATAATCAAAAAAAAAAATTTGGAAATCGCATTGTATGATTTTTTAAAATAATTTATTTGTATGTTACTGCTGCAAATAAGTATTTGAACACCTGTCTATCAGCTAGAATTCTGACCCTCAAAGACCTGTTAGTCCACTTTTAAAAAGTCCACCTCCACTCCACTTATTATCCTAAATTAGAAGCACCTGTTTGAGGTTGTTAGCTGCATAAAGACACCTGTCCACCCCATACAATCAGTAAGACTCCAACTACTAACATGGCCAAGAACAAAGAACTCTCAAAATGCACAAGAGACAAAACTGTAGACCTCCACAGGGTTGGAAAGGGCTACGGGGCAATTGCCAAGCAGCTTGGTGAAAAAAGATCCACTGTTGGAGCAATTATTAGAAAATGGAAGAAGCTAAACCTGACTGTCAATCTCCCTCAGACTGGGGCTCCATGCAAGATTTCACCTCGTGGGGTCTCAATGATCCTAAGAAAGGTGAGGAATCAAACCAGAACTACAAGGGAGGAGCTGGTCAATGACCTGAAAAGAGCTGGGACGAATGTTTACAAAGTTACTGTTAGTAATACACTAAAACCACCACATGTCCAGGCCCATCTTAAGTTTGCCAATGACCATTTGGGTGATCCAGAGGGGTCATGGGAGAAAGTCATGTGGTCAGATGAGACCAAAATAGAACTGATTTTACTGGAAAGCACGTTGGTCACCTTGAGTGTTGTAAAGTGCTCTATAAATAAACGCTGATTGATTGATTTTTGGTCTTAATTCCACTTGCCATGTTTGGGGGAAGAATGATGAGTACCATCCAAAGAACACCATCCCTACTGTGAAGCATGGGGGTGGTAGTGTCATGCTTTGGGGGTGTTTTTCTGCACATGGGACAGGACGACTGCACTGTATTAAAGAGAGGATGACTGGGGCCATGTATTGCAAGATTTTTCCCTCAGTTAGAGCACTGAAGATGGGTCATGGCTGGGTCTTCCGACATGACAACGACCCGAAGCACACAACCAGGATAACCAAGGAGTGGCTCCGTAAGAAGCAGATCAAGGTTCTGGAGTGGCCTAGCCAGTCTCCAGACCTAAACCCAATAGAAAATCTTTGGAGGGAGCTCAAACTCCCTGTTTCTCAGCAACAGCCCAGAAACCTGACTGATCTAGAGAAGATCTGTGTGGAGGAGTGGGCCAAAATCCCTCCTGCAGTGTGTGTGAACCTGGTGAAAAATTATAGGAAACATTTGACCTCTGTCATTGCAAACAAAGGCTACTGTACCAAATATTAACATGGATTTTTTCAGGTGTTTAAATACTTATTTGCAGCAGTAACACACAAATAAATTATTTTTTTTAAATCATACAACATGATTTCCAGATTTTTTTAGATTATGTCTCTCACAGTGGACATGCACCCAAGAAGAAAATTTCAGGCCCCTCCATGATTTCTAAGTGGGAGAAGTTGTAAAATCACAGGTTGTTCAAATACTTATCTGCCTCACTGTAGTGTAAGCAAGGTGTAAGTCTGACCAGCAACTATTAAAAGGCTATGAAGTGGAAATGCTTAACTGTTTTCCATTCGTCCCACTGTACAGACCTGTGCTTTGGGCCCAGGGGAGTGGCTCTTGGTGGTGCCAGGTGAGAATACAGCGATGATATTCTGGTCTGGGGTCCAGCTTCACGTCACATGACAGCTACAAAACACACACAACTATGAGGCAGCATTCACACTTATCCGGGTTTCGTCCCAGTTTTTATGTTGTGTACATACAGGTAGGGTGGCTCGTAGGCATGGGACGATATTTTATGTGGAGATTATCAGGGCCAAAACAATTGCGATTAACGATTATATCATGATAATTATTTAAGTTGTTATGGATAAGAATAATTATAACTTTAACAGAATATTATGGATAAGCTGGGCCGTCAACTATTCTTGTTTATTGTCCCACCCCTAGTGGCTCGAAGGCAAAAATCATATTCACAATTAGTCACAAAAGTAGTTTTGAGCAAACTATTACTTCTATGCTGTCAAAATGTATCTACTTAGAAAGTATAGACCTTGATGTAATTTACATGTAATATTTTGTGACCCCTTTGTTGTTTTTCAGCATTTCTGATAACGCATTTGCACAGCCCTACTGCACACAACCATGTCTAATTGCATGGTCTTGCTTTTTGATACGTACCCTAGCTTTAATAATGGTAGGTCTAGGATCCAGAATTCCCTGCATCTTCCTCAGAGCAGGAATAACAAACAGATTACAAGTGACCACAGCCGACACTGGGTTTCCTACAAAACAAGACAACACAAGATTTCAAAATGTCCGCCTGTGACACACTTTTGTACTGTGTGAATTATTTTGGGGGTTACAGAGGAAAGTACCATAGTGTACTTGGTGGCTAGAGGTGAGGAGAGTCAGGTTTTCTGGTCAATATAGTAGTTTACCAAAAAATAACAGATTATATTTGATAGAAGGACCTCTAAAAACATTCCAAGGAAAACCAAAAGATTCCTAAAATACCTGGCAGAGCAAAGATGAGTTTCCGAGCTCCGTCAATGTCACATGTTGCAAAGGTAGTTGGAAGACTGGGAAAGAAAGGATTTTAATGAAACAAGAAAAAAAAAAAAAAAGAGTTAAATTATAAAAAGTAAAATTGTAAACTAAAATGTATAAATGTTTGTCTTACCCTGGCTTCATAAAGACACGTCCAAAGTGGATCTGAGCATGAAGGTCAATGTCCAAGACCTGCTTCAGATAGTCCTTAAAAAAAAAAAAAAGAACATCTGTGATGAAATGATATTACAATAGGCATTAGATATGTTTTTAAAGCCACAGTATCTAACATTTGACACAAAATATTCTAAAACGAAAGCATGTTTTTTTTCCATTTTGGTTTTGTTTACTATACTGGAAATTTTCGATACTCGCTTGCATCTTCATTTAATCTTCCTTGGTATTCTTCATTTAATCCCAAAGCCTTTCTTGGCCAACCAAATTATAGGGAACTTTAATTTCAAAAACATTGGACGAGCGACGCATATTTAAATAATAATTGCTTCTATTAGGTTTTTGTTTTTTTTTAATATGTGCACCAGGGAAGGGACGATATTATAATTTAGACTCCTGATTATTGTGACCAAAATAATCAAGATTAATGATATTATCGTGATAATTATTAAACCAAAGCAGTATAATGTCCTCATATGTGGACACCAGGACCTTGTAAAGAAAAAAAAAAGTATTGCGGCCAAGACAACCCAAAATGTGTTGTCCACATATGTGGACCCCAGGTCCTAGGAGGTTATAGGTATTCAGATTAATTCATGGTTGTTGTAAAACCATGCGCCGCTCCAAGCAAATTGTGCAATCAGCTGTGAAAAATGCTGTTCAGCTAGTGCTAACCTAGCAATAATAAAGTCAACACAAACATGGATTCATACAACTCCAAACTAACACAAACTACTTTCAATAGTTTATTTCACATGGTATGTTACTTACAATGGATATTTTCTGCTCATGTTTATCAAATAATGCAGGATGGTTGTCTTGTAAATGTGCACGTAAATTGCTTGTGTTTGCCCTCGGAGCCGTAGCTTTTTTTCGGCAGGCTCTGCAGATTAGTGGCTCAGATTGGTCTTGTTTTTCAAATCCACAATAATTCCACACATCAGACTTCACCTTCTTGAGTGGAGGATACATCATCGGGATCCAGATCCACTGCGTATTAGCTATGATGGTGAATGATGGTGAAGAACCATCCCCATCCCCAATTCAGAATAGGCACAGAAGCGAACAAGTTTCATTGCTATGACAGAGGGCCCCCTTGTGGACAAACACCAGGACTAACACCTCAATATTTTATTGAAAATGGAAACATGAGGCCGTCTGGTGCCGTAAAGGCGATTATAATTGTATACGATGATCACAATTATTAAAAAATGGCATGAACCATTAAATTGCAGACCTTTTTTATCACAATTAACAATATTATCATATATCGTCACATATCATCATCCCATCCCTAATGTGCAGTGCCAAAAAGCAACTAAATTAAAGAAAGAAAATTTAAATAAATAAAATGAATAAGATTTTCTGAAATTTTGCAATGTCATTTTAAAGAGTATTTTCAAAACGGCTTCAGGGCTGACTTTCACCTTCTCCCCCATAGACACTCCTCCTGAGGTGATGATGACATCTGCACGACTGATGCCCTCATGGAGTGCTGAGAGCAGATCATCGGGGCTGAATACACAAAAAGATTACATATTTGTGCTAAAATAAACATAGATCTGTATTGTTCAGTTTTCAGAATCGTACTTGTCTCCTACGATTCCCAGGTTGATTGTGGGGTATCCGTGCTCTTGGATCGTGGCTAACAGGGTGGAGCGATTTGAGTCTCGGATCTTCCCAGGATGGAGGTCGTCTTCTGGGTTCAGCAGCTTCACAAATACATGTTATTGTCATGAAGTTACAAAAAAGACCCGTTTTTGGGTAGATTTTGACAGTAAATGTGAAATTATTACTACTGCAATAAATGTGGACTGGCCTTTAAGTCAGGTTTCACATCTACTGGTGAAAAAAAATCTGATCAATTTGCAGATGGTGGCTTTAACTTCCATTTTCTTTGGTGTACAAGCAAATGATTAATACAAACATTGAACTTGTATGCATTTCATTAATATTTTTCATATACATTTTTATTGATCTTTTCATACTTGTATGTATCAGATAATTAAAGTATTGTGTAATTCCCCATGTAAATAAGTGTAAATGTGTGTGTACTTTGTGTTCTTGTACCTCGTTTCCAGTGGACATGACGGCCACCACAGGGAACTTGTGCACGCTGACCTCAGTGACCCCGACCGTGGCCAGGAGCCCGATCTCAGAGGGACCCATATGGGTACCTTTGGCCAGAACACACTCCCCTCTGCGGATGTCATGACCGATGGGTCTGGGAGGGACCAGAGGGACGGGGTTAACACACAGGGGTTTAAAGCACAGGGGTTCAGCACACAGGTCTCACAGATGTGGCATCTGCACAGCTATTCAATAGTGCTTGTCGTGGAAATTAATTTTGTTTCTAGATTCATGAGAAAAATTAGGCATTTTAAAGATGCACCGGAAAAGTTACATCAGCAGCACACGAGCCACCTGTTAGTGTCATGGAGATGCTATTGCGTGGCCTTGAATGTTCCCACATGTAGCATTAAACATATCTACAATTATCCACAATATGGCATTAAACATATCCACCTCCATGGCAATAAAATGTTGAATAGATGCAAAGAATAAACAGATCAACAGCCTCCAGAAAAAAAACTACATAGTGCATGCATCTTTAAAAGGTGTGACAAAATATCTACGTTGTAATGTCAGAATTATTCCACAGTGGATTATTACAGTAAACAATTAATGATAATGTTGATATTTCATGTTGACAAAACTGTATTTTGTCAATTCTTTAAAAGGTTTATATAAAGATATATTCAAGAAGAGGATAGCAAAATAAAAATTCAATTCTGTAAAAGGACAATAGTTTTAGAGTGAACACATTTCACACTTCTTCAGTTCTGGTCAGATTACTGCTGGACACTGCCTTATATCTATCTGAAGGGTGGAGCTAATTACACTGAAACTAACACACCTGTTTGTTAACAGTTTGTTAGCCAACAGACCTAGCTGGAATGAGTGGCGAAACGTCTTCAACTTTTGTCCAGTTGACAGAATTGAAATTTTCTTTTGCTACAGCTCAGACCTGGATGACTGAGACATTACATAGATATTCAAGAAGACTTTTAAAAGTGTATGCTTTTTCAAGAGATATCATAAATAGATAATGTGAATTGAATTTTGGCAAAAATCCTTGTTACATGTTGTATCATATGAAATTGGCACATGTGCTGTGATTCTCAGCCCTATTCTTTCATCTCTGTATTTACCTGATGTCTTGTCCGGGCCGAGCCTGGACCATAATCCTCACCTCCAGCTCCTCAGTGCCCTAAAACAACACAGAGAGATTAAGAGCTTATCCTAAAAGAAACAAGTAAGAGGGGGGAAGCCAATGTGGGTCAAATATCCCAAGAGAATGTTGTGGGTCAAATATTTAACTTGAGTTCAACAAGAAAGTCAGGCTTCGTAATGACTTAGGGGGAGTTAGGGCTTGAAGGAAGTATTAACTAAACCCGAATCAAGCCTAATTAGGTATAGCTCTTATAAAGTGTTAATGAGATATGAGTAAATGGTATAAAAAGCATAAAGCAAAAAGTATTTGAAATAGTAGTTTTTATACCTAACAATAATAAAAAATAAGACAAATGTAACCCAGGTGACAAATCCTGTATATCTCTCTCTTTTTCTCCCCTTTCTCTCTCTCCTGGCGTTTCAGCCTATATTTTGTCTAAGTTGCCAAATCTCGCAGTATTTTCAGTCATTCTCGCGGGTTTTGCACGTCATTGCATCACATGGTTCATTCTAGCCAATCACAGTGAAGTTTTCATGGTCACGTGACACGGCGTGGCCAACCGGAGTTATTATCATACCGGCGCTAGCTGGGTGAGGCTAGAGGTGTGTATTGGAGGCTAACAGAGTCGTGCTGCAGGAACCTTCTGCTGTGACTCGCACACAAGTCAAGAAGGCTTGTATGTGATATATCATCTGCGGAACCGGTCAGGTCTTTGACCTCGATGGCGAGCTAGTGAAGGAAGTCTACAGCGTTTACCTGTCCTAAGAGAAGCGTTCACTTGTCCTAAGAGAACTCCCACCGGGCTGGTAGGGGGCTCTTGGCAGCCCATCATACTCTTCCAACACACCCACACCCATTGCTCTATCACACACACCCTTGCGAACTCTCTCCTGAAACTCTTTTGCACTTACCTCTCCCTCTGGAACCCAGTCGTCTCCAGATGGGGCTTTGAACTGTGTGTGAGCTGGGTAGACATTGACAAGCTGCCTTTTTGCACCGTAATTGAACTTGGACCTTTTCAATCCAGTGCAACAGTTGCGGAATTCTGACACATTGCACTTTAACAACTACTGACTCTGTTGGTATTATTGCACTGCCATTATTGGTTTTGCATTGAATTATTTTGATTTGTTTCAAGCGCTTGCTGATTGTAAATATTTTCTGCACTTCTGAATGGCCATCCATGTGAACTGTCTGTCTTAAATGTTGCATGTCATTTATTATTTCTAATATATGGTACCAACCAAACTCAATTTCAATCTCCTGTCACTTCCCTCCTAGAGCGTTCTCTAGTCTTCTGATTATTAGCCCATTATACCTTCCTTACTATATAACAACTGCACTTTAGTATTGCCTCACTGTTAATTGAGTTATTTCTTTACATCACGCAGTTGCTACACAAAGAAAATAGACAGAGACCACTTCTTGCAGGAATCCACAGAGTGTGTAAAGAAGTGGACAAAGTAAGTGTGACGTATCCCACAGTGTTCAGTTCAAAATTAAGCTCATCAAGGCTAGCAGTTATAGACACCAATTTGGAGTCGAGTTCCATATTCCACGAGTATCATAGCAACCAAAGAGCCAATTTGGAGCGAAGCTGTTGAAGGTAATGCCCTCCCCCCTTAGCAACAGTTTGGTTTTTTTTTCAGTATTGCTAACACTAGCAGGAGCAACCTCTGGGAAGGAAGGAGCCTGAGCTGTCTGTTTTTAATGTTCATATCTTGATTTACAGACACAAGAACAAAATAAAAACCCCAGGATCATGAAGAGCGGGCTAATACGAACATTTAAAACCAAAATGACGAGCCTGACAGCAGCAGTTACAGAGAAAGGGGACACAGTTTTTTTATGCAAATTGAACTGGCGCCAGTCGATGGAGCCAAAAGTGCGCCCATGATGTTTAGAACTCGGCGGCTAGCAGGTTAGCTATGTCCATTTATACATACAGACTATGCAGGAAACTCACATCTTCAGACTCTCTCAGTAGCTCGGTGTCCTCCACTTGGACCACAGCATCAGCTCCACATGGGATCGGAGCCCCGGTCGTCACCCGCATCACCTGACCTGGCATCACGGTGTGAGTGGGCTACACAGACAGATTTAAACAATTAAATGTCTGATTATGAGATTTCCTGGATATATACATGAATTATTATTATTATTATTATTATTATTATTATTATTATTATTAATCATAATCATTTATTCACATAGAATTTATTCAGATAGAAGCCTTCAATCTACTATCAATAGCAGGACTAAACTAGGACAACAAGGTCTAGACCAGGACTAAGCCAAGTGTAAAACAAAACTTAAAGGCAGATATTCAGGACCTATTTCAGATCTAAACCAGGACTAAATGTTCAGGCCAAAAACGGGATCAAATGCAATAACTAGCACTACTAGGACCAGGTCAAATTTAAGATTATACAAGATCTGCTCTAGACTTGGAATGACCCTAATTTAGACTCAGGAGTTCATGAAGATAAATGAGGCCGAAAGCGGGACTAAAGCGGGACCAAAGCGGGACCAAAGCGGGACTAAAGCGGGACTAAAGCGGGACTAAAGCGGGACTAAAGCGGGACTAAAGCGGGACTAAAGAGGAACTAAAGAGGGACTAAAGAGGGACTAAAGAGGGACTAAAGAGGGACTAAAGAGGGACTAAAGAAGGACTAAAGAAGGACTAAAGAAGGACTAATGTAGGTCTTAAAAAGGACCTAAACAGGATTAAACCTGTTTAGACCTGGATGATAAAGTCCTGGTTTTAAAGGACAATTTAACAAGGGCTTTAACAGAACTGAACCAAGACTAACTCAGTTACTCTTAAAATTAATAAAGGGAAACCAAACCAGGACTACACCTAGCATTTTTGAACAAGGATTAGAACATTAGAAAACAAAAAACACATAAGAATCCACATACCCCAGTCTGAGAACCACTGGTTTACACATTAGGGCACATGAATAGGGCACATTAGACCACACCAATGGACCCTCTCATTGGCCTCCTCAGTGAGTTGTGTATCAGACATGTGTTAGTGTGTTAGGGCTGACCTGTTGTCCAGCCTGAGACTCTCCCATGATGAAGCGGTCTCCAGGGCCATCAGCAGCTAAAGGTCAATGGATGTGATGTTAATGCAGTTATTTATAGAAATGAGACATTCGACAGTGAAAACACACTTAAGACATGCTATACAAATATATGGTATGAAAAACCACAGGTAGTATTGGGATCACTGAGTACGTTTGTTGGTTAAGGCTAAACTAGGATTAAACCAGGTCTAAACTGAGATCGACTAAACCAGGACTTAATCAGGAATAAACTATGACTAAACCAAGACTGAAGCAGGACTAAACCATGAGTACACTAGGTCTAAGCCAGGTCTAAGCCAGGTCTAAGCCAGGTCTAAGCCAGGTCTAAGCCAGGTCTAAGCCAGGTCTAAGCCAGGTCTGAGCCAGGTCTAAGCCAGGTCTAAGCCAGGTCTGAGCCAGGTCTGAGCCAGGTCTGAGCCAGGTCTGAGCCAGGTCTGAGCCAGGTCTGAGCCAGGTCTGAGCCAGGTCTGAGCCAGGTCTGAGCCAGGTCTGAGCCAGGACTGAGCCAGGACTGAGCCAAGACTGAGCCAGGACTGAGCCAGGACTGAGCCAGGACTGAGCCAGGACTGAGCCAGGACTGAGCCAGGACTGAGCCAGGACTGAGCCAGGACTGAGCCAGGACTGAGCCAGGACTGAGCCAGGACTGAGCCAGGACTGAGCCAGGACTGAGCCAGGACTGAGCCCGGACTGAGCCCGGACTGAGCCCGGACTGAGCCCGGACTGAGCCCGGACTGAGCCCGGACTGAGCCCGGACTGAGCCCGGACTGAGCCCGGACTGAGCCCGGACTGAGCCCGGACTGAGCCCGGACTGAGCCCGGACTGAGCCCGGACTGAGCCCGGACTGAGCCCGGACTGAGCCCGGACTGAACCAGGACTGAACCAGGACTGAACCAGGACTGAACCAAGATTAAACCGGGACTAAATAAAGTCTGAAGCAGGACAGAAGCAGGACTGCTACAGGACTAAACAAGGGCTGAACCAAGACTAAACCAGGACTAAACCAGCAATTTTGGGGTTTCTGGAACTACCCTCTCATGGTTAGTGTTTCAAAATAAGAATAAGGTTTAAAGGTAATTTAAACGTGAATTACCCTGATGTTGGAAATTCCAGATTAGAATATTTGTTTACCAAAAACAAAACAAAAAAACAATAATTTTACACACTCATTTAACACTTTGATATGTTAGAAGATGGGTTCAAAATCTTAAGAATGGGAGACATCTTTACCACCTCTTTTACATATGTTTACCAAAAGTGCCTATAAACACAAACTGTACTTCTGTCTCCATTTATTTCTTTCAAATAGATCTGTGTATAACGTAACGTTGTATATAGTGTGTCTATAGTATCTTACCTCGTACAGCATATCCGTCTTTAACAGAAGCAGGGAACGGAGGAAGGTTGTCTTTGGCATAGATGTCCTGAGCTAGCACCCGGCCCAAACCATCTGAACAATACAACACACACAGGATATCAATAACACTAATTATCAAGGTCTAAGAATATCCAAAACTCTGTGTGATATTACCAGTGATGTTTTGGGAAGGCACATTGTACTACAGTCACTTATTCACATACCTAATTATTTGGCTTAAGACTGAAGTGTTTAATGGTTGTAATTTTTCATCAAGCTGGCTGTAATGGAGCAAAGAATCATAGTCTATGTAGTTTCCTCTGCATTTTTTCATCATGCTAGTGCTAATCATAGAGTTAATCATTGATACAGGAACATGTAATACCAGATCACATGACTGCATAAGGCTAAGAACTAGCTGCACCAAAACAGAGACAGGAAAGAGGCTTTAGCTGTTTTGCTTCACAAAAATGGAATACACTCCAATGAAAAGCAAAGCTGGATACGTTGGTGACACAAGCACACTTTAATAATGTGGTAACAAACTTTTACAAACACACACCTGCTCCTCTTTTTAATGTTTTACATGGACTTGTATATTGTACACTGTTTTGTTTGTTTTCTGCTTGTATGATATTTTAAACACGGTGCCCATGAAAAAGAGAACCTATGTGCTCTCACTGGGTTCCCCTGTATAAATAAAGATAAAAGAAACAAAGAAAGAAAAATACTACAAACCTTTTAATGAAGACTCAGGAGTTTATTATGAAAATGGTGGCTAAAAAGTGAAGTAGAACTAAACTAGGAACAACATCAAAACCAGGATCTGTCCAAAGGCACCCCTGATCCAGCTCTGGATGAAATACTGTATTTTTCGGACTATAAGTCATACTTTTCTTCATAGTTTGGCCGGATGTGCGACCTATATGTGAAATTTGTAAAGTATCATCTTCCATTATACATTTCATATTTAATTCCCATTATTTAGTTCCCCTTCTCTTACAAGACCATCAAGGTGATCATTTTTCATTTGGAACTATGTCGTAAATGTTTAGTCATAAGTCTAGTTTAAGGTTGTGAAAACTGCTTCCTGTCTTCCGGTTCAGCCTTTTTTTTTTTTTACGCTAATGCGAAGTCTTACCTGACAGAGCACTATTTAAGAAACAATTGAAAGTAAACTATAAAGTTTTGGTTTTGGCGGTTTGGTTACTAGCGGAGCAAAGTGGTATGTTTATTTTCCATGTGTTCATATACAATTTTGTGTGTAGATGTAATATGAGCCAGAGTTTATGTTATATTTGATGAGTTTGCTAGTTCTACTGTGATGAATAAGTAAGCCACAGTAAATATCGTGAAAAGAACTCTGTCTGCGGACAAGCCAGCATGTTACATTAGCGTAGTTATTTGATCAACTGTTTATATCTTACATAAACATACCAGACATGTATTCAGATCATTGTCTATGTGTTACGTTAGAGTGCTGTACTGCTATTCAGCCTGCTGTTCTCCATTTTATTGTTATTATTATAACATGCCTTTAAAGATAAAATGTCTGTTCTTGCTCTCGGATTTTGTAAAATAGATTTTCCCAAAAAATGTGACTTATAGTCCAGTGCGACTTATACAAGTTTTTTTTCTTCATTATGGTGCATTTTTTTCACTGGTGTCACTTTTACACCAGAGCAATGTATAGTCCAGAAAATACGGTACTCAGATTTGTTACTTGAGTAACTTTTTTCCTCTGTATCTGTACTTTTACTTAAGTAAAAGTATCACATGAAAAAATTTACTTTAGTAAAAGTATTTAAGAAGCTGTTTAAAGCTGTTTAAAAATGTCTAAAGCACTTTGTGTTCAATTTTTTTGTATGAAAAGCGCTCTATAAATAAAGTTTGATTTGATTTGATTTGAAAATGTACTTAAAGAGTAAAAAGTAAAACTATTTCACACAAGTGTCTCTCATTGTGTTAGTGTTAAATGTAGTGATACCGATTCAAAAATTATGCATATTTTGCTCACAGTAGCAATATTAAGCAATTGCTTATTTTTTCTCATGAATTTTGTGTATTTATTTTCGTTTGTTGAAAAATGAAAACTTTAGTCAGGATGTTACCATGAACATGGCAAAAAATATCTCTTCAAATGATATAAAAAGTACTTTTTACTTTTCAGTTCAGCTCAAAAATGTAGTGGAGTAAAAAGTACACATACTGAAGTAAAAGTAAGCACTGTAAAATGTACTCACGTCGAATTTTTAGACATCTGTACTTTACTTAAGTACAGTACTACTTGTACTTAGTTACCTTCCACCACAGCCCTGATCAAAGTAAGAGTGCATGTTTTTCACTAAAAAGTTACATAGTGCACCTTTATCCGTACTTCCATTTTGTGTTGTTAAAACTAGCTCTAGAGACAGCAGCTGGCGATCTGACCTCTGTAGTTAATGACTTCAATTCCCAGGATTGGCGTCATCTCCAGAACCGTGATGAAGGCTTTGTCCATCGACGTCAATGGGAAAGGGGACATGCGATGACGACGTGCTACTTTACTGATGTCCACTGCACTGTGACCTGGACAGAGACGAGTTTAAGTTTAAATATATACAGAAAAACCCAACTGAAGGGGGCACATGTTTATGAAAAAAATAAAATGTCTCTTACTGAACTTACTGGCTCTCAGAATGTTCTCATTGCTGCCGCATCGAGATTGAACCTGCACACAGACACAGAGGCTGCATTTGGACAGAGTGTGGAGGTTTAAATGCATGGAAATAGTCAATACTCTAAGGCTGCATTCACACTTACACATACCGGTTTGATCACAGTTAAGTCCTAATGTAGACTTGGTTTAGGCCTGGTTTTGTCCTGGTTCTAGTCCTGGTTCGATCCCACTTAAGTCCTGATGTAGACTTGGTTTGGTCCGGCTCTAGCCCTGGCTCTAGGCCCTGGCTCTAGGCCCTGGCTCTAGGCCCTGGCTCTAGGCCCTGGCTCTAGGCCCTGGCTCTAGGCCCTGGCTCTAGGCCCTGGCTCTAGGCCCTGGCTCTAGGCCCTGGCTCTAGGCCCTGGCTCTAGGCCCTGGCTCTAGGCCCTGGCTCTAGGCCCTGGCTCTAGGCCCTGGCTCTAGGCCCTGGCTCTAGGCCCTGGCTCTAGGCCCTGGCTCTAGGCCCTGGCTCTAGGCCCTGGCTCTAGGCCCTGGCTCTAGGCCCTGGCTCTAGGCCCTGGCTCTAGGCCCTGGCTCTAGGCCCTGGCTCTAGGCCCTGGCTCTAGGCCCTGGCTCTAGGCCCTGGCTCTAGGCCCTGGCTCTAGGCCACTTGAGGACCCAACCAAGTCTACATCAGGACTTGGTTTGGTCCTGGTCTAGACCTGATTCTGACCTGGTCCAGGTTTAGTCCCAATTCAGTCCTGATTCTGACCTGGTCTGGGTTTAGTCCCGGTTTAGTCCTGATTTTGACCTGGTCCAGGTTTAGTCCCAGTTTAGTCAGCGTTGAGTCCTGATTTTGGTGTGGTGTTCATGCAAGTGTGAACGCACCCCTAAAACTCTTTTTCAGAGGATGATCACAGAAATATGTGGCTTAAACTACTGTCATTCAGAAACACTTCGATTTAGTTGAACTAAAGTCATGGGGCTCAACTGGCATCAAAGCAGTTTGTAAAAACTGTGATGACATTTTACTTTTCTTCACTATATGTAATTGAATTGAAAAACTTTTAAATCACTTTTCTATTGTCGAATTAAAATGAAAAAAAATTGGTACTTTGCATATATTCTGTATCATATATTGTATATGATATAATAGGCTGATAAGACAAGTGTGCCAATAAAAACTAAACCACTATAAAATACTATAAATGCTGGTGCCTTTTTTTTTACCTGAGCTGGAGCAAGTTTTTGGGACATTTTTCTAATGTATCACAACTGAAGACAGTGCTAAAGTCCCATTCATTCCCATTCAATTCAAAAAGCACACAAGTCCCGAGACTAAGTTATCGTGTACAGTAGTTTAGATGCAAATTCAAATCTATATAATTAGTGAATGTCCATCTTTTTTTACATTTGATAGATTTTGAAAAAGGAGAAAAGGAGGGGGTAGATTTCTCTTTCATTATTGGTGTGTGTGGCTAGTTTCTGGATTGGGTGAATGTTGGGGGGGGGGGGGGGGGGGGTGCATGTTTTTGGGGGGGTGCATGTTTTTGGGGTGGCCTGTTTGGGGTGCCGGGTGTACCTTGGGTGTCGGGCATGAGGCGGTGGACAGGCGGGAGGTTGCCTGTGTTGCCCGTGGAGACTCAGAGGGGGTGGAGCTTAAAGAGGCCGAATCTCGAGGAAGCACCTGAACGCCTCGCGAAATGATCGAGTCCGGGATCTACACACAATCAGACACATACACACAACAAACGCGCTTAGTGCTACAGGCCAATGCTACAGAGAGCTCTTCAGTTGGAACTTATCTACAAGGGACTTTAATCAGTAAAAATACCTTAATTTGAATAAAGATATGTGGCGTTTATAACAGAACTGCTTATAAAATACATTGTGATTGCACTGCAGAAAGGGAACTAAATCAGCTAACAGACAAGCACAACTTCAAATGGGATGCCACCAGCTGCGTGAGGACAAAAGTTTGTTTTTAGCAAATATCTGGCAACCCAAAGCAATGACTTCATTAAGCTCTCTAATCAGATAATTAGCGTGAGAATAAAAAAAAACAAGTAAACAGGAAAAAACTTTAACATAATTAAAATAATACATATATAAATTGTATATAAATCACTCTAATTATTATCAATACATCAATCAACTCAATATTTCATCTGATGTTTACTTTTGTACCAGAGCCACAGATGGGTAATGTTTGCGAATTAGCGTAAACTAATATGAATTTCTTTATGCTAGGGGTGCATGATGTTGCAAAAATATGGAGTCATGATTTTCTGATACTAGCATTAGCATCTTTATTAAGATTAGCAATGTATGCTATTCTATACATCCTGCAGTCATTTCTGTGTAGAAATGGGGCAACAGGTGTGTTGGAGGAGAGGTGTTTGACTGAAAGGTTTTAAGACTCCCACAGTCTCACTCTTGGTTCACTTTCATGAGTACAACGCTTCGGCCCCTCTGACCTTCCCGGGGTATGGGTCACTAATAAAAATGAACCAAGAGTCAGACAGTGTGCGGGAGTCTTCTTAAAACTTCTTATGTCATTTTAACAGCTGTAAATATTCCTTTTTTGCAATATGAGTGAACAAACCTAGCAATAAAAAATATGCTGTTACAAACTCGATATAGATAAACATCTTCAAAATAAGAAAAACTTTCATTGTGGCAGGCATAATGATATCTGGCATACTGCATAGAAACTACAGACTTATGTGTCTGAGAGGTCTTTATGTACCTCCATTACAATGAAGTAAACAGCCATCACATCTACAAACTGCATTCCACTGGCAACAAAACATTTTAGGATGAATTGTAGTTTTCAGGCATTGAATCAAACTATATTCAAACATAGCAACAAAAAACTCATTGAAAACACAGTACTTTTGGCAAGAGCAGGAAGTGTGGTGTTGATAATGATCAATGAGAGGAAAGAAAAAGGAGGACGGGTCACTTGACATGTCTCACCTGGTCGTCGTGGCTACAGGAGCAGATAAAATGAGTGGGTGCAGGTGTGGTGCCGGGCAGGTAGGGGGCACCCTTAGCCATAACCACAGCATGACTGGTCTGATGAATATACACATGCATTACTGACATCCAACAAACAGAAAATAGACAAACAGGATAATGCAATGAAAGGGAGATATGAAATATGAATGGATTTACCTAACAAAACTTAAAACAACATAAAAGCAACATAAAATGAAATAATTTGATTTTTTTTTTTTAAAGCGTGTGCATTTTGTAGGGATGAAACATAACAAAATCAAAATATCCTGGTATAGCACCGTATTTCTCAAACCATGGCACATGTACAGAGCTCCTACAGGTGGTACTTCAGTTTGTGTTTTTTTTTTTTTTATTTCATTCTATCCACTTTTTTGTCCTCCTTTAAAACTACAATGATATAGCCTAATTTTAAACTTGGTGCAGTCCTAGATTAGCCCTGGAACAGTCCTATTATAGAACTGGTTTAGTCCTAGTTTAGATCTGGGATACTCCTGGTTTAGTTCTGGAATAGACCTGGAATAGACCTGGAATAGACCTGGAATAGACCTGGAATAGACCTGGAATAGACCTGGAATAGACCTGGAATAGACCTGGAATAGACCTGGAATAGACCTGGTTTAGACCTGGTTTAGACCTGGTTTAGACCTGGTTTAGACCTGGTTTAGACCTGGTTTAGACCTGGTTTAGACCTGGTTTAGACCTGGTTTAGACCTGGTTTAGACCTGGTTTAGACCTGGTTTAGACCTGGTTTAGACCTGGTTTAGACCTGGTTTAGACCTGGTTTAGACCTGGTTTAGACCTGGTTTAGACCTGGTTTAGACCTGGTTTAGACCTGGTTTAGACCTGGTTTAGACCTGGTTTAGACCTGGTTTAGACCTGGTTTAGACCTGGTTTAGACCTGGTTTAGACCTGGTTTAGACCTGTTTAGCTCTAGATTAGACCTGGAATAGTCCTGTTATAGAGCTGGTTTAGATCTGATGGTACTGGGAAAGCCAAATCTTTTCTTTGGTGTTTTCATGTGAAAAAAGAGGCAGTGATATAGCCGAATGCTATGGGTGACGTCACACTCTGTTAGTCCACGTCTTTATATAGTCTATGGTTACAGCCCTAATTTGTACCCTTTGTATTTTTGGTCATTGCTATTTATTTACAACTTTTTTGCCTTTCCTTTAAAGATGAGTTACTGAGTTACTTTGAGAACTTTTTTTCATGCATGCATGCATGCTCTGGAAATATATATTCTTAAAATTTATGCCATATATTTAGACACAGCAATTTACACACAGGATCTTACATGATATTATATTGTCCACAATTGCCGGGTTTCAGGGCTAATATTCAACACAGACAGGGGGCAGCTAAAATGAATGCTGTATATATACACATAAGGATTTTGTAGGGTTTTGGCACAATTAGAAATTATCAGGTTCAACATTTGTCAATTAAGTTGCCTTTCAGATATTTTATGACAAAATACAATACAGTTATTCTCAACAGGGAAAGCTGGCTCTTACATTTCAGAGTACAACATTATTAAGGATCTGAAAACCACCAATACTAAAGTGAGACTTTTGCATCATACAAGTACAAACAATCTTGTAGTAGTATTGTTATAAATAGCTCTTAGCCTTTTAGTTGTGGCTTTGTGCTGCAGTGTCCCACTTTCTCCACTACATTCATTAAACTTTTATCCAGTTTCCAGCCCCATCACTGGTCCTTCCTGGTGTGTCTCTACGGTGGACAGCAGGCAGATCCCATTTCTCATTGCTCACCTCCACAAACCTCCTCGATTCCTTAGATCTAAATCCCATTCAGGAAATAATGGAAAGAAGCCAACAGAGGAGAGACACAAACATCCTCTTGGCCGTTCTTCCTTTTATAGGCAGGAGTTAAACTATTAATCTCCAAGTTTAAACTAGATTTGGACATGTTTTCTATAGAGTTTTTTTTCGCATTTCTTCTATTTCTTCTGTTTTGCACTTACATATTTACACATTGGCTATGAAAAGGTTTCACATCTTCCCTCTATTGGTAAAAAAAAATCTAATACATTTACAAATGGTAGTGTTAAACTATGAGCATGTTACAACATCACATGAACACAGTCTATTGACAACAGGTCCATATGAGGTAATGAGTAATAACAGTAGCAGTTAATTAAAGCGCACATTTTCTCATTAGCTTTCCATAGTTGTACTACCCTTTTACTAGTTTTAGTCTTATGGCCATTCATTAGTTGAAGTCATTTTATTGGGGGCCACATATGTATAGCATTTGTACTATTAAATGCATACATTTTGAATTGAAACAATGAAAATCTCCACTGTTGTTGTAGTTAACCCTATAGTGGCGGACGCTATCGTCACAGATAGAGCACAGTTGCGGAATTTCCATTATAGTAACTCCGCAACCAATTGTGCCATCATGTAAATTCAAACTGTGTCTCAAAGCAGAGCCATGGGGGCTATTTACATTACATTTCATTGTCATTACGGTAATCTGCCTCTGTTGTCTCCTGAAGGTGACAAATGAAAGCGCAGATGCCGCAGGGATTTTCCCAGTCACTTATTGGATGCGTCAAAGAAAAAATACGAATGGATATGTAAAATCGAGGTAGTCGTGTGAAAAAATGCAGTACATTCTGATACTTCCTTTAACATGATTTTTATGGCTAACAAAATAATAAAAGCCTAGGTGAGCTATACTGATCTATAGTGTGCACAGTCCTTAAAGGGTTAACCTAGCACTAGTATAGTTTACCTGGGCTGCAATCATAGTTAGTTTAGTAGCATTAGCAATGCTGACCTTGAGAGCAAGCGTAATTTTTCTTTACAACACAGTTCTACCAAGGCATGGTTAGCATACCTGTCCCAAAGTCCTACATTTTACCAAAATACCTGCTCCTAAACCTAATCCTAACTCTAACCTTCCCCTGATGACATTCATTAGCATAGCCAATAATAAAAAGTGGGTGTAGTGTGGCATAACTGGGTTGGCAAAAAAACTGAACTGTCAAAACAATCATGGTTAGCTTAGCAGTACTAGGATTGTTTACCTACACAATGATCACAATTAGCTTAGCAGCAGTAGCATTGTTTACTTCTGCAACAAACATAATTAGTTCAGCGCTAGCATTGTTTACCTTTGCAGCGATTATAATTACCTTAGGAGCATTTGCATTGTTACCTTAGCAGCAATCATAATTAGCTTAGCGCTAGCATCATGTATCTTTGCAGCGATGTAGTTAGCTTTGCAGCACTAGCATCATTTACCTTTGGAGGGATCGAATTAGCTTTGCATTAGCATCCTTTATCTTTGTAGCGATCATAATTAGCTTAGCAGTATTAGCATCGTTTACCTTTGCAGCGATGGCGGCTGCAGTGATGTGGGAGGAGCTGTGCTGGTGATGGTGGTGATGGTGATGATGATTGTGCGCGTGGCGGCCTCCTCCTCTGCGCCGCTCCTCCTCCTCCTCCTCCTCTTCCTCACACTGGGTCCCCCTCTCCATGGTGTGGGTGCTGTTGTGCGCGTTGTTGTGGGTGTTGGACAGGGGTGAGGGCAGCTGCTCCAGGGCAGCATGCGTGGCCTTCACTCGGACATTAGCCTCACGCAGGAGGTCAATAGCGTGAGGCAGTGCAGGTAAGATGAACTGGAAACACTCCTAGAAGAAGAAGAGCAATGGTACTTTAGCTGCATTCACACTTTCTGGTTTGGTTCTGGTTTGAGCATAGACTGTATATATAAATTGACATAGCTAACATGCTAGCCAAATAGGAAGTGAGCATGGGCACGCTTCCAGCTCCATCGACTCTGGCTCTAATTCACTTAACACTGAAAAACCGTCACCTCACTCTTCATAGCTGCTGCAGTGAGCCTTGTCATTTTGGTCTTAAATGTTCGTATTAACCCGCTCTACATCATCCTGGGGTTTTAATTTCACTATTGTGTCTGTAACTCAGGATATGAACATTAATAACAGACAATTCAGGCACCTTCAACAACCTTGCTCCCGACTCTTTGGTTGCTATGATAATCGCGGTGGGAATTCCTCGTATGCAACTTGGTTCCAAATTAGCCCCTACAACTGTTAGCCTCAATCAGCTTCATTTGAATCGAGCCGAACGAGATGTGAAGAATACTTTCAAAATGTATTTAGTTACAGAATCCTGAATACCCTGAACAAAAATTTATTTTTATTCCGTCCAATCAGAGTACTGTATTCTGAATTTATTTCATTTATTTATGTTTATTTATTCAGTCAAACTCACTCAGACATGGGCTCTCTTTTTCATGGGCACCCTGTTTAAAATACAATACAAACAGAAAAAAACAAATCCATATAAAACATTAAAAGCAGGAGCAGGTGTGTGTATAAAATTTCGTTACCAGATTATTAAAGTGTGCTTGTGTCATTAATGCATCCAGTTTTGTTTTTCGTTGGAGTGTATTCCATTTTTTAAGCAAAACAGCTAAAGCCTCTTTCACATCTCAGTTTTTGCGTGGCTCATCCTTAGACTTATATAGTCATGTGATCTGGTATTAAATGCTCTGGTATCGATAATTAACAAGGTTAAGCAGGTGAGGGATTATGGGAACTTTTGAAGTAGTCCCTTATAAATATAGCAAAAGATGAAGTTTAAATCTGTCAATGTACAAATCGTTGGAGTGAAGACGTTTCGCTCCTCATCCTTCTTCAGTTCTGGTCAGATTGCTGGTGGATATTGTCTTATATCTATCTGGAGGGGGGGGCTAACTACACTGAAACCATAAACAGCTATTATCTCCAGTTTCAGATTAAACTACCCTATTCAACCTTTAACAACCCTGATATTGTTCTCTTCATTTTGGGACTAAAAATGGGGTTATAGATGGGGGAGAGATTATGTCTCAGGCCCCCATTCCTGTTTAAAGAAGGATTCTCTTTCCTAACAAAAACAGCTTATTTAAATCCCCTATCAAACCATTTCCTTTCTCTGGCTAAGATCTGAACCTCACTCTTTTAAATGAGTGGTTAGTGTCTTTGAGATGGAGAAATACAGCAGACTGGGGTTCTGAGCTGCTCTCTCAACAGTGTTGGTTCATTCTCTTATGGAGTGGCTGTTTAGTTTCTCCAGTGTAACACTCACTGCACTCTTCACTACACTGAATGGAGCAGACCACATTAGTTTGTTTATGGCTCGGGGTTTGTCCTTTGGGTGGACCAGTTTTTGTCTTAACGTGTTTGTTTTCAAAAAAGACCGGAATCTCATACTGTCTGAAAATACATTTTTCAGACACACCCACTGTGTAAGGAATAGTTAGACCTTTCCTTCTAGGGTTTCAAACCCATCACCTGTAATAAAACAAAGGGGAGAGTGAAAGAGGCTTAAGTCTGCATGTACACCACATCCCCATAATCCAGTACAGAGAGAAAGGTTGCTTGCATTTTTCTGCTATTTATTGGGACACAATATTTGTTTCTTTAATAAAATGATCATTTTGATTTTAAACTGTTGCATAATTCTGAGATATATTTTTAAAAGGATAAGTTTTCATCAAGCCAAAACTCAAGTCAAACAAGTGTTGACTCTTTCAATCAATGTACCATTTAGCATATAACGATACGAAATACCAGTACTTACAATACTTCGAGTTGCATTGAAATTAGTGTAAAAAATATGACATCTAATTACAAACAGCTTTATTTTTGTTGCACCATTTGGTATGCATTTATTTATGCCAAATTAGAGATTTAAAAAAAGTCACACATGCTCACACTGTAAGAGCTCTGTGTGTTTCATCTGTGTGTGTGTTTTTTTCCCTAATACTGTGTAGTTCACAGTTAAAACTGCATGATGAAATACCACCATGCATTACTTTTAATTTTGGAAATCCCACCAATTCAAAGAGTAACTGTATCAGAATACTGTTACTCAAAATCAGTATTCAGTATATGTATTTTCGGTACATGCGTTCAGTTACTTTCCAACACTGATGCCCACTACTGGCATTGCATGTTGTTTTGTGGTCTTGGGCAACACACCACATTAAGATAACGCAAGAATCTAATCTAAGCCTAATCCTAATGTTAACTAGTGTTATTTTTAAACAGCACAAATAACTCTATGCAGAACAGTACCTGGGAGCCCTTCTTGCTCCCTGGGAGGTTGATGATGAGAGTTTTGCCACGAATGCCACAAACAGGCCTGTAATTATAGAAGCAAAAATTGTTTGTTAGAGAATTATTATTAAATAAGATAGCAACAAAAGAGCATGTTTTGTAGAAGAGGCTGATAGTACGTGTTTACCTGGATAACATGCCAAGAGGTGTAACATTGAGTGATCCCATTAACATAGCCAGAGCCATTCCTGGAGCCTCTCTCTCTATCACCTCTCTGGTCGCCTGAAGCAAAACACAGGAACAGTTTAATATGACTGTAGCCAACTAAAGAAACTCTTGATTGTCTAAAGACATGTGCTGCCACTCCATTGTTTGACTAAAGAGGAGGTGCGGCAAAAGCTTTTAAAATTATTACATATCTCTATGTATCTAACTCAAACTGCAATCACAAGACTTCACCTGCAGGGGGAGTTCATGCAAAAACTACTATTTATGCAGATACATCGTTCTCTAATTTATTTATAAAAACAGATTATTAAACTTGTGAATCATGAGTTTAATATGCCTTTTTACATTTAAATACAAAAAATACCAAAGGTTCAGATCACTCACTCACTTCTCGTTTCTGCTGTTGTTCCATTTAAATACTCATCACTAAATAAAATAATTGACTAATACAAACTTTGGTCAACCGAGATATTATCAGTGGATTATTTGACTAAACGACTAAATCCCTAATGTTTAATGTTTCTTCAACCCTCCCTCTCAAAGAGTTAAAGTTATTGTGAGATTATACTACAATTAAATTATAGTTATTAAATAAAAAAAACATAAAAGAAAGATTCAAAAGGAGGAACGTTTTTACTTCTACAATTTTTTGTCCAGTTGACAGATTTTAATTGCTGTTTTAATCTAATAATCTGATCTAATCTAACAGATTTTTATCAAATCAAACCCTTAAAAAGACAGCAAAAATAGAAAGAACAAACTTCAAGTGTGAGTTCATTTTAGTTTAGTCATTTCTGGTCACATCTTAGCACATGGATTGCCAGCTGAATAATGTTGGTATATATATTGAAATATAGGCATATACATTTTTGCCAATATAGTCGACCTCTAATTAAGGGTAAATAATAAAACCTTAACATATTTTGACCTCAGGTGTAATATCCCAATGGTGTTTACCTCAGGTGTAACATTGTAACGTCCCAATAGTGTTTACCTCCGGTGTAACATTGTAACGCTCCAATAGTATTTACCTCTGGTGTAACATTGTAACATCCCAATAGTGTTTACCTCCGGTGTAACATTGTAACGCTCCAATAGTATTTACCTCCGGTGTAACATTGTGACACCCCAATAGTATTTACCTCTGGTGTAACATTGTAACATCCCAATAGTGTTTACCTCCGGTGTAACATTGTAACGCTCCAATAGTATTTACCTCCGGTGTAAAATTGTGACACCCCAATAGTATTTACCTCTGGTGTAACATTGTAACGTCCCAATAATGTTTACCTCCGGTGTAACATTGTGAGACCCCAATAGTATTTACCTCTGGTGTAACATTGTAACGTCCCAATAGTTTTTACCTCCGGTGTAACATTGTAACGCTCCAATAGTATTTACCTCCGGTGTAAAATTGTGACACCCCAATAGTATTTACCTCTGGTGTAACATTGTAACGCCCCAATAGTGTTTACCTCAGGTGTAACATCTTTTGGTGCAAAGCCAGTTCCTCCAGTCGTGAGAATAAGGTTCAGCTCATGTTCATCGCACCACTCCAGCAAAGTGTCCTGAAATATTAAATTAAAAAAACAATATATGAGCATATCAAGCAAATACATCAGCACAGCGATTCCTGGGATTCCCCCCATTTATTTGCATGCTATTCAAACCAATACAGTAGGGCAAAAAAGTATTTAGTCAGCCGCCAATTGTGCAAGTTCTCCCACTTAAAAAGATGAGAGAGGCCTGTAATTTTCATCATAGCTACACTTCCACTATGAGAAACCGAATGGGGGGAAAGAATCCAGGAAATCACATTGTAGGATTTTTTATTAATTAATTCCTAATTCCTAAATAAAATAGGTATTTGGTCACCTACAAACAAGCAAGATTTCTGGCTCTCACAGACCTGTGACTTCTTCTTTAAGAGGCTCCTCTGTCCTCCACTCATTACCTGTATTAATGGAACCTGTTTGAGGTTGTGGACAGGTGTCTTTTATACTGATAACGAGTTCAAACAGTCAGACTCCAAACTCCACTATTACCAAGACCAAAGAGCTGTCAAAGGACACCAGAAACAAAATTGTAGACCTGCACCAGGCTGGGAGGACTGAATCTGCAATAGATAAGCAGCTTGGTGTGAAGAAATCAACTATGGGAGCAATTATTAGAAAATGGAAAACATACAAGATCACTGATAATCTCCCTCAATCTGGGGCTCCATGCAAGATCTCAAAATGACCACAAGAAGCAGAGGGGGACCTAGTGAATGACCAGTAGAGAGCTGGGACCAAAGTAACAAAGGTTACCATCAGTAACACACTACACCGCCAGGGACTCGAATCCTGCAGTGCCAGACGTGTCTCCCTGCTTAAGCCAGTACATGTCCAGGCCTGTCTGAAGTTTGCTAGAGAGCATTTGGATGATCCAGAAGAGGACTGGGAGAATGCCATATGGTCAGATGAAACCAAAATAGAACTTTTTGGCAAAAACTTAACCCTTACCCTAACCTACTGTGAAGCATGCAGGTGGAAACATCATGCTTTGGGGCTGTTTTTTTCTGAAAAGGGACCAGGACAACTGAATCCTGATTTAAAGGAAAGAAGGAATGGGGCCATGTATCGCATGGCAATGACAATGATCCCAAACCACACTGCCTGGGCAACGAAGGAGTGGCTTCATAAGAAGCATTTCCTGGCTAATGCTACCTGGCCTAGCCCAGAGGTGCTCAAACGTTTTTTGTTGGGTTTTTTTTAAATCGAGGGCCACATCTCAAAACATCCAAAGCAGAGGGTCACAGACCGGTGATCAATGCAGTGCGGTACTTTATACACAGCTTTGACAGACCCGCTGTATATTAATAAGGCTTGAAACACATTCATTTTAGGTCTGTATCACAATGCAATGTGATATTTGTGGATACAGTGGTAGAAATAGTTTAATTTGCTGTTAAAAGTACTGCTTATGATCAATTGGGCTGGTTCAGCAGGAGGCCTGAGGGCCAATAAAAACTGGTCTGAGGGCCCCCAGGCCATAGTTTGGACACCCCTGGCCTAGCCAGTCTCCAGATCTCAACCCCATAGAAAATCTTTTAAGGGAGTTGAAAGTCCGTGATGCCCAGGGACAGCCCCAAAACACTACTGCTCTTGAGGAGATCTGCATGGAGGAATGGGCCAAACTACAAGCAACAGTGTGTGAAAACCTTGTGAAGACTTACAGAAAATGTTTAACCTCTGTCAACACAGGGTATATAACAAAGTATTGAGATGAACGTTTGTTATTAACCAAATACTTATTTTCTACCATAATGTGCAAATAAATTCTTTAAAAATCAGACAATGTGATTTTCTGGATTTTTTCCCCTCATTTTGTCTCTCATACTTGAGAGGCCTGTAATTTTCATCATAGGTACACTTTGTCTTTTTAAGTGGGAGAACTTGCACAATTGGTGGCTGACTAAATACTTTTTTGCCCCATTTGAAGCAAGGTTTTTCTTTTTAGATTTACATATAGAAAATATGGCTGAAGGCTTAATACAGATTTTAAGTAGTAAACATACACATATAGATATATATACATACATACACAAAAAAGCAATGCAATTAAATTAATATGCTGCTCAAACAAGAACATGGAATAAGATGTACTCTTTGTTACAGACCCCATCTGGACAATTAAGGTACTGTACAGAAAACTGCCAACTAAGCAATCACAAGCAAAATCACAGGGCTACTGGTTAAAATAACTGCAATACCCAATTGGAGACAAGATATTTAGTTCTCTGCAGAGGACCTTACATCACCTTTAACTGCAGACCTTGCAAATTTCCAAATATTGTAATTTTAATTCAATTTTAATTAATCATTTAGTTCTAATTTTAACAGTAAGCATAGCACAGTTACACAGGATCAAAAGCCTTACCTTTATTTCTTCGATCTCATCAGGGACAATTTTGTAGGCGGCTATGACTCCCCCAAGCCTGCAGAGGGAGGCATGGGGATACAGTTATTAAAGATGATAATAAATGCTGAATCTTAATGTTTTTGATTGGTGTTTTGGACTCACAGAGAGGGATCATGGACCAGATCTTTCAAATTCACTCCACTTCTGTCTTCGGCCAGGTTCTTAAAGCAGCTGTCACTCACTTCAGACAAGAAAGACAGGCAAGATTACAAATGGGCTGTGTTCATGTGTAGAAGTAGCCATTACCAATTTTATTTATAATGAATAGACCTGTCACAATAATTACAACATCGAAAACTCAAATAATTTATTTTTGGGGTCAATATTTATCCCGTGTACATTTTCTTTGCAATAATGGGGAGATTCTTTCCATTTTTATTTAATGTGATAACATTTCAACACTAAAGGGTTGAATAAATAACTTCTCTGGCTAATTACCGTTTCATTCTCTTAATTATTTGTTGCAGCTCAGGCCTTTTAATGATATAGTGTATTTAAAAGTGGTTTAGTGGGATTCTCCTGCATCAATCAGTAATCACAATCAAAATTCCAAAATGCATTTCTTGAGAACACCGAAACAATAAGACACAAGTCACACGGGTTTATTAAAACCTGGAGAAAAGCAACAAAACGTTATCGTTCAGATGATCAAATTATCAATACATTTGTGAATGTTGTTTTGAAGATATGCACAATTAGAATGGAAATTTTAACAAATATAATAAAAATGCTGCAACATGACCTGATTAAAAATGATCAAGAAACTTTCAACTTAGGATGTATAGAAGGCCCGTCATGATAACCAATTATGAAGTTCAATATATCACTGAAGTAAATATAGACAATAAATGTTAATGTTGAAACTAATTAATGCCACTGACACAAAAACCCAAGAACCACAAAACCTATTCTAAATCTACAATATTGTTAAAAATCATGAGCTGCAATAAAAAAAACTGCAGAATGAAACACTTCAGTTCTCAGTTTGCATCAGTAATGAGCCATAGAAGTTATTAATTCAAACTTCTACAGCTCTGATCTTATTATAGCCAAAAAATAACCTAAAATTTCCCAGTAGTGCAAAAAAAAGCGATTATGATTATCGTGACAGGCCTAGTATACAGTGATATTTCTGCATACATTTTACAGTCATTTCATATCTGTATGCAAATTAAACCTCAACTAATATTATCAGGATAAAAAAATCTAAGATATACATTTTTGTCACTATTGCCCATCCCTATTCATAGTTTAAAATTGAGCTGGGGAGACAATAAGACAATAAGACTGTTAACCGTACACAAGGTCAAGACTATTAATATCTCTGTCATCACTGAATCCACATGAAACAAGTCAAAGAATTTTTTCCCTTCATTGTCAAAAAGATAATTATTATTCAACTAATAAACTCTGTGCTTGTTGTTAGGTGGGAGTACAGCAAGCCGCGAGATTAATCTGTTTGGGGATTTCTTGTGAAAAATAGTGATATTGTATACCCAGGACACATTGGAGGGACTATGTCCCCCGGCTGGCTTGGGAATATCTTGGGGTCCCACCGGAGGAATTGGAGTAACTGTCTGGGGAGAGGGAAGTCTGAGGGGGAAACACTGCTTAGACTGCTGCCTCCGCAACCCGGCCCCAGATAAGTGGAAGAAAATGGACGAACGTCATATAGAGTAAAAGCCCTTTCTGTCCATCTGATTGTCTAAAGATAATAAAATTCAAGAACAAGACTAGGCCTGTCATGATATCGACTTATCGTTCAGTATATGAAAGCTGGATCAATATATTTTGTGACTTTATTTGGGAATTTGGCGTGAGCGATTTGGGATATTTTAACATTTCAGCTGTAAAAGTTTGAATAAGTGACTTGGCTATGGCTAATTACTGGTTCAACCAGATATTTATTTGGTTTTTAATGATGCTGTCAATTCAAAAAGGATTATCGTCATTGCATCAGTGGCATAAACTAGTTTAAATATTATCATTTATGGGAGTCTGTAGCAATATAGTGTACTTCAAAATTTGTTATCGTGACAAGACAACCTATGATCCTTATGGCTGATGCTCCTATGCATTATGAAATGTAATTAGCATATTCTTTCAAATTTGGCACTTCACCTGTACTTAAAAGGCTATTTAAGGTCAGACAGAGGAATATGCCCTGCTCTTGATAGTCAAAATACACCATGCCTTAATGTGGTCAACACACATGCATTTCATAATAAACTGATTTTTTTAGAGCTTTTATTAATCAATTTCTCCAGTCATATTAAATATTTACTGGAATTTACCCATTGTGGGACAAATAAAGGTTCTCTTATCTTATAAAAAAGTAGGCTTTCTTCTTCTTGTCCCATAGTATGTAATATGAAACTCATCCTGTGCATTTGACCATACTTCAAGCAGTAGAGCCGTCAGAGGTAGGCCTGTCATGACAACAAATTTTGAAACACAATATTACTACGGAGATGTACTGCAATTAAAATTAATATTGAAACTACTTTAAGCCACTGATACAATAACAATAATGACTAATAATCCCAGTAAACCATTTTTACATAGACAGGATCATTACGTATCACGAGCTGCAACAAATAAAGTAAATTTTTCAACCATCTACAGCTCAAATCTTATCGTTATACAACTAAAATATGCCAAATCTCTCCAATTTTACAAAGAAATTGTACACACGATACATTTTTAGCCCCAAAAATATAGTTTTCACTCTCACATATTGAACAATAAGTCAATATAATGATTATCATGACAGACCTTGCCAGGAGTGCCATAGCTGAAGGATTTGGTCTTGGGTGAAAAGCAAACACTACACTGAAAGGTCCTTAAACATCTGGAAACTGATTTTGTGACATTTGCGCTGTCAAGCAATGTGTCAAACAAGTGCTTAACTTAAGTGAGGTGATTTTTAATATTTTTTAGGTCATTTTAGGTCAAAGTATTTCATGTGTGTTAAGTTAACTCTTTTTTAAACATTGAAATCCAAGGGGGAAAAAATTAACACTAAAACTATATAAAAGGCTTACATGGTAGATTTGATTAATTTATTTGACATTTGTTGCTACTACACATTTCCTGGATGACACAGAGGACACTTGCCTACTATGTGTGGTGTGATTAGGCACCACTACAATCTAAAAATAGAAATAACATTCAAATACACTATTTAATAAACACACAGCTTATACTTGTAACGATGAACACCACCAATGCGATTAAATTAAGATAGATTTCAGAATAATGAAAATTGCCAGGGCAACTGACAATTTAAACACAATACTTGTATCTTTGTGAAAATTGTGAAAACAACAACTTTCTCCAGTCTTTGCCAAGTACAAGCAGGGCCAGGTTAAGACCAGGACCAATCAGGTCTAAAAGAAGACCAATATTAGCATAGACCCAAAAAAAACAGATCTTAACCAGTACTAGTCCACCAGAAAGAACAAATGTGGCACTCTGTTCTATTTATTCACAATCCAGTCTTACAGGATACTGACTACTACATACTGACATAGGCCGTTAAATCCTCTGTATGTTTGCACAAATGCTACAGAATTCCTAATAGTAAGCCTTTTTAATCAGATTCTGCAGTGCCTATGCAACAGTAGGCCCCAATTTTATCTTTTGAATCACGCATCGTTTCCAGTAACACAGATATAACGCATTTTTACGCATATTCACGGGTCATAAATGGGTAAAAACGTGCGCTGGCATGTGACAGGAGGTTGTAGGTCTCAGTGGACAGCAGGGTTAGCCCGTGTTAGCCCCGAATGCTAGCTGAAGTATACTGTGAACCACCATGGACTTGTCATTTAGCTGTTTGGCATTATTCTCACGTATCCGTAGCTGTGGTTAGGAGGCAGCGGGCTAGCGTTGATTGTCACTGGGCTCTGCTGCTGTTCCCCCGTCCCCCCTCTTTGCACTGCACGACTAGGATGCAAACATCAGCCCTACAAATTAGAAAGGCTGCTCTAACAACCAAAATGCACACGCCACGACGCAGCGCTGTGCCATCGCTGTGCCATCCTCATTACGCGAAATAACTAAAACAACTGCGCTATTAACATATGCCACCTAAACACCACACATGTAATGCTTGGGTGCAGTGGATTCCAGTTGAAGGGGGGAAGAAAATGGTTGCAAACAGACTGGAGGCGACCTGGATATAGTGTCCACTATTTCGGATCTGCAAAGGGATCATGAATAATGCAGGGTTGGTAATGGCACATAGCAAGAAACTAGGCATAACGTTCTGTGTGGTCAATCCAAAAGCAAATACGAATCTAGTTTCGGAAATCACTGCCTTAAATTTCAAAATAAAACATACATTTTGGTTAAACGATCAACCCACTTCCAGATGTGAGCCTGCTAATTTTGAAAAGACGTGAATATACCTTGTCTCGCGTATAACTCACTGTTTAAACCACAGTTTCTGTCATGTAGCAATCTAAAAACGCATCGATCTTGCTAGTTATCATGCACCGGTGGATAAAAGCTACATTTTCTGCAGATATGTCTTTTTTGACCCGTAATTGGGCCGTTTATAGGCAAAAATCCACATCTGTGCCACCTGTGTAAAACATCCAGCTAACACCAACGGATGACAGCCAATGGTACCGGTTAGCATCCTCTGGCTAACCGAGGCTAGCTCTGTGTGGCTAACCGAGGCTACCTATGTGGCTAACTAAGGCTAGCTCTCTGGCTAACTGAGGCTTGCTCTGTGTGGCTAACTGAGGCTAGCTCTGCAGCGGAGCGAGTTCGCCTTGTGACAGCGGACGTGCACGGCAATCCGACCGCAAAAACAGCGACAAAATGCACACATAGCGTTATCAGTGCTGTATTTGAATGTGTTGTGTCGCTTACCCGTCAGGATCCCCACTCGGGTCTGATGGTCGTGGTTTGTGAGCACCATTCCGTCTGACGCCATGTTTACTCCCTCGGTCTGTACGTCAGGGCTGCTGCACCTCTGGAGCGAGCCTGCGTGCGAGTGTGTGCGCATCTCGTGTCCTTTTTCTGTGGGAATGTCCTCCGATTAATGTTTTAGACTGCCCCCGAAATATATATATAGGCTGCCTGTGTGGAGAGGCGAGAATACAGAGCCGTGCGTAAAGAGCCAAAGTGAGGCAAGGGCACACAGAGGAGTAGGCTACGGGATCTCAAGGAGTGTGTGTGTATCCCGTGTCCTTTTTAGTGGGAATGTCCTCCGATTAACGGTTTAGACTGCCCCCAATATATATATATATATATATATATATATATATATATATATATATATATATATATATATATATATATATATATATATATATATATATATATATATATATATATATATATATATATATATATATATATATATATATATATATATATATATATATATATATATATATATATATATATATATATATATATATATATATATATATATATATATATATATATTGGCTACCTGTGGAGAGGCGAGACTACAGATGCGTGCGTAAAGAGGAGCCAAAGAGACAAGGGCGCACAGTAGGATACAGGTTTCTAAGTAGGTTTATTTCCATTCATTTGTTCAGGCAGGATTATTTCTCAATGTAAAGAATATGTGACTGAGGAGTATAATTTTCATAAACATTTTCTCATAATTTAAAAACGTTCTGGGTATTATTTGGTTAAGTTATAATAAAATGACACATTGGAGACATGAACTGGTATTTTAGTATAGTTTTATTTATAGGCTGAAGACTTTTTCCTACTCATCTTGCTTAGTTATGCCTCCCCTATAGTAAATAGTTTGCTCTGGACAATACACTGATATAGTGGCAAACTATTGTGTTATAAAGAAGTGGGGTTGAAAACCAAATAGTTACTTTCTGTATATGATTTTTACATGGCTTCAATAAAATACAATAATGGAGGATCTTAAAATGAAGCTAAAAGAAAAAAAAAATGCCAGCCATCTTACATTGATGTATACACAAACAGCTATAATAAACACAGTATTCAGCATTCACACATGCACTTACAGTTGTAGTTGGAATAAACAGATCTATAGAGAAAAATATTTAATAACTAATTCATTGGTAAACAAAATTTCTTGTGTACACTTTTCAGATTTTATTCCATTACGTTTGGACTTTTTTTTTAGCCATATAGACATCAACCTTTTTTTATAATTTGTTAATTTGAATGTTGTTTTGTGGCCAGACTGTGACTGTACAGTTGTAGCCCTGGGCCTGACATACATTCTTTCCTCAAACATTAACATCCTTTATGAGAGGCGAGGCAGTTAAAAGTCAGTACTCAAATTACTTTAGACCAACCAATTAACATCTTCACCATGCCGTCCCATGGTCTTTGAAGCTACTGGAAAACGACATAGACAGACATGTGACAGCTTCTAAAAAGGTATTTAAACTTATGAGTTGAAAAGATTAACAACGTTGAGGCTCTATCAATATTTAATCTGTCATAGCATGAGCTACATATTTACTCAGAAATTTCATGCAGAAAATATCTATTGTAAAGTACCAAAAGCCAACAAAACAGTAAGTGTGAGGCACTATTATCATATGACCAAAAATGTAGTTAAAGGCAACCTTGCACAGCAAGATGGATTCTCATGATATTTCTCAGTCCACAAACTCACGAGAATCTATCTTGAGGGACTCCTGCTGTGAGGTTAATCAGAAGGACAAACAAACATGGCGACGTCCAGCTTAGTTTGTGAAAAACATGGGAAGGGAAGAGCTCTGTGCATTTGTGGACAGGGACAGATATCTGTGCTTTTCTCTCAACTGGACTGTAGTTTGATTATTTCATTTTGTCCCACTGTTGTGATGCTTCAACCAATCTGAAAGAAATATTAAGTATTATGTTCCACCTTTTTGCGATTGTTTTCAGCAAGAGCTATCCCAGATTGATAGTGTCTAGAACTCAGTTCAAAGTGCTGCACATTTCACTCTGGTGTGAGCCAAGTTACTTAAAGGCGTACTATATAACTTAGTTTATGGCAGGTGAGGGACCCTCCACCAGAAAAGGTTGCATGTGTCACTCTCACTTTCAAAGTCCTCTTTTATAACAATGTATTTCTAAACTTCACTCTCCATTATAAACTAATTTAATCGTTGTTACGTCTTGCTCTTCGTCTTTCTGCCTCTCCTCTTCACCGTTTTTTGTGCTGAAGAGGCTAGAGTTGACGCTGAGGACCCATTCTGCAATCCTCTCCTCTGTGTAATAGTCATCACTGTCCTCCTTCTGCCTGCTGTCCAACCAACTTTTGTCTTCAGACTCTGTTTCAAAGGCTGACTCGCTGGAGCAGAAACCCCTTTGTTGCTTCGCTTGGTGAAGACTGGCATCGTGTGTAACCCTGTCTGGCACTGCAGTCCCGTTGGCATTGGCACCCGCCTGATTCGCGTCATCTTTCTTTTGTTGCGCTAAAGGCTCTAGAGTTAGCATCACGGGCGACTGGGTATGAAATGGTTGTTTAATCAGTTCGCTCTGATTCATTGGATCCTGGATTTCTGCTTTGTTTTCTACTTCATTGCAAACACTGATTTTCTTATTTGAATTTTGACAAGTTTGTTTGTAAGGTGCGTTTAGTTGCGCTTTTTCTATCATAGCTGGATTGGTATTATGTTCTTTCAAAATGTTTATATCCGTTTTGAAAAGTGTCTTAGCTGTACTACAGTCCGCTCCATTGCTAGACGAACTTCTTGACCTGTTAATTGGTGGTAAAGGTACTCTTGCAAGCCCTAATTTAGATGCAGTCAGATGGGTTCTTGATTTTGATAGGACTTGTGGAGACTTTGCTTGAAAATGATATAACGCAGACATCTTGGTGCTTGCAATATTTGGTCTTAAGATATCCACATAGTTAGAACTCAAAGCCCATCTTCCAGTTCTTCTGCTCCATTCTTGTCTGTGAATGGAAGTTTTCATAACTGTTGCATCCTTGTCCGATTTGAGGTGAGCCAATCCAACTTTCTCTTATGTAATGAACAAGTCTTGTCTTGAAACAGGTTCAAGATCTGGAGAAGGGTCCCTAGGTGCTTCCCCAGCAACTCTGAGGGATGGGTCAGATGCAGAGGGCAAATTTCCCTGTACCTTTCATAGCTAAGCCCACCCAATCATTAAAGCACACAATTCCATGTGACTTAAAATGCATAAAACATGAAATCCTCCAACTAGGTACCAAGATCCCAGCTCAAGATTGGGAGAAATAAGTATGGCTCAAATGTAGGGGACAATTTTGCCTACTTTTGTTCAGTGTCAGGGATTCAAGTCTGCTTGATGCACGGTGTGAAGTCCTCACAGCTCGAGATTCCATCCAACAGCTTTGGAGAATGGGTCAAATGCAGAGGACGAATTTACCAACCTTTGTCTCCTCTCTCAGGGCAGTCAGTGGCTTCACCTACAATTTTTTATATCTTCAGTCTTTTGGCTACAAGATCTGGAGAAGCATCCCCATGGATCCTTTATCCCAGAAGAGTTTAAGGATGGGTCAAATACAGAGGATTGTTCTCCTCTTTCAAGTGAGCCAACAAATCCACTTCACATTTTTATCAATTTCTTCAGTCTTTTGACCAAAACTGTAGCTCAACATCTGGAGAAGGAGCTTTGGTCAAGAGCATTGGGTCAAATGCAAAGGACAAATTTCTCACCTTTTCAAAGCTCCATCATCTTTCTCCTATCTAAGTCAGCCAATGATTCCACTTCAGATTTGATCTTCAGTCTTTTGAACAAAATCCCAGCTCAAGATCCCAGTCACAGTGGAAGGATGGGTCAAATGCAGAGGACAATTTCCCTTCTTTCATAGCTCCTACATTTTTCTCCTTTGTTAGGTTTGCCAGTTACTCAACTTCCGATCTTTCTATCAATCTTCAGTCTCCTGACCACAATCTTCGCACAAGATCTGGACAAAGTCCCCACTGCCCTCTTAACCCTGTAGTATTGAATAATTGAAGAATGGGTCAAATGGAGAGAATTAATTTTCCTACTTTAATATCCCCTACCTTGTTCTCATCTGTCAGGACAGACAATGATTTCTCTATGAATTTGTATATCTTCAGATCGTTCATCCCAGTCCCAGTCATTCATCCCAGTAGCATTGAAAGCTTGGTCTAATGCAAAGGACGAATCTTCCAACTTTTCACAGCTCCTACATCTTTCTTCTGTGTCACTCACTGGATGCTCACCTGACTTTCATATGGCGTTCTCAGGTCTCTCTGGCCCCGCCCCCAGACACAGAAAGGCAGTCACTTGATCTGTAACTGAAGCCTTGTCTGTGAGGACCTCTTTCACAGTTGATGGAGAGCTGTGCTTTATGCTAACAGTCTTTACAGGGATTGGTTTTTATGGGTTCTTTGACTTTGCATCTCAACTATCACTGATCTTTGACTCTGGCCTGAAAAATAAAATAAATCAAAAATAAAAATAAAAAAACTTTTAAAATCTATTTCAATACATTTGTACACATGTTTCATTGTGGAAAGTGCATAATAAAAACAAAAATAGTTAAGTTATACAAATTCCACTGGCTTAAAGCATTACCAGCAATATACATACAACAAAAAAAACAAACAAACAGTGAAAGCTAAACATAATTACATTAGAGTAATAATTAAAGTTAGACTGTGTAACCTTTCTGATAGCTTGTTGTAGCTATGGAGATGTTATTGCTTTACCTGGAATGTATGGCATTGAAGTGAACTATCTTGCATGTATTCCTTCACAAGTGTATTTAGGCCTATTGAAAAAAAAAAAAAAAATCATTTTTGCATCTACACAGGTAACTCTTCTCTGGAGTTACGGTGATACTTTAGTAATTTTAGTTTACTTCTCTATTTATTTAGTCTTATTTAGGCTGGCTAGTGTGTTTATGTTTTACTTATGTTTTATTTACTTGTTTAGTTTTGACTTGTTTACTTTACTTGTTTAGTTTTGACTTATTTTATTATTTATTTATTATTTTATTATTTATTTATTTTATTATTTATTGACTTATTTATTAGTTTTGACTTATTTTATTTATTTTAATAATTTTAGATTTGCCAGTGTTTCCTCTGAGGAGCCCTCTGCACCGGGAGCTGTGGTTGGCTGTGGCTGCTGGGCCCTGGCTCCTGGGCCCTGGCTTGTGGGCCCTGGCTCGTGGGCCCTGGCTCCTGGGCCCTGGAGGTTTGGTCTTGACCTCATCTCTTCTCTGGGCCCTGGGCTGGTGTCCTGTGGCTGCGGGTGACCCTGCTCCTGGTGCAGATGGTTCCTCTGGTGGCGCTCTCTCATCTGGTTCATCTTTATCCAGCCTGTTCCACTTAAACATATTTTAAATGAAACCAAGGTATTTTAACATGTGTTGAGGTGGGGGGTGGGAGTGTGTGTTGAGGTGGGGGGTTGTTTGGTTATGATTATTGATGTGTTGGGGTTGGGTTGTTGGGCTGTTGGGTGGTTGGGTGGGTTTGGTGGGTGGGACTGATTTTAATGCTTTGTAAAGCACTTTGTGTTACTTTTTTTTGTATGAAAAGTGCTCTATAAATAAAGTTTGATTTGATTTGATTTGATACTAAAAAAATATTATTATTATTACTATTATTATTATTATTATTATTATTATTATATAAAAATATTTTTAAATAGTGTCGTTATTTTATTAGTGAATAAATAAGTGATATTTATATCTGGGAAATATGAGAGTATTTAGTTTCAATATATCATTTTTTTTTTGTCTTGAGTACCCCCTAAACGATGACTTTGAGTACGTGCTATCAATGATACTGATGTTTCTTTAGTAATCTCATATCTGTTTACTAATACATTGCCAGTTCTAACTATTACATGTCTTAATTTCATGCCAAAATGGTCGTATAGAGTCATAAGGCTGTAAATGCACTACAAAAAGTATTTACATTCAAATACGATTCAGTGTAATTTCTTTTAAAATTGAAGTCTTTCCAAGTAAACTGTGGGCTGGGGTCCCCGCTCCACTGGTTGAGAAACACTGCTCTATACATGACTGTAGCTGTATTATAAGTAGTGCTTTCTCGATAGGCCTGCTTGTGTATGTCTCTTGTTTATTTGTTTGGACTTATTGCGTGTCATGTCACTTTGTCAGTGAGCGATAGAGTTGCAGAGGCCTGTGTCACTGTACACCACCTGCACAGGTCTAAAGATCTGAGCTCTGAGCTCATTTGTTCCAGTGATCGACAGGTGTCACTTAAATCCTTAAAGCTGCTATATTACACAAAATAGGCTCTTGTGAGCTTTAAGTCATGTTAGAATGTTGTTGTTGTGTTTTGTTTCATTCACACATGTTTGAGTAACACTTTATTATTAGTCTGTCTACATCTCCAAAACTCAAAAGCTCTGTTCCACAATGAAGTGGTAGTTTTCAAGTTAACAGCTCATTTTACCTTTAGTTCAGTAGAGATAGGAAATTCCAGGTCTGAAATGATCCAAATAATTCTAGTGAAGATCTATGGAGTTTAAAAACACAGTGGAGCACTTCCTGTGTTCCCACATGACATCACAAGGTGGAATAGAGTGTTTTCAGTTTTGGAGAAGAACTCAGTGTAAATGTATAGGGTTTGTGTGTTAAACGTGGGTGAATGAGGAAACATTAGAACATAGATCATTGGCCCATATAGCACAATACTGTTATATGGGCCAGTGATATGATTGGTTCTTTTTACAACCCCAATTCCAATGAAGGTGGGACACTGTGTAAAATGTAAAAAAAAAAAAAAAAAAATACACAATACAATGATTTGCAAATCCTTTTCAACCTATATTGAACTGAATAAACTACAAAAACATGATATTTTATGTACAAACTTTTATTGTTTTTATGCAAATATTTACAAATTTTCAATTTGATGCCTGCAACACATTCCAATAAAACTGGGACAGGCTCAACAAAAGAATGTGAAAGTTGAGGAATGCTTAAAATACACCTGTTTGGAACATTCCACAGGTGAACAGGTTAATGGGAAACAGGTGAGTGTCATGATTGGGTATAAAAGGAGCATCCCCGAAGGGCTCAGTCATTCATAAGCAAGGATGGGGTGAGGTTCACCATTTTGTGAGCGACTGTGTGAGCGACTGTGTGAGCGACTGTGTGAGCGACTGTGTGAGCGACTGTGTGAGCGACTGTGTGAGCGACTGTGTGAGCGACTGTGTGAGCGACTGTGTGAGCGACTGTGTGAGCGACTGTGTGAGCGACTGTGTGAGCGACTGTGTGAGCGACTGTGTGAGCGACTGTGTGAGCGACTGTGTGAGCAAATAGTCCAAGAGTCTAAGAACAACTTTTTCTAATGTACAATTGCAAGGAATTTAGGAATTTCATCATCTACGGTCCATAATATCATCAAAAGATTAAGAGAATCTGGAGAAATCTCTGCGGGTAAGCGGCAAGGCCGAAAACCATCAATGAATACCCGTGATCTTCGATCCCTCAGGCAGTATATTATTAAAAATAGACATGAATGTGTAAAGGATATTACTACATGGGCTCAGGAACACTTCAGGAAACCATTGTCAGCTAAATCTGTGTAAGTAAGTGTAAGTTCAAACTGTACCATGCAAAACGAAAGCCATACATCACCATCACTCAGAAATGCCGTCAGCTTTTCTGGGCCCGAGTTCACCTGAGATGGACTGACACAAGTGGAAAAGGTCTGACGAGTCCACATTTCAAATAGTTTTTGGAAATCATGAACATCATGTCCTGCAGGCCAAAGAGGAAAAGGACCATCCGGATTGTTATCAGCACAAAGTTGAAAAGCCAGCATCTGTGAGGGGTGAAGGTATGGGGGTGTGTTAGTTTCCATGGCAAGGGTAACTTGCACGTCTGTGAAGGCACCATTAATGCTGAAAAGTACATACGGGTTTTGGAGCAACATATCCTGCTATCCAAGCAATGTCTTTTTCATGGACATCCCTGCTTATTTCAGCAAGACAATGCCAAGCCACATTCTGCACATGTTACAAAATACGACAACAGAGGCCCCGGACTGCTGAGCAACTCAAGTTCCTCCTTCAAAGCTTCAACAGTTAGTGTCCTCAGTTCCCAAACACTTATTGATTGTTGTTAAAAGGAAAGGTGATATAACACGGTGGTAAATATGCCCAGTCCCGGCTTTTTTGGAACATGTTGCAGACATCAAATTGAAAATGAGTGAATATTTGCATAAAAACAAAGTTTATCAGTTTGAACATTAAATATCATGTCTTTGTAGTTTATTCAGTTCAATATAGGTTGAAAAGGATTTGCAAATCATTGTATTCTGTATTTTTAAGTTTTACACAGCTAGTTCTCTCAGGAAAAGCATGTGGTTTGGAGTTCAGACTTTAGAGCCAAAAATCCCACTGTTTGTGTTAAATGGCAACGATTAATAGTCTTGTCTCGGGAATGGTAGATTTTCATTTGTTTAAAAAAAACCAAAAAAAACAAACATTGCTCTATGACGTAAAATATATGTCCCTTACTAAATGAGCGGTTTATACCAAAAACACGATTAGAAACACACATAAAATTGCAGTGCTGCATTTTCTTCAGCTTGTCACTAGAGGGCAATATGCAGCTAAACGTTTTGGATCCTCATCTGCCCCCTGAATCTATGAAGGTGATGTAGAGTTAAGAAGTATTATAAAGAAATGCATGTATTTTGTCACTTGTCACAAATTATACAATCCTAATCGCTTGCTAGATAATTCCTGATAAACTATGCTATTTAGATTGTCCTGTTTGTGTAAAATCAAGCTGTCCAGGGACGACAAGTTTTCAGGCTATAGCATATTTTCATGGTTTATTGTGTAATCATTGTATAAATAAACCCATAAAATGCAGGACTAGCTTATAAGGAGAAGGAACAAAAACAAAATGACCTTATAACTTATTCTGTATTCATTCAACAGTACAAGCAATAGCAATTTCCTGCAGCAGTCAAGGCCTAAATCCCATAAAACAAAGCTAATTAGTATAAAATAATTTCTAATGCGTTTTAAACTGGGTCACCTCACGTACTCACTACGCATGCGCTTCACTGTGCCTGTCAGTGCCATAGCAACAGCGCGAGGACGTCCACACACAACATGGTGAACGTTTACTGGGACATTTATCAATCATTTTTAGCAGATAATCTTAAAATAATGATTATGCGCCGATGGTTATCCCTAACCTGGGTTTCTAGCTGTAACTTTAAGCTATTTGGGTGTCGCTGGCAGCTAACAATGGCTAAGTAACTTTAATTAGCTAGCTCGGTTGCTTCATGCTTGTTCTATGGTTGTCTGTCTGCCACAACCGTTATATGCATTCAGCTATTTTGCAAAGAAAAAGCATGCTTCATACGTGTTTTGGACAGCACTTTTCATTCAGTTTAGATCATTTCAATGCAATAACGTTAGATAGGACATTGTACAGTATATACATTATACAAGTGTTTCTGACTTGCTTGTTTATATAATATTTGAATCATTTGCTGTTCCCAGGCAAAAGCAACAACTGTACGAGAGGCTCTGACCAAATGGGTGAGTGATGCATGCAAGAAACTGCTTGATTTTCTATAATAATGTAATAAATACCAATGTTTGGTGTGTGATTTTGTTTTAGGAGGAAAAAACAGGAGAAAAAGCAAATGAAGCCAAAGCAGTGAAGCTTTATGGTCAAGTGCCCCCCATAGAGAAAATGGACGCCTCTCTCTCCATGCTCAGCAGCTGCGAGTATGTCCTGCAAAAAATGAAAACAGAAAAAGACACACAAATTGGCTAGTCTGTTATTAAGAACAATGGCTCATTTGTACTCAATTTACTCTTTGCCAGTGTTTTTCAGAGATTTCTGCTATAACTGTATGTAGGTAGACTAGGACACTTTAACCTTTTATTTAGTTATGTTTAATATATACAGTATAAGTGAAGTTGTATGTTTTATGGAGCTGATACAATACAATTATTTGTGTGGCCAAAATAATTCCTTGGGTAAGACTGCCTAAGCTGTTAGGTAATAACATTGGAACTATGTCAAGTAAATATGCACTTCCTGTCATAAGTTATATCTTTTTGTTTGAGAAAAGCAGAGACCCCCCAAAAAATAATGTGTAAACAAACTTTCAGAATGAAAAATGTTTTTTTCTTGTCCTGCATGACTGCTGCTGTTACTGCTACTACTGCTATTGCTACTACCACTACTACTTCTTCTCTTATCTTGAATTACTACATGTCACTGTGACATTTATCATATCTAATTGTAAGATGGATATGGTAAAGTATTTGTACATGTTTGCCTCCTACAGGAAGCTCTCACTGTCCACAAACTGCATTGAGAAGATCACAAATCTAAATGGTCTAAGTGAGTTTTGATCACTAAAAGTTATTTGTAAATACAACACATTTATGAGTTATGCCATTGCTGACAATCTGTTTTGTTTCTGTTGCAGAGAATTTAAAGATATTGTCACTAGGGCGAAATAACATTAAAGTACTAAGTGGACTGGTGAGTTGCATATAAAACAGGACCTACAGAAAATTACAGTGAGAGATGCCACAATATGTGATGAATCAGACGTGCCCCTATTTGTGTGAGTGCAGGAGGCTGTTGGCGACACACTGGAGGAGCTGTGGATTTCTTATAACTTAATTGAGAAACTAAAAGGAGTGCATAGCATGAAGAACTTGAAAGTCTTGTACATGTCCAACAACCTGGTCAAAGAATGGGGTAAGTTTGATGTAAGTTAGATTAGATTGTAAGTTAGATTTTTAAGTATCTGTTTTAGGTTGTTTTTAGATGGCAAAAAGAACCACTATTCCTGTACTGGTTATGTCAGTGTTAATTAATACAGGCAGACTCTGATGACCCTTCATAGTATAAAAAAAACCTGAATTACATTAGCATAACACAATTAGACTTTGCCAGTCATTGTATTATCATAAACTGATAAGAGACTACACTGCCTAAATATAAATATATAGGCAGTAAGTGACATATACTCCACATATTGAATGAGATTAAATTATTCAAATTATCTTAACCAAGTCTATGTGAAACACTGCAAGTAGTACCTTCATAACAGTGATTTACAGAATAAGAAATACATTAAAATCATAATAGAAGCTGTGAACAATGTATAAATGTGGTACATTGCTTATAAAATGTTCTGTTTCCCATATAACTATCTTTTCTTGTAATCACAGAAAACTCAGACATAACTTTACATTTTGGCCAAGGTCACATTCCGCACTTCTTCATAATAACTTCTTTCATACAGGATGCGTGACACCCACTCTGGGAGGATTTAAAACACTAGTGTAATCTCAGTTTGTTAGACTCTGCATAGACTTTTTAGGCATTTGATTCTGCTTTGAATTTTGCTGTACGCTGCCTTTAAACCGACTGTACAATAAAAATCTACAGAACGATTCCCGAGCCTCTGTACCTGTTCTTCATACAGCAGAACAGAAACCGACAGAGAAACTTACATCAAAACATAAATAATCATCATAACATTGATATTAAAAGAAGAGGCAGAATAAAACCCTTTCAGTCATATGCACAGCTAAACAGAAACGTTTGGAGCCTGGATTTAAGCATTCTCAAAGTAGAGACCTGTCTCACATCTTCAAGAAGACTTTTCCAAGTTTTAGCTGCATAAAACTGAAACGCTGATTCCCCTGGTTTAGCCCTTGGTTTAGTCCTGGTTTAGTCCTGACTCTGCTCCAGCAGGAGGCCGATCCCTGAAGTCCTCAGATTGTGAGATGGTACATACGGCACTAACATGTCGGAGATGTGGACATTTTTCTCAGGATTATACAGATTTGGTCCAGACGTAATAAATGTTACATCATTGTCAACATTTTTTACAGCATCTTCATAGAATTAACATAAGTCAAAGCAGTTTTACAAAGTGAATTAAAAGCTGTGTGTAAACTTCTTAACTACTAGTGAATATATCTAACACAGTATCAGAATTTGTGTAATAGCTGTAATATCCTCATTAGTTTACTATGATCTCTCTACAAAATGGCGGTGTCGCTTAAAACCGGGCATTTTATTGTTGTAATATTCTTATTGATTTGAGTATTTTTTCTTTTTCTTTGTATTTTGCAGTTGAGTTTGTGCGGTTAGCTGAACTGCCATGTCTTGTGGACCTGGTTTTTGTGGGTAACCCTCTGGAAGAAAAGCACTCATCTGAAGGAAACTGGATGGAGGAGGCATCGAAGAAACTCCCCAACTTAAAGAAACTGGATGGTAATAAGATACTATTTCTGATATGAGTGTATTTATTTACTAATCAGATTTAAAGTGTGGCAATAGTCGAGGAAGAAAATGGGTGAAATCCTTAGGCAACTTTCATTCTAGATAATCTTATCTAGATAGTATTATACCCTGTATTATAGCCTATATTAAACAATATAATATACCCTATATTATACCCTATATTACACCCTATTTTATAACCTATGTATCTAAGCAAATGATCAGAATTAAAGGTGTACTGTGTAACTTTCCTGGTGGGCAGGTGAGTGATCAGCCACCTGGAATGTTCCCCCAAATGACATAAAAATATCTATCATACATTTATTCAATGACAGGTGTTTTTATTATTAGAAATTCTTGATCTGGCATTACTTAGGTTGTCTCCATGGAGACAAATAAATAAGTTTTTAATGTAGCATTCCATGCAAAATAACATCTCCATGGCGACAACAGCACCCTCCAAAATTATAAAGGTTTAGGATTAGGGTTAGTGTACTTTTAAAGTGTGGGCAGCAGATTATTATCATTATTGTCGTCGTCATCATCCTTTTCTTAAGAGTTACAAAGTGCTTTACATACAGATAAAAAGCAGAAAGCACAGATTAAAACAGTGATACAGATTAAAAATAACTGTGCCAATGTACAAATGTTTTTAAGTTAGATTCGAACGTGCCCACAGAGTCAGTCATTCTTAGTTCCTCAGGTAAGAAATTCCGTATCCGATAGAGAAGGTCCCCTATAGTGTGAAGTCGAGAGGGAGGGTTACAATGGGAAGGGTCTGGTCTGAAGAACAAAGTGAGTGACCAGGAACATACACACGGAGAAAGGTCAGTAATGTAATAGAGGCAGATGTTATTAAGCGCTTTAAAAGTTATTAAAGCAACTTTAAAATTGATTCAACGGTTGATGGGGAGTCAGTATAGTTCTAGTTTGTGTAATGATCTTAGTTGGTTATTTATATATTTATAATCTTGTATTTTTGTGTAGGAACACCATTGATCAAGCAAGAGGTTGATGACGGAGAAGCCGAGAGCTGAAGAACTCAGTTTGTCCATGTTTTTATATTGTATGGTTTTTTTTAAAATTACCATTATAAGCAAATCATGTAAGATTTCAAAATATCTTGCGAACAGCCAAGAACTACTGTTTACTTCTTACTGTTTAAGCACAGTTCATGATGCAGTTGGTCATGTTAAAACCGTTCTAAGCTATCAAGGACATTTTAGTCCTTTTACCTGTTAATTAAAGTTTTACAAATGTGTTTTTATTATTCCAAAAAGCACATAGTTACCATAGGACCAAGTGTTAAAGTAACATTATTGGACATTTTCAGGCACAGTATCCAGAAGAACAATTTTATAAACAGAAATTGTACACTTCTGTTTTCTTCGGTTCTAATTACCAAAGCAAACTGGTCTCCTTAAAATTTCTCAGGGAGTACCTCAAACGTACCTTAATTTAATAAGCAAATTGTAGCATTATTTTGTGATAAAAAAGGGGCCTTGATGCCTAAAAAAATCTCTTCCTCTGCCAAATACTGAATTTCTTTTGGCACATTTGTACAAAGGTTTACTCTCTGCATTTCTGTGTAATCTGTTTGTCCATCTGTGAATGATTTAGTGTTGTATTCTGTACTGTACTTTATACACTTTGGTGGGAGATTCTACATTTCTCCCATCCCATACCTAAAGACTTAAGATTTGGGTTAATGAATGTAGCATGTAATTGAAATTGTTTGTTCAGGTTTGTTTTTTTATGTTTTAAATAAATTGTCAATTGTCAATTGTTTTTTTTGTTTTTTTATTACCCACAATAAAATAGGTAGTATTTAATGTGCTGTTATCTAACTACTATCAACACGTGAAACTGCATTTGTTAAATAATTGGAAAATGTTTACTTTTTTTTTAAATTTATATATGTTTTAATATTCATAATTCATTAAAAGAGAGAGAGAGAGATTAGTAGTTTATTTTGAATCACCTTTTTGATTGGTCAAAGGCCATTTTATAGAAAATTTTGATTGGCCAATAGCGACGTCTTTTACGACTGTTGCTATAGAAACGAACCTAGAACCAGGAAGTTAGTTTGTACCGCGAAATACCAACAGTTTTCTCCTCGTAAAAGTGATCCTATGACTTATTTCTCCAACTGTACGTCAACATACGTGTCTTCGTGCCTTCTGTTTTAAGTACTCGGCGTTAAATCTAGTTTAATTAGTTTTGAATAATGCAGAAAAGTAAAGCGTGTGCAAGTGTAGAAGTGAAACAGGTGATTGTGGCGCTGTGTAATCTGCTGTCCGCGGCTGCACTCGGCTCTGTTCCCGCTCCTGAAACCTTCAGAAGAGCCAAGTTTGGCGGTGGACCCGATGTGGTAAGTCATATGTCAACAATTATAACTTAACTCTATTGCTACAATGCTAACAGGTAGCACATTAAACCATGTTCTGTCCTTCAAAACGTGGAGCAAAAGCACTCACTCATTATTTTCCCCATCTGTAATTGTTAAGAATTACAGGCATTTTGGATTCACATTGATGTATTTTGCCATTATCAATCTTAATGAATCTGCTTAGTGAGTATAATGAATTTATTGACAGATAATAATCTAATGATCTAATCAGGATTCTCTGTTTACAGGAAGAGCACCTTTGGGAGCTTTTGTCCAATATCCTTGAGAAAACAGATCCTGTTTCACTCGCAGTCAGCCAAAGATACCAAAAGACAGGTCAGAAAGCCGTCTTTCTCTTGTATAAGCGGTGTTTTGTTTTTGTTTTTTCTTTGGTTTTCTTTTTTTTTTTTTTCTTTTTTTTTTTCTTTCTTTTTTTTTTTTTTTTTACAATAGTTAGACTTCCTTTCAAACTGGTCTAGGAGATCAAAACTGTGAATGCAAAACACATATCAAACATTTTTTTTGTTTAGTTTCCGAACATTTATGAATGAAGAACTGTTTCCATCAACCAAAAACGTAAAGGTAATAAATCATGCAACATGGTTCAATTAAATGTCACTGCCTGAATAAGTAAGCAGAGGAACAGTGCAGTTTAACATAAAAAAAAAAACAATAAAAAAAAATTATAATAATATATAGTTTTAAATTGTCAATCGCTATGGCAACAGTACCATTTGTTTTGATCATTCTGCAAGCCATTACCCACCTCTAAATCACTTCTCCTATGTTATGTTCTATCCTTGTGCAGAGCGATGGAAGCTGGTGGCTGCAGGACTGTGGCAGACTGGGTACTATGCAGACTGGATGTACCGAGAGCCCAGAGGAGCAGAGCGAGGTGCGTGTGCGTGCTCCAGTAGAGACCTCCTTCTTGCTCTGGGATGGCTGATGGCCAAAGGAGCCCTGGAGAAAATTTTGTCACAGAGAGTGGAAGAACTGGACAAAACGCTGCTCACATCCACACCAGTGAACTTGGTACAGTCATGACAAATGTAGTGGATATATGATTCCACTTGTAATACTTGGTACAATTTACTTTCAGTTGTACACTTAGGCTTGTCATGATAACTACTATATTGGTGGTTCTGTGTTTATTGTGTGTATAATTTCTTTGCAATAGTGGGCAGAGTTTTGCAATTTTTGCAATTGACTTGTTGTAGCTGAGGCCTTTTAATGATATTTCATTAAATCTTTCTTCTTCCATGCATTTATAGAGACAGTGTCTAGACTACTTTAAATGTATTTGTAGAACAAAATTCATCTAAAGTAACTCAAAGTGCTTTACGAAACAAGAAAAACATTTAAATGACAATACAAATCAAAACATAAATAATCACAATATAATTAACTTCAAAGAGTAAGAAGAGTGTAGATAGAATCCTGATTTGTTGTTTTGTTTGAAGGAGAGCTCTGTAGATTCCAGTGATCTCCAGTTAGACTCAAACTCTCTGCGGAGGCTTCAGTGGAGTCTGGGTTCACTCAGACACAAGGGCCGGATACTTCTGTCCATGCAGGAGGAGCGTGCACGTCTTCTTCATAAGGTGAGAAAACCACTGCTCCTGCTGTTTTTGTGCCTTTGAGAAAAACACTTGACCCACCTGCATGAATGTGCTATTATATATATATATATATATATATATATATATATATATATATATATATATATTATTATAATAAAATTGGTAATCACTACTCTAGTGAAGGTGTGTAGAGAAAATATATAGTTTATTCTGGCTATTGACACTTTGCAGCTGATGTCATCAATTCACTGGGGGTGTGATGCTAGCTGTAGGCTCCGCTCTGTCTGATGCTCTTTTAGAGTTTAATCTGTTTAATTTTAACACAATCTGACCAGAAAGAGTTGACTTAGTTGGAACTACAACAGGTGAGAGGATTTTGCACTCTTGAACAAGTGTCTCAGAGTCACAAACTAGCTAGCATTAGCCAACAGTTTTTCAGTTAGTCTTGCTCACCTTTTTGTTGAAAATTAAACTCATAAACAGGACCATGAACTCTCAGATTAATCACAGGCTCCTGAAAATTGGTTGGTTAAATTAATTTTGTGTTTTGTGTTTTCAGGTAATCTAAAAATGTATCAGCCTGTGTTTGCTAATGTGTGCATCATGTCACCACAGTAACTGCTGAGCATTACATAAAATACATATAAAAATTACTGCTGTAAGAATTGTTCGTTTCTGGTGAAAGTGTCAAAGAGGACCAAGAGACTGAAGCATAAAGTCAGAAGGGTTTAATAAGTTCTACACAGACAAAGTGAACAATGAAGCAACGGACTCTCAGGAAAGGTTAGGAAGAGAGTCTTGAGATATACATGTTGACAGCTTTTATAGGGTCTCCCAATGTATGTGTTTATGAGGCAGGTCTTCTTCTTATCAGCATGGTGTTATACATTAAGAAACCTTGAAAGTTGAACGAGGGGAGTGTTTTTGACCCTCTCAAAGTGGGGGTCATACATACATTCCTTAGGGAGCTACAGATAAGAAGTGGCTTTAATCACAAGACCAGAACTTTGGTGGTATCTTCTTGTCCACACATCCTTGTAAGCCCCCACGCTGGTCTCTATAACGTCCTGGTGATCCCCCATGAATTCCATATCCACAATTAGGCACATGGTATTTACCTTAGCATGAGTAAATCAAGATACCAGTTTGGAGTATGGCTGCACTGCTAGAAAATACCTTACACTGCTGTGCTCCATTCACTTATGTATTGTATGCAGATTAACTTAATATATTCTGTTTTCTATCTTTTGTGCGGTTGTGTCATTGGGCAAGACACATCACCCACCTTACCTGTAATGTGTTAATACAATCTGAAAATACTTTGGCTACATATATATAACCATGCATTTATTCACTCTATTAAAAATACTGTTTTTATAGTTTGTCCTATCTTCTTTGTTGTATCTCTTTATATGCAACTGTTTGTTTAGCAACGTCAACAAAAAGTCTAGACAAAACCAGGTCTAAACCAGGGCTAAGCTTTAGTTCTGAGCTTGGTCTGGACTAGAACAAACCTAACTTTAAGACAGGACTAACATAATTAATTAATTAAAATAAGTTAAAATTCAACACAAAACGGCCCTGAGACATACTACCACTAGAGGGAGACAGTTATTTGTATAGAATACATTTGTAGACCACATAACTGTTGGTAATAAATGTGACATTTTTTTTAGGTTTTGAATATGGACCTACCCTCACATGTAAACACTGTGTCCTCTGATGAAGGGTCTGCACTAATAACAAAGGTACAGCTGTTTTTGTATGTTTGATTTTGATCTTCGAAACCCAAATTGTTTACACACCAAAATCTGATCATTATGGGAATTCTGGAGTTCATATATAATTGACATGACATGTAAACAGTTATATCTGTGTGAGTAATCTGAAACCTGTCTGATTGTTACTGACACATTTTGACAAGGGCAAGATTAATTTGAAAATTTATTCTACTTTGGGTTGTGTGATTTTTACTGGCCATGCAAATGTTAGACCTGTCACAATAACAGATTTTGAAGTTTGATGTACTGTTGAATAAATGTACATAGCACATAGATGATAAAAGATAACACAATAGCACAACACTGACACAACAACTCAAGAGCAGATTTAAACCACAAAAACTATTCTAAATCTACAATATTTTTAAAAACATGAGTTGCAATAAATAAACACAGAATGAAACACTTTAGTCGTTAGTTTGCATCTGTAATGAGTCGTAGAAGTTATTAAATTAACCTTCTATGGCTTAAATCTTATCATATAGCCAAAAAATAGCCGAAAATGCACACACATAAATATTGACTCCAAAAAATATGGTTCAAGGTTTAATATACTGAACTAATAGTCGATATAGTTATTATCGTAACAAACCTAGTAAATGTACCCACTTTTACAGTTTTGTTGTATGTATTTATTTAAATACACTGCACCAGATTTTTACTGTGTTAAAAACATGGGCAAGACATTTTCCTCAAATACATGGGAAAAAATCAGGCTCTATGCATTTTAAAAATCTATCCAATTGAAACTAATGTGTTCTTTTCATATTCCTGTGCCATGTGTCTATAGGATTGTGCCTGTCTGCAGGAGCTGTGTGATCTGCTGGAGGCATATTTAAAGTGGAAACAGGTGGAGAGTATTTTCTGGATTTGGATGGTGAGCCACAAACACACACATGGTGATTAGTTACTCAGTTTACGATAATAACAGTACTATTTGTGTGTATTTTTAGGACAGCGTGATGGACTGTCATCAGGCAGATCTTGATGCCAGAAAATGCATCCAAGCACCTAAGCAGAATGCAGTTTGTCTCCATGGAAACCGAGGCTTGGAAAAACTAGAGGGGATCCTTCAGAGACTCCCTCAACCGCAGGTGCACCACTCTGTTTACTCAGAAGTTTTAAATGATTAGTCTCCTGTAGGGATGGGACGATAAACAATAATATGGTTTATTGTGATAAAAAGGCTACACAATAATTGTTCGTGGGATATTTTATATCATTGAGATAATCGCCATTATGTCATCAGAATATGCAGAAAAAAATGACTTATCCACGGGGAGTTGACAGGGGAGGACAAAGGGGTCTGTTGTCCCGGGACCCAGGGTCTTAGGGGCCCAGAACTGGAATTGCCCCAGGACCCCAAATTTCAGTCGACAGCCCTGCTTATCCATAATATTGTCTGCTAAATCGTAGCGTTTTCACAATCATTTTCACAGATAACAAAGTACAATACTATAAAAGCTGTTTAAACATTGAACGTGTTCATAATATTAAAGTTATAATTATTCATATCCATAACATTTTTAAACTGTCTGCAACTTTAATCATTATTGTGATTTAATCGGTAATCACACTTATTTTGGCGATGATACTATATATATTGTCCCATGCCTAGTTTTCTGGCGATGCAGCCTCCTGCAGTTTTGGAATGAGCCAACACAGCTAGCTAAATTGATTTAATATGTAACGTATAATATATAAACATAAACTGCAATAGCTAAACAGCAGAATGAAACACTTCAGTAGTTAGTTTGTGTCTATAAGGAGTCAAAGTTATTCAGCTCATATCTAACCATAGCACAGAAAAATCACACACGTCCCCACTACTCAAAGAAAATGTCCGCAAGCTAAATATTGACCCTTGAAAAGTGTTGTTCCATCTATCATTTATTGCACAGGAAATCAATATGGTAATTATTGTGACAGGCCTGATCACAGCCACTAATTTGTGTCACATGTCTCTCAAATGCGAAATACGTCTCCTCTTGAATAGTCTAATATTCAGAACAAAATGTAGAACTTGTTTTGACCGCAGCTTAATATAGTTTAGGGCTTTGCTTGTTGATTACACAGAAAGTTTGTCTTATGCTACAGTCTGTTGGGGGAGCAGTCTCAGAAAAAGAGATTTTAAGAGACTAGAAAAACTATTAAAGAGGGCTGGTTCAACTATAAGAAGTAGTTTAGAGACTCTGGGTAGTGGAGCAGCGAACACTCAATAGGATGGATGCTACACTGAACAACATGGACCGTCCCCTGATTTCAGCTTTTGAACAATAGAGAGCAGACAGTTTGAGTCTGAGATCAGTGAGCTGCAGGACAGAACGTCACAACAACTTCTTCTTCCCGACTGCCATAAGACTGTACAATAACGAGGTTTATGGCAGATAAAGATTTGAAGAGGCATACAATCTGAATTTCATCTTGGGGATAAATGAAGTCTTTTTGATTTAGAGTTTTCTTTATAATCACTAGGAATCATGTATGTTCTTTCATAATCAGAAGGTTTTGGTTTCAATTCCTGGGTGCGAAAAATCATAAGGTCCTGTCTCCTCCTCTCAGTAAGGAGGTCGTCAGTTTGACTCCTGTGTTACTGTGGCAGAGTGGTTATCTTGGTGAGTGGTTATTATGGCAGATGCAGATTTGAGACCTACAGTCTGAATTTTGTAAGCATGTTCCTTTTATCCAATCAGAAGAATCACTGGAGACCAGAGAGTAGACTCACACAAGGTTTATTCCCTAATACATCCAATCTAATACAAGTCCGGCACAATGCTGTCCCTAGTACGTGCACGGAGATCTCAGGGGCGCTCCCATGTTGATCTGAGTGCCTTACCCTGTGTGCCACATTTAAACATAAATCATGAATATTCAGTAGCTGGGTGTGGACATCTTCTTCTTCTTCCTCCCGTCCTCGCTGGTGTGACCTGTGTGACCTAATTTTGAAGTTGTTGCTCATCACTTATCCTGTTGATTTATCTCAGCATTATCTGTAACAGCTTAATCTAAGAGACCATGCTACACAATCTATTTTCACAGTACGTTCTTTGCTATGCGATAGGGCAAGAATGGAGTGTGTTTGAGCAGTGTTGCGTGCAAGTCCTAAACCTCCTTGAATGTAATCTCTAATATTATGAGCAATGACGTTTTACGTCCTTCAATTTCTTGTTTTTTTACACATAAGCTGTGTGTTTTGACCTGACCAGACCATGTATTTCTTTGATTTGTTAATCCGTCTGTCAATCTTACAGGTTGAAAATCCGGGAGATAGGATATGGTTCCACAACCAAACATCTTTAAGTTTCAGTGTAGTTAGCCCTGCCTTCAGACAGATATAAGGCAGTGTCCAACATCAATCTGACCAGAACTGAAGAAGTGGCTTGGATGAGCAGCCAAATGTCTTCACTCCTACAACGTTTCTTGATCAGTTGACAGATTTTATATTTTTCTTTTGCTACATTAAACTCTCACAGTCTCATCTTTATACTGTAAAATTTAAAGATAACAGAAGAAAGAAGAAAATCAGTTCACACTATCAGGTCAAAAACACTAATAACTTTCTCTTCTCATCTTCTTATATGTTGTAGGCAGGACCAAGCAGAGTGGATACTAAGCACCATGTGATTGATGGAGCAGAGGGTGGAGTCGACCCGTCTCTCCTTCTCCACCCTGAGCCCTCACTACTCCCCGTTTACAGACCCAAACTCCTTAAACCTGGGACTAAACTTGATCCTAAACCTAGTCCTGTTTCCCTTCTGGAGGTGTGTGCTGCAGAGGCCATAGAGCTCCTGGCACAGAGAGAGGTGGAGCTGGTGATGGAGAGAGACAGACGGAGGCGAGAGAGCAGGGAAAAGCTGGAGGAGATGTTGGAGGGGCTGGAGGGATTGGTGCTAATCCCACTTTAAAGAACACATATTACACCTGTCAAGTCAAACAGCTATAAACTATATTCAAGTGTATTTAAATGGCATATTTAAAACAACTTCAGCTGACCAAATTGCTTCACATAAAAGTCAACAAATAAAACATACAAAATAATGAGAAGTAAGAACAGAACAGAAAAGAACAGTGGGTGGGGATAGGGGCTAGCTGAAATGCCCTTGAATCAATCGAAATATGGACAAGGTGATATTATAATGTATTATTAATATAATAAAGGGTCCCCTATGTCACTTATAGACTTTTTTCTGTTGCTCTTTGTGTACAATATCTCATTTACACCTGCTTTATTTTGCTAACTGATACTAATAAAGCAAACAATGATTAAATGCCGTTTTTTTTTTTTTCTGTAAATATTGTAACTGTATTGTGCACTGCAAAAGTGAAAATCTGCCTTCAATTATGTCTGTAATCCCTCAGTCATCCAGGTATGATCCAAGAAAAATTCAAATTTGTCAACTGAGATAGATAGATGGATCCTACCTTTAGATAGATATAAGGCAGTGTCCAGCAGTAAAAGAAGTGTCTTGAATGAGCAGTGAAATGTCTTCACTCCTAAAACCTTTGTCCAGTTTACAGATTTGAAATTTTCTTTTACTGTCTTTAATTACTTAGGTTCTTAGTCCATCTTATGTTAGGAAATTTCTAACCTGGTTTCAAGAAACCTTCAGTCCCATGAGCCACTTTAGCCAAGTTTAGTTCTTTATTTATTCTAGCATCTTGATGAACCGATTTTATATTTAGCTTCAAAGGTACACTGAGTAAAGTAACATTATTACAAATTATGCAACAAAACATTCCTGCTACAGTGACTCTTACTGGTAACTGAAAAAGGTTGAAATATCTTTGAAATCTGAATGCAGTCTTTTTAACCCAAGAAGAAACATTTATTTTTGCAGTGTATGTTCTTTACAGACTCTTGTCTGTTCAGGAGCTGATGACCAGGAGCTTTTGCATGTAGGAGTTGAGCCACTTTTGCCTCTCCATAGATGTGAGGAGTTTAGTTCTCTCCCTGAAGGGCAGCATCATCGGCCACTACACTCCTCTTCAGCCCAGCTCCAGGAGACCAGCCAGAGAGTGACCCACACTGATGAAGACAACCACATGGTACTATTCAACAATATTTGTATTGGCTCCCATGATGAAATCATTTCATTTGTTTTTGTTTGATGAATGTATAACTCAGTACAGTCTACATCATAGACGGTATATATAAATGGATGTCGCTAACCTGTGACTAACCAAATAGTGAGTGATCATTGGCGTGGTTCTGGCTCCATCGACTCCGTCTCCAATTCACTTTACATTAGAAAACCGTCACCCCTGTCTCTGTAATTGCTGCTGTCAGATTCATTTTGATCTTAAACTGTTCGTATTAATCCGCTGTACATGATTCTTTATTTCACTATTGTGTCCATAACTCAAGATATGAAAATTAATAACAGACAAAAAATTTATAACAGACAAATCAGACGCCTTCTTTCCCTGAGGTCGCTCCTGCTAGCATTAGCAACATTGACATCTTTGCTAAGCATCTGCTAACTGCTAAACCAGCGGTGGATGTGGAAAGGGGCATTACCTTCAACAGCTTTGCTCCAGATTAGCTGTTCGGGTACTTGCAATCTGAATTCCAAATATGAAATTCAAGTTTAAATTGGCCTCTATAACTGCTAGCCTCAATGAGCTTCATTTTACTGGAGCCAAACGCTGTGGGTGATGTCACACTCACTCAGTCCACTTCTTTATACAGTCTGTGGTCTACATATGTTAGTCAGTATGATGCCCATTAAATAAAACATTCAGTAGACCGTTACAACCAAGAGCGTTACAACAAAGGCAGAATCTGAACCTTGTTGTGCCTACCCCTATGGTCACACATTTTTGTATAGCGTTTTTCCACCTGCAAGACACTCAAAGCACTTCAAAGAACCGCTTACTCATTCACACACACATTCATACACCAGACGCAGACACTGGGGCAAGGTGAGTTAAGTGTCTTGCCTAAGGACACAACAACACCGACACTGGATTTGACCGCTCAACCAAAGATATTTAGGTCTAGAGTGTGACTCAAACCGCCAACCTTCAGATCAGTGGACAAATGCTCTACCAACTGAGCCACTGTTATCTCCAGCTTCAGCACATTAATGCAGCACATTAATTGGATTAGTTCTAGGTTTATCTGTGTTTCCCCAAATTTCAAGCCAAGTGTTAGGTATGGTGTGATCATAGACCATATAAAGAAGTGGTTAATGTGAAAATTTTAAGACCAAAAATGCAATTACAGAGAGACAGAAATGACAGTTTTCTAAAAATTAATTGGAACCAGTCGATGGAGCTGGTAGCACAGCCCACTCACTTCCTATTTGTAACACGGTGGCTAGCAGGTTTGCTATGTCCATTTACACTCACCTGAAGGATTATTAGGAACACCATACTAATACGATGTTTGACCCCCTTTCGCCTTCAGAACTGCCTTAATTCTACGTGGCATTGATTCAACAAGGTGCTGAAAGCATTCTTTAGAAATGTTGGCCCATATTGATAGGATAGCATCTTGCAGTTGATGGAGATTTGTGGGATGCACATCCAGGGCACGAAGCTCCCGTTCCACCACATCCCAAAGATGCTCTATCGGGTTGAGATCTGGTGACTGTGGGGGCCATTGTAGTACAATGAACTCATTGTCATGTTCAAGAAACCAATTTGAAATGATTCAAGCTTTATGACATGATGCATTATCCTGCTGGAAGTAGCCATCAGAGGATGGGTACATGGTGGTCATGAAGGGATGGACATGGTCAGAAACAATGTTCAGGTAGCCCGTGGCATTTAAACAATGCCCAATTGGCACTAAGGGACCTAAAGTGTGCCAAGAAAACATCCCCCACACCATTACACCACCACCACCAGCCTGCACAGTGGTAACAAGGCATGATGGATCCATGTTCTCATTCTGTTTACGCCAAATTCTGACTCTAACATTTGAATGTCTCAACAGAAATCGAGACTCATCAGACCAGGCAACATTTTTTCAGTCTTCAACAGTCCAATTTTGGTGAGCTTGTGCAAATTGTAGCCTCTTTTTCCTATTTGTAGTGGAGATGAGTGGTACCCGGTGGGGTCTTCCGCTGTTGTAGCCCATCCACCTCAAGGTTGTGCGTGCTGTGGCTTCACAAATGCTTTGCTGCATTCCTCGGTTGTAACGAGTGGTTATTTCAGTCAATGTTGTTCTTCTATCAGCTTGAATCACTCAGCCCATTCTCCTCTGACCTCTAGCATCAACAAGGCATTTTCGCCCACAGGACTGCCACATACTGGATGTTTTTCCCTTTTCACACCATTCTTTGTAAACCCTAGAAATGGTTGTGCGTGAAAATCCCAGTAACTGAGCAGATTGTGAAATACTCAGACCGGCCCGTCTGGCACCAACAACCAGGCCACGCTCAAAATAGCTTAAATCACCTTTCTTTCCCATTCTGACATTCAATTTGGAGTTCAGGAGATTGTCTTGACCAGGACCACACCCCTAAATGCATTGAAGCAACTGCCATGTGATTGGTTGATTAGATAATTGCATTAAGGAGAAATTGAACAGGTGTTCCTAATAATCCTTTAGGTGAGTGTATATAATCAGTCTATGCTCTGAACTGACAGTGAACGTCAAAATGTTAAAACCAGCATAACTTTGGTTAATAATAGTGAATGCCATTGTAATTTCTGTGGCTTATTACTTATGATCTTTGCAGTTACCTCTCCTCTCGTCTCCCTGGCGATAGAACCATCAGTCCTTCTCTCAGACTGGGCGATGACATCATTTGGATCAACCAATCAGAGAGAGTGACTGAGGGGAAGACATCCCAGCTGTCCTGCTTAAATACATCTGAACTGTCACTGCTAAAAACAAAAATTACAAAGCAAGTTATGTGTAACCATTACATATTGGATTAAACTAACTCTTCATGACACTTTTGGACATTTAAATTGAAATAATTAGGAAATCCTTACGTGAAGGTGATTCCTGGTTGAGGGAAGGCAGTTGACACTAAAGTTAGACCCATAATACAAACCAGTGCAAAGACGAGATGCAGTGATCAGCACCGACATTCTAACAGAATACAAATTAAATATATATAATATATAATAAATTATATATATTCTTACAAACTTAAAATATTTGTTCTAAAATGTTAAAAACATTTTTTTTTTTCATTAATTAATTAATTTATTTAAAAATCCAGTACAGCAAATTATTAAAGTGCCCATATTATGCTATTTTCTCATCTCTTTTCTAATGCTGTTTCCTCATCACAAACAGACCTGGAATTGTGTTTTGTTTCATTCACACATGTTTAACACATAAACCCTGCATATTTAGGCTGAGTTCTTCCCTCAAACAGAAAACAATCTTGTGATGTCATCAAGTGGTAATACAGGAAGTGTGCCATTGTATTTTTAAACACCTTAACTAGAATCATTCTGATACTTTCAGCTCTGGAATTGACTATCTCTACTGAAGTCTGTGTAGACCCTCAGTCGTCCAGGTCTGATCCATAGCAGTTCTGAAGAGAACTGAAGAAGCGGCTTGGGTGAGCAGTGGAATGTCTTCACTTCCTCAATGATTTGTCCAGTTGACAGATTTGAACTTCGTCGTTTGCTATCTCTACTGAACTAAAGGTAAAAGGAGCTGTTGGTGTGGAAACTACCACTTCATGACATCACAAGGAGCAACAGAGCATTTTGAGCTTTTGAGATGTAAACAGACTAATAATAAAGTGTTACTCAAACATGTGTGAATTAAACAAAACATAACCCCAGGTCTGTTTTTGAGGAGGTAACAACATTAGAACATGGTGGATAGCTCACAAGTCCGTTTTGCATAATATGAGACCTTTAAATATACATTTAAATGAAAATGTGCATTTGATACGTTTTGACTTTTGCTGACTTTTTGAATTTAGTTTTTATAATAAAACAAAAATGTATCTCAAATGGAGTGCATTGTAGTAATTTTAATAGCAAATAAGAAAATAAGTAGAAAATCATGAAAAAAGTTTAACTTTACCTTACACAGTTTTTCTTAGTCAAGCTGCCAAAAGAAGTCCAAGTATACAGTAACAGGAAAATATTGGAGGAGGAAATAGTGTTATCTCAAAATTAAACAAAATGTATTTTAACTTTAATACTATACTATAAATAATAATTCACATACATTTAAAACAAAGTAGAGTTAATTTACTACGAGGTCCTTGGTCAGTTCATTTGTGCTGCAGAGTTGGTGGTCATCTTATATAGTGTGTTTCGACCCCGTGGCCCTCTTCCCCCTCACATACATAGACATTATTATGCACCTCTCTCTAGATCAAATACATGTGAATTTAAGCTGAACGCTGCCAGAGCTGCAGCTTGTTAGTGTCCTGATATCTCACGTTGTGTTTTAATGCTTGACTATACTATACTACTATATGTTCATTCATAACTTGTTGCTGGCCACACTTGAATTAATACTACGAGATGGTGCCATTTAAAGGGCTTATATCACACTATTTTCTGATCTCTGTTCAAATGCTGTTTCCTCATCACAAACAGACCTGGAGTTGTGTTTTGTTTCATTAACACATGTTTAACACACAAACTCTGCATATTTAGGCTGAGTTCTTCTATCAAACAGAAAACACTGTTCCACCTTGTGATGTCATCATGTGGTAATACAGGAAGTGCTCCACTGTGTTTTTAAACTTGATACATTTCAGTTTGGATTATTTCTAGCCCTGAAAGAGCCATTATCTACTGAAGCCATTATCTAGCCATTATCTACTGGACTAAAGTTAAAAATGTAGCTCTTAAATGTTCTCCACTGTGTTTTTAAAAATGTGCGTAAAAATGTGTGTAAAAATGTGTTCCGCTGTGTTTTTAAACTCCATACAGCTTCACTAGAATCATTTTGATACTTTCAGCTCTGGAATTGACTATCTCTACTGAACTAAAGATAAAAGGGGCTGTTAACTTGAAATCTACCATTTCATGACATCGCAAGGTGCAACAAAGTCTTACTCAAACATGTCTGAATTAAACAAAACAATAACAAAACAAACTTTACAACATGGCTTAAAGCTCACAACTGTCCGTTTGGTATAATATAGGACTTTTAAAATACACTATCTGTTTACACATTAGAGCAATGTGGCTCATTGTGAATAATATTCAGAATTAATTATCACAATAAAAGCATTGCAACAACATTTATGAATGGGTTGACGTCTGACCCCACAGCTAAAGGTTGCAGTTTTAATTCCTTGACTGTGTGTGGTTAGGCCTGTCAGGACACATTTTGAAGTGCGATATATTGCTGAAGAAAATATTGAAAATAAGCGATGAATGTGTGAGTGAATGGCTTCCTTGATGTATAGTGCTTTGAGTGACTTAAACGTGGAAAAGTGGTACATAAAAATGTGACTATTACCATTATCCCTCAGAACCATTACTACTACTAGAATATCATTAAAACAAAAGCTGCAAAAATGGTGAAATGAAATACTTTAAGTAGTTAGTTCATATCTATAAAAGTCATACTTACTTACATAGTACAAAAAAATAACAAAACGTTTCCCATTACAACAACGAAAAAGTACCCATAATAAATATTGTCCTGGAGAACTGACTAAAGGAGTACAATAGGTCTAAACTACAGGGTTAGCAGCTTTTTTGTCCCCATGGAGACACAGAGGGCATCTCATACTTAGGGACATTTCAGAGCATCTTTGTATACATTTAAACTACAGAGTTGGCAGTTTTTATGCAGAATGAGACAGGAGATTTTGTTTATGGAGGAAATGATGGTAGTTAAAAAATGGCCGCCATTGGGATTTACTAATTGCCTCCGTTTTAGATGCAATTGTGATGAGTCTTGCAGTGCTTGTAAAGAACCAGTTTTCCTGTTGTAGTGGGAAAGTGAACCAAAAATACACCACATTATCTGCAGCAATTATAATCAATATAACAGATTAGTTTAATTGGTAATGTTTTTGTCAGGTTCAACAATACAGTTTTTATACTTAAATGTGTGTGTGTAAAATGCTATCTTTAGAAGTGATGAAAGCCTTTTGTGGCTCACCGGAAGCACGCAACCATGTTAGCAGATTGTTATGGACTGTGTTGAATATAATGATCTGCAACAGGAAGCAGCTGGTCTTAACAATGACTTCACTTAACCTCCCCAGTGCATAACAAGTCTGACCAATACACAAGAGACATATACGTTTATATGGAAATGAGTGGGAGAGTCAACACATTAGAATTTCCCCACTGTGGGACAAATAAAGGCATATCTTATATCTCTGATGTTATATCTTTAAGACTGAAAAGATTGAAACAATTTTTAAGATATAGTTTATTTACAAAACAAATTATGGTTATATATAAAATGTAAATTAATACAAACTTTACATTGTGTAAAACATTCATTGTAATACTGTTTGGTTATATACTGGCTTTATCGAATAGCTGTAGCTTTTAGCATCACAACAAACTTAAAGCAAGTTTTGTAAGCAAACTATATAAAAAGGTAAAAAGTGCACAAATGTAACAGAAACATGCTTGATTCAGTACATAGGGTTCCTGACCCCAAGGTGAAAGTGAATTATATAAAACGTCTTTGTCACATTCAACAGTCATGTTTTTTGCATTGTCCCATGTTAAATCATTTGTTTAATCATTGGAAGTAACTTCTTGTCAAAGCCTGATCTTGACACGTCTCAGAAGCTAAGCAGGGCCAGACTTGGTTAGTACTTGGATGGGAGGCCCCGGCAATACCAAGTGCCACAGTGGGGCGGCAGTGGTCTTTGTGTTCTTAGGCAAAACTTCACATACAATGCCTCGTATGAATGTGGTGCAGCTCTGCTTGTGTACAAGTCTCTCCATGGTCTAGCACCAAAATACATCTACGACATGTTGGAGCCATATGAACCATCTCACACTCTGAGGACTACACCAGGACTAAACAAGGGGAATCAGTTTGTGAGTATTCTGCAGCTAAAACCTGGAACAGTCTTCCTGAAGATGTGAGACAGGCCTCTACTTTGACAATGTTTAAATCCAGGCTCCAAATGGTTCAGTTTAGCTGTGCATATGAGTGAAAGGGTTTAATTCCCCCATTTCTCTTTTAATGTCAGTTTTATGATGATTATTTATATTTTGATTTGGTGTATTGTGATTTTAATGTGTTTTTTATTCTGTAAAGCACTTTGAATCACTTTGTGTACAAATTGTGCTATACACATAAACTTGTCTTGCCTTGGTGTGAGTGAGTGTTGGTGGAGGGCAAAGGGGCCAAAAGTGGAGCTTACCAACAGATTATAAGTATTTGATTTGTAGTTGATTCTTTTTACCAGAAACACGCTTGTCAGTGAATATACACTCACCTGAAGGATTATTAGGAACACCATACTAATACGATGTTTGACCCCTTTCGCCTTCAGAACTGCCTTAATTCTACGTGGCATTGATTCAACAAGGTGCTGAAAGCATTCTTTAGAAATGTTGGCCCATATTGATAGGATAGCATCTTGCAGTTGATGGAGATTTGTGGGATGCACATCCAGGGCACGAAGCTCCCGTTCCACCACATCCCAAAGATGCTCTATCGGGTTGAGATCTGGTGACTGTGGGGGCCATTGTAGTACAGTGAACTCATTGTCATGTTCAAGAAACCAATTTGAAATGATTCGAGCTTTATGACATGGTGCATTATCCTGCTGGAAGTAGCCATCAGAGGATGGGTACATGGTGGTCATGAAGGGATGGACATGGTCAGAAACAATGTTCAGGTAGCCCGTGGCATTTAAACAATGCCCAATTGGCACTAAGGGACCTAAAGTGTGCCAAGAAAACATCCACCACACCATTACACCACCACCACCAGCCTGCACAGTGGTAACAAGGCATGATGGATCCATGTTCTCATTCTGTTTATGCCAAATTCTGACTCTACCATTTGAATGTCTCAACAGAAATCGAGACTCATCAGACCAGGCAACATTTTTTCAGTCTTCAACAGTCCAATTTTGGTGAGCTCGTGCAAATTGTAGCCTCTTTTTCCTATTTGTAGTGGAGATGAGTGGTACCCGGTGGGGTCTTCATCATCTAGCATCAACAAGGCATTTTCGCCCACAGGACTGCCACATACTGGATGTTTTTCCCTTTTCACACCATTCTTTGTAAACCCTAGAAATAGTTGTGCGTGAAAATCCCAGTAAGTGAGCAGATTGTGAAATACTCAGACCGGCCCGTCTGGCACCAACAACTAGACCACGCTCAAAATTTCCTAAATCACCTTTCTTTCCCATTCTGACATTCAGTTTGGAGTTCAGGAGATTGTCTTGACCAGGACCACACCCATAAATTCATTGAGGCAACTGCCATGTGATTGGTTGATTAGATAATTGCATTAAGGAGAAATTGAACAGGTGTTCCTAATAATCCTTTAGGTGAATGTAGATTGTAGTATTATAGCTCTGTTTTAGTTGATTTTGATTACAACTCCTTACTGAAACTATCCACAGGCAAGGGTTGATGGTTGATGAAATGGTGACAAATCTTATAATAAACAATTGATCTGGATTTAACTAAAGACTGATGAGGACCCCCTCTTCTGTGATTTCCATCCCAGGGTCTGTGGCTGTGGTGTCCCCCAAAGAAGTGCTCTCTGGCAGGGAAGAATCATTCGGAGGAAGGGTTGGAGTAGGAGCAGCATCGGATGGGACAAGTGAAGGAGAGGATGAGGAAGAGGGTGGGGGTACGGAGGGTGGGACTAAAACGTGTGCAGGGGAAGGCACAGGTGGAGGAATTGATGGTGGTGTGGACGGTAGACTAGGTATTGGAGGTGGCAAATTTGGTGGACGGGAGGGTGGAGGAATTGGAGAATGGTTAGACGTTTGAACAGAAATTGGTTGGACACTGGGTGGAGGAGTTTTGGGTGGAACAATTGATGGAGTAGTAGGCACTGGGGGTGGTATATTTGGGGGACGGACTGGTGGAGTAGGCAAAACAGGAGAGCTGGGGGTTGGGATAGTAGGTGGTGCAGTATTGGGTGGAACCGTTGATGTAGTAGGTACTGGAGGGGGTATATTTGGTGGTCGGACTGGTGGAGAAGCAGGGGATTGCATAGGTTTTTGGACTGATATAAGTGGTGGGGTACTGGGTGGAGCCATTAGTGTAGTAGGCATTGGAGGGGGCACATTTGGTGGTCGGACTGGTGGAGAAGAACATGAGCTGGGTGGAATCATTGATGTAGTAGGCACTGGCGGCGGCACATTTGGGGGGGCAGTGGGTGGGGGTGCAGGGGGAGGGTCTTTGGGTCCGCTCCGAGCAGGGTGGGTGATTGGGTGATCTTTGTGGTGGTAAACGAAACAGTAGGCTCCGGGCGTACAGCTGTTTTTCACACTTAGAGCCACTTCAGTAAGAACCAGCGGCCGATTCTCATCATCAGTGACCACACTGAGAATGTAGGAGTCTGCAAAACAATGATGCATTATGAACATTAGCTAACTGGAAAGGTGTGGTTAAGGTTTACTAGTGAAGGTTATGCCACCTGCTTATCTCCATGGAGATATCTGTGTAATCCCTCAGTTGTCCAAGTCTGATCCATAGTAAAAGCCAAAAGTAAAATTTGTCAACTGGACAATAAATTGTAGGAGTGAGTTTGGCTGCTCATCCATTCTTCAGTTCTGGTCTGATTACTACCTACTGACCTAGCCTCTCTTCAGACAGATATAAGGCTGTATCCACCAGCAATCTGACCAGAACGGATGAGCGGCCAAACGGGTGGTTTTGGCTTTTACTCTCCATGGAGATACTTTGCTTACAATGTTCCACAGTATGACAATTAACTTATTTATCTCTATGGAAACAACCAGGTGATACCACTTAATGTTTGATGTAATGATACAATACTGGTATTGGATATCGGTGCTGGAGGTATCTGTTCCACGGTAACTCGATATCCTGTTTGGGCCTTTACTTGGAGGTTTTCAGATTCTAGAATGTGATGATGTCATACTCCTAGATGAGTGCGCAAGAACCATTTTTTTCTATTTATTAGATTGTACTTTGCCATAAAATATCGAAAATGTAAATTTACAAATGTGAATCTGATCATTTATATCGCTGACTAGACCCAAGAACTCACTGTAGTGAGTAGTGGCTGATGCTGGCCCATGTCCTCTCAAAATCTTTGGACTTTTATTCATACAGAGCTATTCAGCAGTTATTTGCAGGTTTAATAACAGATATATAACACAATTCTATCAGTGTTGTAATAAGCGAACTCTGTATTGAGGGGGAAAGTCCATACACTGAGGCAAATAAGTATTTGAACACCCTGTGATTTTGCAAGTTCTCCCACTTAGAAATCATGGAGGGGTCTGAAATTTTCATCTTCGGTGCATGTCCACTGTGAGAGACATAATCTAAAAAAAAAACAATCACATTGTATTATTTGTATTTGTATGTTACTACTGCAAATAAGTATTTGAACACCTGTCTATCAGCTAGAATTCTGACCCTCAAAGACCTGTTAGTCCACCTTTAAAAAGTCCACCTCCACTCCACTTATTATCCTAAATTAGAAGCACCTGTTTGAGGTCGTTAGCTGCATAAAGACACCTGTCCACCCCATACAATCAGTAAGACTCCAACTACTAACATGGCCAAGACCAAAGAACTCTCAAAACGCACAAGAGACAAAACTGTAGACCTCCACAGGGCTGGAAAGGGCTATGGGGCAATTGCCAAGCAGCTTGGTGAAAAAAGATCCACTGTTGGAGCAATTATTAGAAAATGGAAGAAGCTAAACATGACTGTCAATCTCCCTCAGACTGGGGCCCCATGCAAGATCTCACCTCGTGGGGTCTCAGTGATCCTAAGAAAGGTGAGGAATCAACCCAGAACTACACGGGAGGAGCTGATCAATGACCTGAAAAGAGCTGGGACCACGGTGTCCAAGGTTACTGTTAGTAATACACTAAGACGTCATTGTTTAAAATCATGCATGGCAGGGAAGGTTCCCCTGCTTAAACCAGCACATGTCCAGGCCCATCTTAAGTTTGCCAATGACCATCTGGATGGTCCAGAGTCATGGGAGAAAGTCATGTGGTCAGATGAGACCAAAATAGAACATTTTGGTCTTAATTCCACTCGCTGTGTTTGGAGGAAGAAGAATGATGAGTACCATCCAAAGAACACCATCTCTACTGTGAAGCATGGATCATGCTTTGGGGGTGTTTTTCTGCACATGGGACAGGACGACTGCACTGTATTAAGGAGAGGATGACTGGGGCCATATATTGCGAGATTTTTCCCTCAGTTAGAACACTGAAGATGAGTCGTGGCTGGGTCTTCCAACATGACAATGAAGCACACAGCCAGGATAACCAAGGAGTGGCTCCGTAAGAAGCAGATCAAGGTTCTGGAGTGGCCTAGCCAGTCTCCAGACCTAAACCCAATAGAAAATCTTTGGAGGGAGCTCAAACTCCATGTTTCTCAGCAACAGCCCAGAAACCTGACTGATCTAGAGAAGATCTGTGTGGTGGAGTGGGCCAAAATCCCTCCTGCAGTGTGTGCGAACCTGGTGAAAAACTACAGGAAACGTTTGACCTCTGTAATTGCAAACAAAGGCTACTGTACCAAATTTTAACATGGATTTTCTCAGGTGTTCAATCAATCAATCAATCAAACTTTATTTCTATAGCACCTTCCAACAACCAAAGCTGCCTAAAGTGCTGTACAACATTAAAAACATGATTAAAAACAATAAACTTCATACAAATCAACAGAGCATATTACACCATTAAAATAAGGAAAGAGTAACAGGGCCACTAAGTGCTGAAAGCCGTTCTAAATAAATAAGTTTTGAGTTTGGCTTTAAACAGAGGCAGGTCAGAGATGGAACGCAACTCTATGGGCAATGAGTTCCAGAGTTTTGGACCCACCACTGCAAAAGAACGATCGCCCCACTGTTTGCACCGGGACCGGGGGACCTCCAGCAGATGTTGCAGCAGATGGTGAGGGGTCAAAATCGCACACAGATAAGAAGGTGCAAGGCCATTTAGTGCTTTAAAAACAAACATTACAATTTTAAAATTAATTCTGAACTGGACAGGGAGCCAGTGCAAAGAGTACAGGACAGGGGTGATGTGATCATGTTTGTGACTGTTCGTGAGCAGGCGGGCTGCAGCATTTTGCACGAGCTGCAGGCGGTGAAGATCAGCTTGGTTAATCCCTGCATAGAGAGTGTTACAATAGTCTATGCGGGAGCTGATGAAGGCGTGGATGGCTTTCTCCAGGTCACCACGGCTCAAGAAGGATTTGACTTTCACCAGGAGGCGGAGCTGAAAAAAGCTTGCTCTGACCACAGAGTCTATTTGTTTGTCAAATTTTAGACCACTGTCCAAATTCACCCCCAAGTTTTTGACAACATGATTAAAATGGGGATCCAAAGCAATAAGACCAGGAGCTGAGATACTGGGCAGGTTGGATGTTCCAAACACAATGCATTCAGTTTTGTCCTCATTCAAGCAGAGGAAATTCTGAGACAGCCACAGTTTGATATCATCTAGACATCTTTTGATGGATTCCAGACTGACAGAGGAATCAGGAACAACTGGCAGGTAGATTTGTAAGTCATCTGCATACAGATGGAAGGACACATTGTGATTTGAAATAACTGCACCTAAGGGCAACATGTATAGAGAAAATAAAACAGGGCCCAAAATGGATCCCTGTGGCACACCAGAGATCAAAGGGGCTGAGGAGGAGGAGAGGTCACCAATCATAACAGAGAAAGTCCTATCTGTTAAATATGACCTAAACCACTGCAACACAGGTCCCTGAAGGCCGACCTGTTGGGCCAGACGTGTTAGGAGGACCGAATGGTCCACGGTGTCAAACGCTGCAGTAAGGTCCAACATGACTAGCAGTAAAGGTTTTTTCGCATCAAGGGATAAAAGAATGTCATTCTGCACTTTGAGCAATGCAGATTCGGTGCTGTGTCGTGTCCTGAAGCCAGACTGGAATTTTTCAAAAATGTGATTGTTTTCCAGAAAAGAATGTAACTATAAGAAAACAATTTTCTCCAAGACCTTGTACAGGAACGGCAAGTGGGACACAGGTCTAAAATTTGTCAGAATAGCAGGATCAAGGTTGTTTTTTTTTAGAAGAGGTCTGACCACAGCATGCTTGAAAACAGTCTGTACAAAACCTGATCTTAGGCAGCTGTTTATGAATGTGAGGAGACAAGGACCCACTGTGTTAAAAACCTGCTTGAGTATCTTGGATGGAATAATGTCCATAGGACAGTTAGTCGGTCTCAACCCCTGGACCACCTCAGAGAGGAGAGACAGTGACACTGGCTCAAACACATTAAACTCAGAGTCCAGGAGAAGAGCACAAATCAAAACTGTTACACATATTGTTAATGCTCTGTCTAACAGAGGCTACTTTCTCAACAAAATGATGAAGAAAGTCATCACAGGTTGACTCTGTTACAAACCCATCTAGTGATGTTCTACAACATGCAACAGACTGAATAGTACTGAATAGCACTCTGAGGCGATTGCAGCTGGTGGAAATAACATTTGATAAATACTGACATTTAGCAGCTTTGACCGCATTTTGATAGTCAGTGAGACTGTCCCTCAATATTCCCAGTGATACATGTAACTTGTCCTTCTTCCACTTGCGCTCAGCCTGTGTGCACTGCCGTCTGAGGGCGCGGGTGGTGTCATTAAGCCAGGGGTCTGGTTTGGATCTGGAAGACATGCATCTGAAAGGAGCAATGATGTTAAGAATCCCTGAACAGGTGGAATGAAAGGAGGAGATAAAATCCTCTGGGCACAGAGGAAAAGGGCCCTGGGAATAAAGCGTGGTGTTCTAGAAGGCAGCAACAAATTCTCCAGCTGTGGTGGATGTGATGGTTCGGCGACGACCGGCTGGAGTGAGCGATTTGGCTGTTCAAATATTTATTTGCAGCAGTAACATACAAATACATTATTTAAAAAATCATACTATGTGATTTTTTTTTTTTAGATTATGTCTCTCACAGTGGACATGCACCTAAAAAGAAATTTTCAGACCCCTCCATGATTTCTTGCAAAATCACAAGGTGTTCAAATTATTTGCCTCACTGTACATATTCCCTACACTGGCATTAGTTCATATCTCTCTTGACTGATCAACAGTCTATAGAGGCTACCCTGGGCTGACTAGAAAATGAACAGAGAAGTAGCAAAAGAAAGACCGCAATTGGCTGTTAAATTGAGCTCCACTGGGGATAAACATGAAAACAGGCAGGACTGTGTCAATAATCAGTGTAGTGAGTACAGGCCTTGGACTGTACCTGGGGCAGATAGTTGATGCTCTATTTCCTGTTTGAAACGTGAGGCACACTGTTCACTAAGCTGCTCGATGGTGGTTGTCGGGAGCACTCCCAGAGTTTTCGGGTTTTCTCCCACAGTCGGACAGCAGACGGTCAGGAAGTCCTAAGGCACACAAGTGTATATGTAGAATATCAGAGCGATACGTTACTGCAGTGTTACAAACATAGACTGTATAAAGAAGTGGACTAAGTGTGACGTCAACCATATAGTTCAGCTCCAGTCAAATGTAGCTTATGAGGAATTCCAAGTGCAAATATCATAGGAATCAATCAAACATGTTGCTAACGCTAGTGGGAGTGGGGAAAGAAGGCACCTGATTTGTCTGTTATTAATGTTCATATGTTGATTTATGGACACAATAGTGAAATAAAAATCCCAGGATCATGTAGAGCGAGTTAATACGAACATTTTAAGACCAAAATGACGAGTCTGACAGCAGCAGTTGTCAGAGGGGCCCACAGTTTTTCAATGTAATGTGAATTGGTCGATGGAGCCGGAAGTGTGCCCATGCTCACTTCCTATTTGGAATGCAGAGGCTAGGAGGTTAGCTATGGACATTCATGTATACAGTCTATGATAGATTCCCTTTGTAGCCATAGACTGTATATATAAATCAGGTATATTGTATAGGTATATATTTAGATGAGACTCATAGCATAGTCTTGTGAAAATTTGGGAAATTTTTTGAAAAATGTTGCGATAATACATTTTAAGATTACAGGGACATCTTTGTGTGTCTGAACTACAGAACTAGCTATTAGGAAACAGGGTTTGTTTTTGAAATATAGCACTACTCTCAAATTTGGGTGCTGCCCTTATGACACATATACAATGCATTCAGTCAGTGGTGATGTCCTTTTCTTAGATGGGGCAGGGGCTAGTATTCTTGATTCTTTTGTATGTTTTTCCTGTTCAGTCTGAGAATTTATAATAGTATAGGACTGTCCTTTAAAGTAAGTCATCAATCATGCTGTTTCTGTCTTTACCCGCACTGAGGCCTGGGTGGTGCTGTCCTTGTTCAGGGTTCTTCTTCTCTCCCAGCGGTGGATGGAGTCCTGCACCTCTCTACTCAGCTGCCGTGTTGCTGACCTCTGCTGGTCAAATGTCTTTATGTGCTCCAGAGCTCCGTATGTGGTGGTCAGGTAATATGAGCCTAAACATATACACACACATTAGTATCACACTGACAGCAGTAAAAAACACAGGCGTTAAAAGTGCAAATGAAATAAACTGCGCCTTAACAGGGCTAAACTGTAACTAAACACAACTAAAGACAGGAACAACTATGAGTAAAATGGGTAGTAAAATACAGGTTTATAAGACTTCAGACTGCAAGACTAAACCACATCTATGTTACAGTGAAACTAGAACTTGAACTAGTTTTAAAAAGAACTAAAACTAACCCAGACTTAAGTCAAATCTGCAGAAACCAAGGCCAAACCTGAAGTAAACCAGGTCTTAAAGGTCCCATATTAAGCAAAAGTGACTCTTGAGCTTTAAGCCATGTTATAATGTTGTAATTTCCTCACAAACATACCCAGAGTTGTGTTTTGTGTCATTCACACATTTGAATAACACTTTATTATTAGTCTGTCTACATCCACCTTGTGATGTCATGAAGTGGTAGTTTTCAAGTTAACAGCTGCTTTTACCTTTAGTTCAGTAGAGACTGGCAATTTCAGTGCTGAAATTATCCAAACAATTCTAGTGAAGGTGTTTGTTTAAAAACACAGTGGAGCACTTTCTGTATTACCTCATGACATCACACGATGTTAAACATGTGTGAATGTAACAAAACACACCTGTGATGAGGAAACGACATTAGAACAGAGGTCACAAAATAGCGTAATATGTACGAAACTGGGCCTGAATAAAGTGGCCGATGGAGACAACAGATACAGTGTTTGTTGTTGTATTTTATATCAATTTAAATGTGTATACCTTCTCCCAGAGTCAGCGCTGGGTCCATCAGCTCCATCATGTACTCCACGTCCAGCTGCAGATGGGAGAGGTTTGACCGGGCCAGAACATACATCATCACAGGTAAGAAGTCATCTGCACCATGAACCCGCCCTGCAGAAACAATACCACAGATTACAATGAAACAGTCTTAGAGCATGTTTCTATAGATCTTATGCCTTTATGGTTTCCTAGGTGACCAAATGTTTTCTTAGTTGACTATTTATATCATTTGGATTTTAAGGATTTAATAGAGGTTAGGCAGATGACTTCACAACATTGCAAATTTTTAGACTGAGTGGCAACCGTACTGTATAAAAAAGTGGACTGAGTGTGACATCATCCACAGCGTTCAACTCCAGTCAAATGAAACTCACCAACGCTAGCAATCTGGCATCAGGCTGTTGAAGGTAACGCCCCTTCCCGCCCGCTTCGCTGGTTTAGCAGCGAGCGGGCGCTTAGCAACACTGTTAGTCAAACTTGTTTCTAACACTAGTGGGGGTGACCTTGGGGAAAGAAGGCACCTGTTATTAATGATCATATCTTGATTTATAGACAAAATAGTAAAAAAAAAAAAAAAACAGTAACAGAGAGAAGGGTGACAGTGAGCCAGAGTCGATGGAGCCGGAAATGTGATTCTACGGTGACAACATTGTCTGCGGTAATGACATTTTCTGCTGTAAAAGCACCAAACACTGAATCGAAAATGCTACAGCTAAGCTAAGCTAAATATTTAGTTTGTAGCTAGCATCTAAAACAAAATAAGCAAGTCAACAGTAGAAAACACGTGAAGAGTGAAACTACAGGGACACTGCAGACACACTCACAATCTTCATTGACACAGACTTTGGATCAGACATACATTACATCTGAGTCTGTGTGTTGAAGATATAGTTAAAGATATATTTGTGAGTGCATTGACGTGGCCTTTACCTTTCCTTTATACCATTTTTACCTTTCCTTTATGTCATTAGCAAACAAGCTAACTAAGCTTGGCGCAGTCACAGCAGCAACGGACAAAGTACTTTTATTTTGTTTCCATTTTGCCATATAAAGATAATTTGAGCTAAGATCAATAGCTCCAGGGACAAAGATTAGGCCAAAGAAGCAAAGAAACACTTTTTGTCTGTTGCTCTGCCCATAGTCCATCCATCCATTTTCTTCCGCTTATCCGGAGCCGGGTCGCGGGGGCAGCAGTCTAAGCAGGGACTCCCAGACTTCCCCACCCCGGACATGTCCTAAGATAAGATCCTAATCACTTTCAGAGCTATTGTAGGCTAAGAATATTTTGCGCTCATATAGGAAGTATAGGTTAAAACTGAGCTGGAGATAGGTCAGAAGAATTCTGTGGTGGAATTTGTCAGATTGCAGACTTGTTGACCTGGTTTATGGTTAATATCTCTGTAATTACTGGGCCTATCCACATGAGACAAAAACAAGCACAGACTTCATGTCGTAACCAGCGGGGTGTAAGGACCAAAGTTGCGGGACTCACGAAGTTTTACAATGTCTTTATTCACAATAAATGTTCATCGAAATCAAAGTTCATAGAAGTGTTCATAGAAACCAGAGTTCATAGATCCCTATGGCCGGGAAAACGAGGTAGCTTCATAACGTAGCGTCTGGTATACACAGTTCATTAATCAACGTAGCTGGGGAGCGTGGGTGCGGATCGTGAGCGCAGGTGCGGACCGGCTTGATCTGTGAGACATGGAACGTGGGATGAATGCGGAGCGAGGGGGGAAGTTGTAGTCGTACCGCAGAGTCGTTGACGACCCTGTCGATCTTGAACGGACCAAGGAATCGGGGGGGGAAAGCTTGCGTGAGTCCGTCTTGAGCGGAATATTCCTCGAGGACAACCAAACCGACTGCCCGGGTGCATAGTTGGGAGCTGGAATGCGCTGGCGGTCAGCCACCATCTTAGTGCGGGCCCCCGCCTTGAGGAGCGCCGCCCGAGTCCTCCGCCAGGCCCGACGACAGCGCTGCAGGTGGTGCTGGACGGAAGGCACCGCCAGATCCCTCTCCTCGGAAGGGAAGAGTGGAGGTTGGTACCCCAACGAGGCCTGAAATGGGGAGACTCCCGTTGCTGAGCTCACCAGGGAGTTGTGGGAGTACTCTATCCACGGGAGATAGGTGCTCCAAGCGGCCGGGTTGGCGGAGACCACGCATCTAAGAGCCCTCTCCAGGTCCTGGTTGGTGCGTTCGGTCTGTCCGTTCGACTCCGGATGGAATCCCGAGGTGAGGCTCACCGAGGCCCCCAACCCCTCGCAGAAGGCGCGCCAGACCTGGGAGGTAAACTGGGGTCCCCGGTCGGAAACAATGTCTATTGGGATGCCGTGCAGGCGGAACACATGATTAGTGAGCTGATCAGCCGTCTCCTTAGCAGTAGGAAGCTTGGATAGGGCGACGAAGTGGGCTGCCTTGGAAAAACGGTCAACAATGGTTAAAATGACTGTGTTACCCTGGGACGGAGGTAAGCCCGTCACGAAATCCACGGCTACATGGGACCATGGTCGCTTCGGAACCGGGAGCGGGTGCAGAAATCCCGACGGCGGGGATTGAGACGACTTCCCCCGGGCACACACTTCGCACGCAGAGACATAGGCCCTAGTGTCTTTGTCCATGGTGGGCCACCAGAAGTGTCGTTTGAGTAACGACAGGGTGCGGGAGGCTCCGGGGTGGCAAGCAAATCGGGATCCGTGAGTCCACTGCAATACCTGGGAGCGAACAGAGTCAGGGACAAATAGTGTGCCGGGGGGCGCGTTACCTGGAGCTGGGTCATCGCGCTGGGCCTCCCGTACCAAGTCCTCAATCTCCCAGCGGAGAGCGGCAACCACACGGGACGAGGGGAGGATGGTCTCCGGAGCAGTACTGGCCTCCTCCTGAGCAAACTGGCGGGAGAGGGCATCCGGCTTCACATTACAAGTCCCCGGCCGGTAAGTAAGAACAAAGTTAAAGCGGCTAAAAAACAAGGACCAGCGAGCCTGGCGAGAGTTAAGGCGTTTGGCAGATTGAATGTATGAGAGGTTCTTGTGGTCTGTCCATACCAGAAATGGTAGTTCTGCTCCCTCCAGCCAGTGCCGCCACTCCTCCAGGGCCAGCTTGACAGTGAGCAGCTCGCGATCCCCCACATCGTAGTTCACCTCCGCTGGGGACAGCCGCCGGGAGAAGAAGGCGCAGGGGAACAGTCGGTCGTGGGGAACGAACTTCTGGGAGAGGACCGCCCCGACACCTGTGTCGGAGGCATCCACCTCCACTATAAATTGTCGAGAGGGGTCGGGTTGATGCAAGATGGGAGCGGAAGTAAACATAGTCTTAAGCCTATCAAAGGCGACCTGGGCCTCCCGAGACCAGGTGAACGTCTGAGCAGGGGATGTAAGTCTCGTGAGAGGGGCAATAACTCTGCTAAAGTCTCTAATAAACCTCCTGTAAAAGTTGGCGAACCCAATAAACCTCTGGAGCTGCTTCCGATTGGTAGGGACTGGCCAGTCCCTAACGGCCTTGACCTTCTCCGGATCCGCCTTCACCTGGCCCCGCCCTATAATGAACCCCAGAAAGCTAACCTGATCGGCATGAAACTCGCACTTTTCTGCTTTAACAAAGAGTCTATTCTCTAACAGGCGCTGGAGCACTTGGCGGACATGTTGTCTGTGTTCCTGCAGGGACCTGGAAAAAATCAGAATGTCATCCAAATAAACAAACACAAATTGGTTCAGAAAATCACGGAGAACATCGTTAATAAGAGCCTGGAACACAGCTAGGGCATTAGTGAGTCCAAAGGGCATAACTAAGTATTCAAAATGTCCAATAGGAGTCTTAAAGGCCGTTTTCCACTCATCCCCCTCCCTCACCCGCACCAAATGATAAGCATTACGTAAATCCAACTTAGAAAATATAGTGGCACCGTGGAGAGGGGTAAACGCAGAGTCAATGAGGGGCAGAGGGTATTTATTCTTAATAGTTATCTCATTAAGACCTCTATAGTCTATACAAGGGCGAAGAGTCTTGTCCTTCTTGGCCACAAAAAAGAACCCCGCCCCCACGGGAGAGGAGGACGGGCGGATAATACCTGCGGCCACGGAGTCCCGGATATACCGTTCCATTGTCTCTCTCTCGGGCTGGGACAGATTGTAGAGGCGGCTCGCAGGTAAGGGGGCCCCAGGCAACAGGTCAATGGTGCAATCGTAGGGGCTGTGCGGAGGTAGGGAGAGGGCCCGGTCCTTGTTGAAGACCTCCCGCAGGTCTTGGTACTCCTCCGGAACCACCGACAGGTCCAGGGCCTTGGGAACGGGACCGCTCAGTGGGGAGGCCCCCTCCACAGGAGACCGGGCGGACCGCAGACACCCAGCATGGCAGTCGGAACTCCACCCCGCGATCTTGCCCCAGACCCAGTCGACGACCGGGTTGTGGGCCCGAAGCCAGGGGTAGCCCAGCACCACCGGCGAGGAAGGGGTGGCAATGACGTAGAATCTGCGGGACTCGTGGTGGTTCCCGGATAACAGCAGAGTAACAGGTTCCGTGACGTGAGTTACTCGTGCTAACAGCGAACCATTGAGGGCGCGAGCAGTGAGGGGGTGATTCAGAGGCTCCAGGCTGATGCCCCACTGCTCCGCCAAGTGGCGGTCGATAAAATCCTCCTCGGCCCCGGAGTCCACCAAGGCCTGGACAGGCAGAGTCCTAGAGTGGAGACAGAGGGTGGCCGGGAGCTGCAGTCTATTACAGTTCGCTGGGATCTGTGACTGACCCACCAGTACTCCCAGGGCTACTGGTGGGCTCTCTCTTTTGGCCGGGCTGGACAGGCGGCGACGAAGTGTCCCCTCCGCCCGCAGTAGAAGCACTCCCCAGCCGCACGGCGTCGTATGCGCTCCTCGGCCGTGAGACGCGCCCTCCCGATCTGCATGGGCTCCTCCGCAGTCGGTGACGGGGAACGGACCGTGGACCGCACGGGAGAGTGTCGAGCCTGCCGCCGCCGCTCCTGCAGACGGTTGTCGATGCGGTTGGCTAGCGTGACCAACGCCTTGAGGTCCGAGGGCTCGTCCCGTGAGGCCAACTCGTCCTTAAGTGTGTCGCGGAGCCCCTTGGCAAAAACCGCTTTAAGCGCGCTGTCGGACCAGTCCACCTCCGCGGCGAGTGTCCAAAACTCCACGGTGTAATCCGCCACAGTCCTGGAGCCCTGAGTGATGGCGAGTAAGCGGGAGGCGGCGTCCGCACGATAGTGAGGGTGACTGAAAATGAGCTTGAACTCATTAATAAAAGCCTCGAAGTCCGTAGTATCCAACGCGGAGTTAGAGAACCTAGCCTCCGCCCATTGGAGCGCCCTGCCCCGGAGCAGCCCACATACGTAACGCGTCTTGGATGCATCGGTGGGGAAACGGGCCGGGCGCTGCTGGAACATGGAGCGGCATTGAAAAAGAAACCCCCGACAGAGGTCCGGCTGCCCCGCAAACGGCTCCGGATCGGTGCTCCTGGATTCCGGAGGGTGGAGCGGAGCAGCGGGTCCCGCGGCGACAGCAGCGGGAGAGAGGTGCGTGAGCAGCGTGGTGACCTGATTGCTGAGCTGGGACACCTGCTGCACCAGGGACTGGTTCTGCTGCAGCAGGTTCTGGATGGTCCTCTCGTGCTGACCGAGCACGTCACCGTGGTGCGTAAACGCCTGCTGAAGCGTGGTGTCTGGTCTTGAGTCCGCTTGGTCCATTTCTGGCCGGAACGTTCTGTCGTAACCAGCAGGGTGTAAGGACCAAAGTTGCGGGACTCACGAAGTTTTACAATGTCTTTATTCACAATAAATGTTCATCGAAATCAAAGTTCATAGAAGTGTTCATAGAAACCAGAGTTCATAGATCCCCATGGCCGGGAAAACGAGGTAGCTTCATAACGTAGCGTCTGGTATACACAGCTCATTAATCAACGTAGCTGGGGAGCGTGGGTGCGGATCGTGAGCGCAGAGGGACACAGTGCACGGCAGTGAAGATACAAGACGTACCAGGGCGGAGGTGCGGGTGCTGGAGTAGTCTGGAGTAGTCTGGAGCAGGTTCTGGGACGGAGATGTGAAACGCGGACGTTCCGGCGCCGAGTGACTCGTCCGAACCCCTCTTATCCACGGCAGGTGGCGTTGATTGTGCTGATGGGGAGCAGGTGCGCGTGGGAGGAGTCCGGATTCCGCCCAGCTCCGGAGACAGACAGGTGAGGGAGGGGGGAAGACGAGGACACGGGGAGAGCAGAGCAGGAACCGTGACACTTCAGCGTCATCTAAGATGAACTTGTGTTAATAGCTTCATAAAGCGGTGCCATTATTCAACAACAAGATGTGGTTGTTGCCAGTTGAAAGCCATAACATTAATATGGCAAGTGTGTGTAGCCAATCCCAAACAAGCACTATTGAGAGTCAATATTTCTTTCAAAAACCATAGTTCTCCCATAGAGTTATATCATCAAATTCTAGACCATAACCTATAGAACCTGAGACCCTCTTGTTGTGAGGCGTTGGTACTCACCAGATGAGCTGACAGCCATAGAGTCGTAGATGATCTTACAGGTCTTGAGCAGCGTCTCGATCTTCCTCTGGGGTGAATACTCGAGGTGAAGGTTACTCAGTTTGAGGCTGATCTTCTCCATGGCTGAAGCCTCGGGGACAGCAGTGGTCACTCCTAAAGCTGTGGTGGTGCTGCTCAGGACAGTAGACTGAGGGAACAAAATGTATTTAAAGACTCATGTGTCATATGCGTAGAGTTCAAACTGTTTGTGTTGTACTTGATTTTGGGCCAGTTTTTCCAGGCTGCCACTGTCACTGTGTAGTTTCTCCAGACACTGGTAAATGGGCTCTCTCAGAGGTTTCAACACACTCTTACACAGAGCAGCTTCTGCAATACTCTCTGCAAAATACACAATAATGTGATTATTATTGATAACAAGTTCATATCACGTTGACATCTGCATGATTAAAACATGCAAACACATGTACTCTTAAGTGTTATATACCACTAAAGACAGTCAGAGGGAAACTGGAGGACACCAGAGCAGACAGTAACCTTACACAGTGATGTGATTGGACCAGTAACAGAGACGGACTGTTTAGTTAGTAAAAAACATGCAGAAGGTCAGAGCTTTATGCATTTGGACAGAGATGTCTGTGCTTTTCTCTTAGCTGGATGTTCTGTTGTTGACACTTCGACCAATCAGATTCAAATTTATGTCATGACGTTCTGCCTTTTCACCGTTACAGGCTGATAATGTGTAGAACTCAGTTCAGAGTTACACACATCAATCTGGTGTGAGCCAGGTTACCCATACGGGGAGAAACATGCAAACTTCACACAAAAAGGTGCGAAGAATGAGTGCCAGCTGCTCAGTCACTGGCAACAATTAGTTAATATAATTATTATTATGACAGGCATACTCTGGTCTGATGTAGCCCCCTCCCTCTTCCCCTGCTCTTGCCCCTACTCTTGCCCCTGCTCCTACCTCTGCTCCTGTCTGCTCCTGTTCCTGCCCCTGCTCCTGTCCCTGCTCCTGTTTGCCCCTGCCCCACCCGTCCCTGCTTCTGCTCTAGCCTCTGCTTCTGTCTGCCCCCCTGCTTCTGTCTGCCCCTGCTCTGGCCCCTGCTCCTGCCTGCCCCTGCTCCTGCCCCTGCTCTTGCCCCTGCTCTTGCCCCTACTCTTGCCCCTGCTCCTACCTCTGCTCCTGTCTGCCCCTGCTCCTGGCTGCCCCTGCTCCTGTTTGCCCCTGCTCCTCCCCCTGCCCCTGCTTCTGCTCTAGCCTCTGCTCCTGTCTGCCCCTGCTCCTGTCCCTGCTCCTGGCTGCCCCTGCTACTGTCTGCCCCTGCTCTTGCCCCTGCTCTTGCCCCTACTCTTGCCCCTGCTCCTACCTCTGCTCCTGTCTGCCCCTGCTCCTGCCCCTGCTCCTGTCCCTGCTCCTGGCTGCCCCTGCTACTGTTTGCCCCTGCTCCTCTCCCTGCCCCTGCTTCTGCTCTAGCCTCTGCTCCTGTCTGCCCCCCTGCTCCTGTCTGCCCCTGCTCTTGCCCCTGCTCCTGCCTGCCCCTGCTCTCACCCCTGCTCTTGCCCCTACTCTTGCCCCTGCTCCTACCTCTGCTCCTGTCTGCCCCTGCTCCTCCCCCTGCCCCTGCTTCTGCTCTAGCCTCTGCTCCTGTCCGCCCCTGCTCTTGCCCCTGCTCCTGCCTGCCCCTCCTCCTGCCCCTGCTCTTGCCCCTGCTCCTGTCAGTGTGAATTTTTGAGGCATTACCCAGTTTGTCCTGAGCATACTGGTGCTGTTGTTCCATCATGCTGTGTAGCTCTGTGCTCTGCAGGAGGTAGCTCTTGAGTTGAGTCATCATCTGTCTGATCTCCTGGAGCAGCTCTGTGGAGGAGGCATGCCTTGACATTGTTTCCAGGGTGAAGGCACGGTGCTCCTTCACCTGAACACATGAGCTCCTATTAATGACATCTCAAAATTTTCAAGATTTTGTTTGTGGTTGTGGGGTTGCACAATTTAGGGAAAAAATCACATTCTTGTGATTATGAACTGATAAACTTATACAAGAAAACAGAACTTATACATTTCAGAACATGTTTGTAGATACAGCGGCATTGTTCAATAAAAATACAGGATGTTTTGTTCTTTGCTAGGCCTGGCACAATAACAAATAAATAATTTTAAAAAAGCAAACCTGTTGTTAACACTAGCGGGAGCAACCCCGGGGAAAGAAGGCAACTAATTTGTCTGTTATTAATGTTCATATCTTGATTTACAGACACAATAGTGAAATTAAAGCCGCAAGCGGCATCGAACGGCCCTCGCGGGCCGTGCTTTGCACTCGGCCGACCCAGCACTTCCTGTGGGTGGCGCTGACACGCCACTTGCCTCTGGTTTATTACGGCTTTGGGCTGCATTTGCCACCAAACAAGTCAAAAGACATTCGAAGCGCTGATGCACAAAATGGAAAAATAAGGTTTTTTCCAGGCATCGCCATGGCAACACTGTGCAAAATACAAAGTTGGCCCCCTGGACTTTTTTGACGGGAACAATCTGAAGAATCACTGTGCCAAATTTCATGTTCGTCGTTGAAGGTAATAAGTCGTTATAAGACTTTGAAATGTACAAAAATTTGGAAATTTTCCCATTAGGATAACATGGGCTGTTTTGTGCGGTGTTTTTGTGCGAATGACATCGATGTCCGCCATTGACCTCCCATTGACTTCCATTCATTTTAGCAGTAATAAAGATGATGGGGCTTGGATAGGGCTCGATGTCAGGAGTGTGTTTGGGGACATGAGCGCTTCGAGCTGCGTGCCGACATGCTAGCAACAACAAATATGCATGTCCCATGCCTACGGCATGGGTTGATAGGATACAGGAGTCTGTGCACGGTGCGACAAGGCCACAAAGTTGTGCACTTCACCCATGCACTCATCGTTGCGGAAGCAATAGGCCCTGGGCTCGGGCCTAATAAAAAAAAAATAATATTTTTAGCAAAAACAATATACCCGATAACATTAGAAACACATATTATACGTTTTTTGAAAGCTCTGGACTTTCCCCACGTCACCGCAGACACGCCCGTCATTCGCCATAACGTCGCGGTCCGCCATTGACCTCCCATTGACTTCCATTCATTTTAGCAGTAACAAATATGGCCCATGCCTGCGGCAATGGGGCTTGAATAGGGCTCGATGTCAGGAGTGTGTATGGGGACATGAGCGTTTCACACTGCGTGCGTCAACATTGAGTCAATGGGCTTCGCCCAATGACTCAATGTTGATGCTTCCATGCTAGCAAGAACAAATATGCATGTCCCATGCCTACGGCATGGGTTGATAGGATACAGGAAGAAGCACGGTGCCATGAAGTTGCGCACTAACGCGGCCATCATTCACCATGACGTCGGGGTCCGCCATAGACCTCCCATTGACTTCCATTCATTTTAGCAGTAATAAAGATGGCCCATGCCTGCGGCATGGGGGCTTGGATAGAGCTCGATGTCAGGAGTGTGTTTGGGGACATGAGCGCTTCGCGCTGCGTGCGTCAACAATGTTGACGCTGACATGCTAGCAAGAACAAATATGCATGTTGCTAGGATACAGGAGTCTGTGCACGGTGCGACAGGGCTTCGCCCATGCACTCATCGTTGCGGAAGAAATAGGCCCTACGTATGGGCTCGGGCCTAATAAAAACCTTAGGATCATGTAGAGCGGGTTAATACGAACATTTAAGACCAAAATGACAAGGCTGACTGCATTAATTACAGAGAGAGGGGTGATGATTTCGATGGAGCCGGAAGCGCACTTTTTTACCTTGCTTACTTACTATTTGGAACGTGGCGGCTAGCAGGTTAGCTACGTCCATTTATATATAGTCATTATTAGTTTATCAATAGTGGTGTCAAAACTTCATCTTGTGTCCTTCGCTTGGACTCAGTCTCATTTCTTGTCTTGTCTGAATTATGTCTTATCCCATTTCGAACTTTTAAAACTCTTAGCTTTTTTGATTGTTTGCTTTATGTTGACTTTTTGCGTGTGTTTGGGGTCAAGAGTTGGGTTAGTGGCTTGGGACCTATGTTTTAGGTATTTCTATTTTGTTTTCATTTTTAATACTATTGCATTGTTTGATGTTCTATTTTATCTGTTATATATATATATATATATATATATATATATATATATATATATATATATATATATATATATATATATATATATATATATATATAAAATAAATACATTTTAGTTAGGTAATATGGCACAAATATCATAATCATCACTCTTGACTGACCAGATTGCCGAAGTAGCTGGAGGGGTCCCTTGCGAGCTCCACTATCCTCTGTGTGAGACGCCGGTCGTGGCTGATGAGGCCGGTCAGGACTGAGGACAAACGGTGACGAGCTCGGCCGAGTATCACTGTGGTTGGAGTCCGCTTCACTCTGGCTTTAGGGCTGCGGCTCTCTGCACAACGACTGCATGAAAACAATACAACTCAAGCTAGGTTTATGTCAGAACAATTTAGACCTCAACATGGCAACACAATTCATTGCAAGTTTTTCTTGATGGTGTTCGTTCTTGATTTTAATTATCTGAGCACATGACACAAACCAAACTGCACACAGAAATCGGTATTTGAATCTGCACAGAGGCTTCTTGCCGTAAGGCAGGAGTGATAATTGTGTTATAATGTTGTTTCTACTTCAAAATTATATGGAAAAGCTTTTGTTTCTTTCCCAAATGTTCAAGTCATTCTGCCTTGGTTCACATAGAACCATAAAGTCTTTGGTCCTGTTAGCAGCACTTAAAACCCTTCACTACAAAACATCTGTTGTAATCATAGTGCTAATAGCTATGCTGCAAATTTACCATTTAAACAAGCTCCATTACCCCAAGCTGCCAGAAGTGGGTGACTCACACAAGTATTGTCATACAAATTAATAGTGGGTACAATTTTCTATATGCAATTTTTTTTATTATAACTGAAAAATGTTAAATAGGCTACTAAAGGCAATGTATCCAAAAGTATAAATAAAAACAAAAAATTGAAATAAGTGTAATATACATACTTTTTCAAATGTATACACTACTAAAGGAATATTAATTTGATTGAAATAAGGGTTTAACTAAGTATAGCATGAACACTGTTAAATTTTCGATATTGTAAGTATTAAGTCAACATACCTTTGCTCATGTGCCTCTGCCTCTTCCTCAGTGCTGCTCGTGGAGGCTGAGTCTGGATCGTTTACCAAGACAGCGCCCCCCTGTGGTGAGTATAGCGACACATCGGGCCGGCGTCCTGCAGAAGGAGGGGGCAACCTGTCCCCTTCTGTTCCTCCTCCTCCCCCTGCTCCTGCCTGGGTAGGACAGTGAGGAGAATCGGGGGTCTGTGATTTGCGTCTCGGTGGGGGTACTGGGCGACTTGGTTTCTTTACTAACAAAGAAGTGCCAGATTTTTGTTTATCCTCTGTCGCATCGTTTTCTGCATCCCCCTCTTCCCGTTGTTGTTGGCAACCGCTCTCTTTTTCCAATTGTGCTGCTGCCCTGATTCTTTCACTCCTCTCCTCTCCCTGCTCTCCGACTGCTGCCCCCTCTTTTTCATTTGTCAAATTATGTCCCTTCTCTCTCTCCATCCCCTCTGCTTTTTCCCTCTCTCTATCACTGCTTTTCCTGGAGGAGCGTAGGGGAGCGCGAGGGACTGGCGGACCTGCTCGGTTCTGAGGCATAGGAGGCCGTGACGGAGCATTTGAAGTGGATTTTTTATCGGTTTTATCTTCTGCTACTTTGATTTCTTTGATTTCGTCCTTTTTGTCAGGTGCCGAAGATTGTGATGATGGTGTAGGTGAAAACAGGAGACCCATCCCACCCGAAACACTGGGAGGTCGCGGAGGGGGACGTTTATATTTCATCTCCAAATGGGGATTGCTGTGAACTTTGACCCCCAGGTTGACCTTCTCGGGGGTTTCTCCGTTGTGCAGGGGTGATGTGGTGTTCTGGGAGGTGGCTTCTTCAGGTTTGGGGGAGGTACATGTCTCAGGCTTGTCTGGTGTAATTGGATTTTCTTCAACAATAACTGGATTCAGATGCAAATAGGTCCTGCTCCACTCCGAGCCGCTGCAGTCGTTTTTAGAATGAAGATGCAGGTCTGATGTCCAGAAATCTAAAAACAACAGAGAAATGTGCTAAGTTTGACATATGACAGAGCCAAAGTGTTACCACTAAGATTTACAACTTCTTATTCAATGTTTGTTTTCAGAACATTCTGCATAGACATAGATACATTTTCTGCTATATTGTGGAATATTACAGTCAAAGATTGGCCATCACTGTCTATTAAAAGAGAACAGCATTGTATGACATGTATTTATAAGGGACTACTTCAAAAACTGCCAGAATGCCTCACCTGCTTGTTAATCATTGATACCAGAACATTTAATACCAGATCACATGACGGCATACGTCTAAGGACGAGCCGCACCAAACAGAGACATGAAAAAAGCTTTTCGCTATTTTGCTTCACAAAAATGGAACACATGGAAAAGCAAAGCTGGATGCATTAATGACACAATCACACTTTAATAATCTGGTAACAAACTATTGCGCACACACCGGCTCCAGTTTTTAATGTTTTATATGGACTTGTGTACTTGTTTTGTTTGTATTGTATTTAAAACTGGGCGCCCATGGAAAAGAGAGCCCAGGTGCTCTCATTGGGTTACCGTGTATAAATAAAGATAAAGAAAGAAAGGAACAACATTTCTACCTAGGCTCACCTCCAGGTCAAATAAGAGTTTGTGGAGATGCAAGCTCACTGCCAATAAGGATGCATGTTTTCATATGTTTTTTCAGTGTAATATGCACAACCAAAATGAAAAAAACATGCTATCAGTTTAGCCTATTTTTTGGCTAAAAAGTTACATACTCTGGCTTTAAAGGAACTGTATGTAGTCTGTGCTCTTACAGTTTTAAAAAGATATTACAATCGCAGCTGATCCTGGTTTGCTAGTTCTTTATGTTTTTTTCATCCTCAGTGTATGAAGAGCATATACTGCAGAAGTGATTCATGATTGGCAGGAGGCACTGGAGTTTAAATAGTGATGATTCAGAGAAGCATTTTAGGTTCGAACCAACAGTTTTTGTAATTAAGAATAGATCAGTATGACAACTGTTATTAATAAAAACTATATTTCATTTGAACATGTTTATTTTGTATCTGGGGACATAGACAGATCATGTTTATGGAATTTGAAATCTAAACCTTAAATACAGTTTCTTTGAAAGGGTCTGAACCCATGTTTATAATTGTATGGAAAACTGGAGTACACAAAAATAACTTATTTAAATACAGGGAGAACATGCAAACTCCACATAGAGAAGCAGGAATTGCCTTTACTTCTAAATAAATGTTATCTACATCTTCAAAAAAAAAAAAAAAAAAAAAAAAAACAACAAAATGATTGCAGTTATTCAAATGTAATCAGCACAATGCTTTTTGAGTTGAGTTGTATTTTGAGTCTCTATATTCACGTCCTCACCACACATTTCATCACTAAAAGAGAGGGCCCTGTAGAACTGTGTACTGTAAGCCTAACCTTTAATCATTACCTTGACCCTCTCATTCAGCTCAAACTAATATATTTACTTTTTCCAGTGGCGGCGATGACTTCGAGCTCCTCCCTTTTTGTTGCCGTGGTGATGGCCTGCGGTAACCTTAGCGACAGAGGAAGGATGTCCCTGGATCAGAGAATGAAGACAAAACGGTAAAACAGAAACTAGTGCAATAGGAGTAAACAATAGGAGTAAAGTGTGTCATTATTTTGCTTACACGTGTTATTTTTATATTTATTTAAAGTACCCATTTGTAACCTGCATACAGCCTTTCTGCACAGTTTATATGGTATAACAATTACAACTGAACCTGTGTTGCTAGAGCCCAAACCTGCAGATAGAGCACACATACAAGTTTGTCTCATTCAGAAAAGAAGGGTCCTGCTGAGAAAGGACATTAGCACATATTGGCAGCCACCTGACCGTCTGTCTGCCCCTGGGCTGTGGAGGCTTCAGTATTAACAGTGAAGGAATAGTGCAATATAAAGTATCTTACAAAGTGCTACATATGTTAATCCAGTGTGTGAAAAACTGTGACTACACCCTGAGTGTTAGCAGTTTTAGGAAGAGTGTGTCTTGTTTTAGGCATGTTTGTGTTACCTGCTGACACAGTAGAAAGAGATGAGTTTGACGATGTCATCAAAAAACAGGAAGGAACCGTCCAAATGGAGAACTAAAACAGGAAATACAGTCATGACTACAGTCAGGGCTAAACTGTGGTTAGCATGTATTATACACAGAATTCAGTGCGATTAGATTAGCATAGCGACTATAGCGACTAACAATTCACAACAACATATTCTATCTCTTGAATTGTTGGCTCTCATAAATTGGTTGAGTTCACATTACTCTACAGTGCTGTGAATTCAGATGGAACGCAGAAGCCTATTTAATACATAAATGATACTTTGCAGTGACATCAGGCTCGAGCGGGGTGTTAACATGTATGTCAGTGGTGGAATGTTCAGCCGTTACCATGGTGAACAGATTTAAAGAGCACATTTCCAGGTGCCTGTGATCAATCTGAGCATTTATGGTCCTGTTAAGGAGTTTAAGTTGAGAGTGACAGACTGTTGGCTAATGCTAGCTAGCTTGTGATTGTAATGTTATGTGAGAGGGACATTTGGTCTTTATGGAGAGATTGTGTTCAAACAAAACTAAGTCTAACTTGAGTTACAGAGCTTCAGACAGAGCAGTGCCTACAGTTAGCTTCACACCGACAGGGAATGTTGATGACATCAGCTGCAAAGTGCTAATATGGGAGATTTACTGTTTTATAGACAAGTCCATATAATGATGTTTGCCTAATGCAGCCACCTTAGACCCTACCCTGAAATTACACAGATTTTCACTATAAACAAGGTCAGTTTTCAGATTAGAAAGTTGTGATGTCAAGTGAACACAACCTACTGTAGCAAAATAAAGTTATATTCTGTCAAATGGACACAAATATAAAAATATTCACTCTTAACAACTCAATGTTCTTTTGCTCTGAACCATAGAGTGTATAAAGAACTTGAGTGTGATATCACCCACAAGCTCATTGAGGCTAGCAGTTATGGCAGCCAATTTGGAGCAGTGGAAGGTAGTGGTCCTTCCATCTCACACCACTGGTTTAGCGGGGAGCAGGCGCTTAGCAACTTTGTCATTCAAGCCTGTAGCTAATGCTAGCGGAAGTGACCTCAGGGAAATAAAACGCCTAATTTGTGACACATTCTGGTACATGGTCCAATCAGAGTAATGCATTCTGAATACTTTTACACCAAGCTGTATTTCAATTATAGTGTAAAAACGCAACATAGGATTAAAAACAGCTGTATGTTTGTTTTGCTGTTTGTTCTGAAATTGTTTATAACTCATTGGAGAGAGAAAGACTGCACATGCCTCACCACAAATGCAACATTTTCTATTTCTCTCTCTCAAATTGTGCAGTTTGAAGCCTAATTTGTGTTATCAGGGACTGCCATATACTGCACCAAATAAAATAGTAGCTGTACAAGAATACAGTTACTCAAAGTTAGTATTCAGACTATGTTTTCTTGGTAGATGTATTCAGTTACTTCCAACGCTGGGGATTACACAGACACCTTTCTAGCATTCTGTCTGAGTTTCGTGTTTTGAAGTCCTCACATGCCCCGTGTTGTTTCACTGTCAGGTTCTGCACCGCTGAGTCGTGTTGGTCGGACTTTTGGACAGACAGCGTCACACCCCTCTCCTCTGCGCCGTGAACCAAGAACACCTGCGAATACCAACACAGCTGTCAGCACTCAGGTCAGAGCACACACACACAAGGCAACAGCAGGAATACAGCCACATCAAACTCAAAACAAACACTGTTATTGTGTCATTGAGCAAGACACTTCCACCACCTCCTTTGTGTATGAGTGGTTGGAGACTAGGGCTGCAGGATCAATCAAATTTGTATTGACTTCCAAATTCAGTCATGTCTGATTGTTAATAATCAGCTTGGGTTTTTAATGGAAGAGTCTAGAGCCAATTCTCTGTCAGTAAAACCATGCGGTTTGAAGCAAAGTCTTGTAAGAGTAAGGTTACTTCAGAATAATATTACTCAAGTAGAAGTACAACGTAGTGGGCCACAAAATTACTCCAGAAGGAGAAAAAAGTCCAGATAATGATGGGATGGGTTATTTCGTTCTACTTATAACACTTGTATAATGCACCATCTTAGTTAATATGCACTGACATAGAATGTAATTACAGACATATTCACCATAAATCCGATCAGTAACTGTCGGGAGGTAACAAGTTTTTGTAATTTGAAGGACAAAACATGAAATAATGCACAAATTCTACCATTTTCAAAGGACAGAAAAACTAAATCATATCTGAATGAGCTGCAAGAAACACAAATGTTCAAATTATTTCATATTGTTACATAAAACTCAAGTCACTTTAGACACACTCACAGAGGGAAGAGAAACCACAACATTTACTCGAGTAAGAATACTGCTACTTCAATACAAATATTACAAACTACTACAACTAAAAGTATGCTGCTAGAAAAGTACATTTTTTATGTCCTGGTTTAGTCCTGGTTTAGTCCTGGTTTAGTCCTGGTTTAGTCCTGGTTTAGTCCTGGTTTAGTCCTGGTTCAGTCCTGGGTCAGTCCTGGTTCGGTCAGACAGTTAGGCTGCAGGTGTGTCCAGGACTAAACCAGGACTAGTCCAGGTTCTATCCTGGTTCAGTCCTGGTTTAGTCCTGGTTTAGTCCTAGTTTAGTCCTGGCTTAGTCCTGGTTTAGTCCTGGTTTAGTCCTGGTTTAGTCCTAGTTTAGTCCTAGTTTAGTCCTGGTTTAGTCCTAGTTTAGTCCTGGTTTAGTCCTGTTTAGGCCTAGTTTAGTCATGTTTATTTCTGGTTTTGTCCTGCTTTAGTCCTGCTTTAGTCCTGATTTAGCCCTGCTTTAGTCCTGGTCCATGGTAGTGGATCTCTCCTTCACTGTTTTGTTTTTTTGGCCTTGCCAAGAAGGAGGGTCTAAGGATGGGGATGTTCTTCTTATTACTTTTTTATTGTTTTGGAATGGAATTGAATTAAAACAGGTTTATGAGACAGGGTTCTTGGAAGTGTTCATAGATGATCAGATATGCTAAAAGCCATAGGTACAGTACATCAGGAGTAAATATGGAAAACTGTTGGTATACTTTATATAACCAAATCTGTATAGAATAAGAAATGCCTGTATGTATGTTATTATTAGATTCTATGCATCACTTGTGCTTCCTTGTCTGTCTTATTGCTCGGAAATGTGAGGAAATGCCTGTAAAACAAACATAGATCTTATAGTTAAACTACAGATCACGGCAATGCATGAATAAATCTATGAATATGTATGTATGTAAATGTATAGACATAGTGAAGTTAATAGGTTTGAGAGTTCTGCGCTGTATTGTGAACAGGAATACTTCTGTCGGGACGCAGTCCTCCTTTCAATGAACAAACAGTCGGTAGAGCTTAAGAACTAATGTGATCAAAAGATGTGTGTCTGTTTTAAGAGTAGGACTTTGGAATGATCTCGATGATGAATTGAAGTTAATTAAAACTTTATATACAAAATTAATTCATGTTTTAAACTGTTGACTCTTGTTATGTGACTATAGTGTGTGATGTCTAGGCCTGTCACGATGATAACATAGACTCATCATTCAATATATGAAGCTGGAACTATATATTTTGGGGCTGAGTATTTATCATGAGGACTTTTTGTCTTTAAAACTTGGAAGATTTGGGGTATTTTTTGTTGTAGTGCGAAAAGATTTAAGCAGTGGTTTAGTCCTGGTTCAGTCCTGGTTCTGTCCTGGTTCAGTCTTAGTGTAGTCTTGATTTAGTCCTGGTTTAGTCCTGGCTAAATCCTGGTTTAGCCCTGGTTTAGTCCTGGTTCAGTCCTTATTTATTCCTGGTTTAGTCTCAGTTTAGTCCTGGTTTAGTCCTGGTTTAAACCTGGTTTAGTCCTGGTTCAGTCCTTGTTTAGTCCTGCTTTAGCCTTGGTTTAGTCCTGCTTTGGTCTTGGTTTAGTCTTGGTTTAGTCTTGGTTTAGTCCTGGTTTAGTCCTTGTTTAGTCCTTGTTTAGTCTTGGTTTAGTTCTGCTTTGGTCCTGGTTTAGTCCTGGTTTAGTCCTGGCTAAGTCATGGTTTAGTCTTGGTTTAGTCTTGGTTTAGTCTTGGTTTAGTCTTGGTTTAGTCTTGGTTTAGTTCTGCTTTGGTCCTGGTTTAGTCCTGGTTTAGTCCTGGCTAAGTCGTGGTTTAGTCCTGGTTCAGTCCTTGTTTAGTCCTGCTTTAGCCTTGGTTTAGTCCTGCTTTGGTCTTGGTTTAGTCTTGGTTTAGTCTTGGTTTAGTCCTGGTTTAGTCCTTGTTTAGTCCTTGCTTAGTCTTGGTTTAGTTCTGCTTTGGTCCTGGTTTAGTCCTGGCTAAGTTGTGGTTTAGTCCTGGTTTAGTCTTGGTTTAGTCCTGGTTTAGTCCTGTTTATCCATCCATCCATCCATCCATTTTCTTCCGCTTATCCGGAGCCGGGTCGCAGGGGCAGCAGTCTAAGCAGGGACTCCCAAACTTCCCTCACCCCAGACACGTCCTCCAGCTCCTCCGGTGGGACCCCAAGGCGTTCCCAGGCCAACCGAGAGACATAGTCCCTCCAGCGTGTCCTGGGTCTTCCCCGGGGCCTCCTCCCGTTAGTCCTGGTTTAGTCCTGGTTTAGTCTTGGTTCAGTCCTTGTTTAGTCCTGCTTTAGTCTTGGTTCAGTCCTTATTTAGTCCTGGTTTAGTCTCAGTTTAGTCCTGGTTTAGTCCTGGTTTAAACCTGGTTTAGTCCTGGTTCAGTCCTTGTTTAGTCCTGCTTTAGTCTTGGTTTAGTCCTGATTTAGTCCTGGTTTAGTCTTGTTTTTGTCCTGGGGAGTAGATATCTCCTTCACTGTGGTTCTCCTTGAGAATCACTGTGGTTCTCCTCGATTGTGTTTAATTTTTTAGTTTTTCCTGCAGGAGGAGGGTCTAAGGACAGGGGGCCCTCTGGGACAGTTCTCCATTTGTTTGTTTTGTCTGTTTCACTGTCGATTTTCAAACTTTCTGTTGGTTAAATCAATTATCTTGTTCAGTCCTAAGAGGTGACTGCTGATGTGATTTTGGGCTTTAGAAAAATAACTTGAATTGAAATTGAACTGAAGACCTAATGAAATCACAAATCGCAATGGATCAGTATGAAAACAGATTCACATTCCTTTAAATTAATCTAAGTTACCCCAGGTTGCTCCTCCTTCAAGATGCTGGTAACTTGGTCTTGGGTTAGTCCTTTTGGCCGCCATATTGGAGAGGTCTGTTCAAGCTTGTCTGTCAGGCTCAGAGCTGGAGTCTCAGAGGTCTTCAAAGGGTCAAAAGTTGAAGAATCAGACTTAGGAAATATTTTGGTTGGTGGGGATGCATCATGGACAGGAGGCACTGGATTTACAGGGGTGGGAGACAGAGGAGGGGGTAAGTTAAGGGGAGGGTTGAAGCATGGGGTTTTGACTGTGGGGGGTAAAGGGGGCGATAGAGAGGGAGAGCGGGGTAGGTGTGGGGCTGGTTTTGGAGTGGGAGGGGGAGGAGGTTTGGGTCGAAATGGTCGTGACGGAGCAGAGGAGGGAGACAGAGAAGATGGGGAAGAGGAGAGGGCGATCAGAGGACCAGACTGCCTGCAACACACAAGAAAAAAAACACATTTGAAATACATACGGACAGTGTTTCTCAAACGAGCTCTTTCAGGTGGAAATCAGACAGCTATTCAGTTTGTGGGTTGGAGTTTATATTATCCACTTTTCTGTCCTCCTTGGTTTAGACCTGGATTACCTCTGGATTAGTCCTGGAACAGTCCTGTTATAGATTTGGTTTAGACCTGGTTTAGTCCTAGATTAGATTTGGAATAGTCCTGTTATAGACTTGGTTTAGATCTGGATTAGCCCTGGATTAGTCCTGGAATAGTCCTGTTATAGACTTGGTTTAGATCTGGATTAGCCCTGGATTAGCCCTGGATTAGCCCTGGATTAGCCCTGGATTAGCCCTGGATTAGCCCTGGATTAGTTCTGGAATAGTCCTGTTATAGACTTGGTTTAGCCCTAGATTAGACCTGGAATAGTCCTGTTACATTTATTTTTAATTTTTATTTTACCTTTATTTTACCAGGCAAAACATTTTCTTATTTACAATGTTGGCCTGGGCATGCCAGAGCAGCCAAGGGAAGAGGAAGGGGAGTTAACACAATAAAACACTCAACATCATTTCATTAAAACATAAAACAAACATTTACATCTGTCTCTAAAAATCTCCTTTCGTATCATTAGTAAAACATTTACACATGTCTTTAAAAATTATCTTCAGTTTACATTTAAAAGCAGAAAGAGAAATTAAGGAGTCCAGTTTAAGTGAGCTTTGAGCCAAATTCCAATCATTAGCAGCAGCGCATCGGAATGACATGAGGCCAAGAGAAGACCTAGACTTAGGAACTTTCAGTTTGATGAGCTGTGAGGACCGAGTGTTGTATCTGGAGGGAGACTCTTGTACGAGCAGCTGACTTAGAGCATGGTTTTATAGACAAACATAAGCCAATGCTTATTTTGACGAGACTGCAGTGAGGGCCAGCTCACCTGAGTGTACAGCGACAGTGATGTGTCCTAAAGGGGGCATTTTTAACACAATGGATCACAGAATGATAAATGGTATCTCATTTTGCAAGGTTACTTTTGGAAGCACGTCGACAAATGATGTCGCCATAGTCAAATTGTGGAAGAATGGACATCTCAACAATGGCACGTTTAGCTGGGATTGTAAAACAGGAGCGGTTTCTGTACAAAAACCCCAATTTAGCCTTTACCTTTGCCTCTAAGACAGCAATGTGATGATGGAAAGCTAATGTACTATTTAGCCAGATTCCCAGATATTTATAATCTCTAACCTGCTCAAGGGTGGTTCCATCTGCTGTGCCAAGAAAAGGTTTATGAGAATGAGCAATAGTTTAATACGACTAAACCAGATTGCCCTTGTTTTTTTTTTTTTTTGCATTTAGTGTCAAGTCCAGTTGCAAAAAGGCTTTCTCTACATTAAGAAATATAAAATTGTATCATCTGCATACAGGTGAACAGTTCCTTTGCTAACAGACAATGGGATATCATTAATATAAATGGAAAAGAGAGTTGGTCCCAGGACTGACTCTTGAGGGACTCCCCTGGAAACATGGAGAGGTTGAGAAAGCTGAGAGGCAATCATTACCTGTTATACTCGGTCTACTAGAAAATTTGAGAACCATGCCAGAGATTGATTGGAAACCCCAACATGGCAAAGTTTTTCCTGTAAAATGTGGTGGTTACAAACCTGGTTTAGTCCTGTTATAGACCTGGTTTACTGCTAGATTAGTTCTAGATTAGATCTGGAATAGTACTGTTACAGCCCTTGTTTAGACCCGGTTTCACCCTACATTAGACCTGGAATAGTCCTGTTAAAGACCTGGTTTAGACCTGGTTTAGCCCTAGATTAGTCCCGATATAGTTCTGTTATAGACTTGGTTTAGACCTGGAATAGTCCTGTTATAGACCTGGTTTAGTCCTGTTACAGACCTGGTTTAGTACTAGATTAGTTTTAGATTAGACCTGGAATAGTCCTGTTATAGACCTAGTTTAGAGCTGGTTTCACCCTAGATTAGACCTGGAATAGTCCTGTTATAGACCTAGTTTAGAGCTGGTTTCACCCTAGATTAGACCTGGAATAGTCCTGTTATAGACCTAGTTTAGAGCTGGTTTCACCCTAGATTAGACCTGGAATAGTCCTGTTATAGACCTAGTTTAGAGCTGGTTTCACCCTAGATTAGACCTGGAAAAGTCCTGTAACAGACCTAGTCTAGTGCTAGATTCGTCCTAGATTAGACTTGGAATAGTCCTGTTATAGACCTGGTTTACACCTGGTTTAGTCCTAGAATTAGTCCTTGAATAGTGCTATTATTGTACCTCCAGCCTTCTAAGAGGGGCCCTATGGAAACGAGGCTGTTACCGCCACCAGTACACGCCCCCTCTCTGTACTCACGTTGTTCTACAATTTTATTTCCTTAATCGGTGATACTCGTAGGATTTGGCAATGTTGCTTAGTCATTCTGGTACAAATGAAAAAAATTTGTTGCTCGCTAGTGTGATGTGCAGTTATCCATAGGGGGCGCCGACAGCATGCGGCACTTTGTTGTGATGACGTTTACGGTGACTTCAGCTCCCACTGGGCACCGCAGTTTTCTAATGCAGAAGTCGGCGGACTTGTTGCTTTTATTAAGTCGTTTTTAGATGAATATTGTGATTTAAAATGTGTAAATTCTAACATAATGATCCGCAGGTATATATATATATATATATATATATATATATATATATATATATATATATATATATATATATATATATATATATATATATATATATATATATATATATATATATATATATATATATATATATATATTTTAACATGAACATTTTTGTAGCAGATACAAAACAAATAAAACCTGTCAAAGTACAACAAAAGAAGCACTTGTTTCTGATCCTTGCTGTAATCTGCCCTTTGGGTCCCTTCATCAGTGGTTGCTGTGTAAGTGAAAACGCTTTAACACTGTGCACAGAGGGGCCTAAAGTCTCCTGTGGTTTGTGGTTTACTTTAAATAGCATCTCACATCTGAGCTGATCATCTTGTGATATGTTACCTTTTCTTTACCACTTTCTACATTTCAGATACACACAGAAGACATCAGGTATATGGTGTAAGATGTATAGATTTATGTGGCAAAGAAAATAAAAGTGAAATGACTACAAAATATTTTTGTTTATATTCACCCTTTGCTTTGTGGACAGCACTGCAAACCCTTGGGCTTCCCTCAGTGAGCTTTGTAATGCAGTGTCCAAAGCAGGGTCGATGTAAAGGCTGTTTTTAAAAGTCAAAATCTTAAGGTCTTTTGCCTTATAAGATATTTGGATGTCACACTACACGATCTGAGGACTTAAACACACATTCAATTAAATTTTATTTCTATAGCACATTTAAAATCCAATTTAAGCTGCCCAAAATGCTTCACATAAACAACAACAGACAAAAACAGAAATGCATAAATTATGACACAAAGGTAAATAACAATAAAACAATAAAAACACAAACACATGCACATGTGGAGAAGAGGTTTGTCCAAGGTTTGTCCAAGGTTTGTCTAAGTCAATCTGAGGCTCCAGGCTCCGTGTGGTAACAACTCTCTAATTACAATGGTTAGTTGAGGATAGTGCTACATGCTAGTGGTGGCTAGGGTATTTGTTAAAGTGAGTAAATGAAAGAGAATCAGGGAGAGATGGTCCCTTCTGAAGAGCGCTTGTGTTTACTGTTGGTCACACAGATGAAAGGAGGCCTCACCCTGTACCAAGTCTCTAGAAGATCAGTCTGAGACTACAGACGATATCAAGAAGCAGATTAAGTGTGACATCATCACAGACTTCGGCTCTAGTCAAATAAAGCTCATCAAGGCTAGCAGTTATAGGGGCCAATTTGGAGCAGAGTTCCATATTTGGAATTGCAACCAAAGAGCCAATCCAGAGTGAGGCTAGTGAAGGTAACGCTCACATTGCTGGTTTAGCAGGGAGTGGGCACTTAGCAACGCTATCAATCAAACCTGTTGTTAATGCTAGATAAACAGGAGAAGATGGATGGAGAGATGTTTCAAAATTTGTTGACTTTTGTCGTTTGCAATATGATATTTTCAATATAAGGGTATTTTAGGCTGGGTTCAATACTGTATTTTTTCTTTCTCCCAGCATGCATTTTGTCTTTTTTCTACTTCAAGTTTTTCAAGTATTTTTCAGATCCACTTTCTGATATTTTTGCATCATGTATCGTTTTTTTTTAAATCTACTTACAAATTACTTACAAATACAAATACAAAAAAGTCTTGTTAATGTAGATATTGTGACAAATTATGAATAACATGTCACCTACTTGTTTATGTGCGTAACCAGGTCTTGGACTTAAGTGGATCTGAACCACAATTAAAGCTGCACTATGTAACTTTTCTGGAGGAGCGTCTGCCACCTGCTCCGTGGAGACAAGTAGATGACAACACCATGCCAAGTTACAGGTCAGATCTGTGAAGAGCTGATTCCGCATCCAGTAAGAATGCATGTTTGTCAATGCATTTCTTAAACAATACAACACTTGCCACTCAACCAATGCAAGATAATGCCATACTGTGGAACATTCTGCACAAAGCAATATCGCCCCCATGTGACAAGCAGGTCACATACCCTCCTCCACAAAGGTTGCATAGTGCACCTAGTAGGTTTGAACCAGAACTAAACCAGGTCTAAACCAAAACAGAGCGTAACTATGGGGACATAACCAAGTCTATACAAGGACTTAACCTGTGTCTGAAGCTCTTTGTTAACACCTCGCACTCACATAAATGAATCTGTATTGTACATTAGCTCTGGTAGGAAACAGATGTGGGCCAGCCGACATGTTAATCTTCTATGTAAACAAATGGAGCTTGCCTCATTTGACCCTGTGAAAGCCTATCCTTCCCAGCAAAAGCTATGTTTTATCAAAAGTGAAAAATTCTTTATGAAATACTGTTGCGTTAGTCAAAAGAGTTTATTCAGTGGCTAGGGGGGTTTTGATTTGAACCTGAGACGTCTCACAGCTAATGGAAAATATGTCTTGAATTGCCACAAAGTTACATCTGTTTTTTAAGTTATGAAAGTCAACCTTTGAACATGCATTCCAGGCAAACTGCATACGCACCAAAACCGGGACTATACCAGGAATAAATCAGGACTAAACCAGGTCTAAACTAGAACCAAACCAGTTCTAAAATCAGACTATGTAACACATACCAGGGCCTAAGTAGATTACACATGCATACATCAAAAATTGGACTAGACCAGGACTTGTCCAGGATTAAACAAGGATTAAACCAGGACTACTCTAGAACTAAACCAGTTCTAAAATCAGACACAAACCAAAATTAACACAAACTAGGTAGACTTAAGTAGATCACGCTTGCATACATCAAAACTTGGACTAAACCAGGACTAAACCAGGACTCAACCAGGACTCAACCAGGACTCAACCAGGACCAAACCAGGACTAAACCAGGACTAAACCAGGACTAAACCAGGACTAAACCAGGACTAAACCAGGATTAACCAGGACTAAACCAGGACTAGACCAGGACCAAACTGAGTCTCCATAAAGGCTAAACTGGATTAAAGCTAGGATCAAACCAGGACTAATGTGAATGTACTCTGAAACAGCACATAACCAAGTCTAGGATTAAATTTGGTCAAAACCAGAACTAAACTATGTCTAAAGCAGAACTAAACCAGGTCTAAACTAGGACTAAAGCAGAACTAAACCAGGTCTAAACCGGGACTAAATTAGGACTAAAGCAGGTCTAAACCAGAACTAAAGCAGAAATAAACCAGGTCTAAACTAGGACTAAACCAGCTCTAAACCAGGACTAAAGCAGAAATAAACCAGGTCTAAACTATAACTAAACCAAAACTAAGCCAGGAACAACATGTAACATGTCTACACAGTCTACACAAGGACTAAATTGGGTGTAAACCAGGTCTAAAACATGATTTAACAAAGTCTGAACTAAAACACGTCTACATCTCTTAAATAGGACTGAAAGGGTCAAAATCAGCACAGATAGGTCTAGATAAACAACACAGTCTACAACAGGACTAAAGACTATTTCTCTAACCAAGTCTAAAATGGAATTTCGCTGGATAAAGGGAGGGATTATGGGTCTTAGGGTCTAAACCAGAACTAAACCTGGTCTAAACCTGGACTAAATTAGGTCCATACAGAACATAATGCCGTCTGAACTACCCTAAAGAGTTCCTCCAAATCGAACACATAGTTGCAATGAAACATACTATTGTTTAATTTATGAGTTATAATGCCATTTTTTTTTACATTGAACAAAAGCTGCGATTCAAAACGACTGGTCTCGCTTTGACCTATATGTTAGTCAAATGATTCACATCTGTTTTGTGTGCTTTGGCAGCTCTACTCTGCCTCCCCCTTCCTCCTTTTCCCCAACCCCCACAACTCAAAGAACTTTACGCAGTACTTTTAAATCTACATCTATACTCCCATTTACTTCACATAGGCATTTACACTCACCCAGTGTCTGCAACAATGCTCGCCTCCATCACAGCACCACTGCTTAAGTTTTGTTAGAGGCTCCTACTATGTCACTATACTGTACAAAAAAGAAAACCACACCCCTTTAGGTTCTTTGACTCCCCCTTCTCCTCCTCCTCCCTTCTTCCTGCTTCAAGCCTGAATAAGGGAAAAGTCGAAGGGGAAAATGCTTTTGTCACCACACTGTAGAAAAGTTCAAATGAGTTCTATAGCATTAGCATAGAGTAGTGCCTACTAGGTAATATTTGTTTAGACCTAGATTAAGTGATTTTAAACTCAGGCTGTAACTTTTGTGCTCCTTGCTTTGTCTGAAATGTTCAACAGTAGGGAATTAAACATATCCATCTTGCAGTTATTCCATTACAGTTGCTGCTAAAACAGTACATTGAACAACATTTTCATTGTGAGTGGGCTTGACTCTCCTTAGATCTGACCTGTAACTTGGCAACATCAGTATGGTTGTTTTCATGAAGATATTTAGACATGTTTAATGCTATATTGCGGGGAATTCAAGGATAGGGAATTTATATGGAGACAAGCAGGTGACCAAAAGGAGAATACGGTTTATTTTTAATCAATAAACCAGGACTAAACCAGGACTAAACCAGGACTGAACCTGGACTAAACTGAGACTAAACCAGGACTACATCAGGACTGAACCAGGACCAAAAGAGGATTAAAACAGGATTAAACCAGGACTAAAACAGGACTAAACTATGACTAAACCAGGACTAAACTAGGATTAAACCAGGACTAAGCCAGGACTCAACTAGGACTAAACCAGGAATAAATCAGGACTAAACTAGGACTAAACCAGGAATAAATCAGGACTAAACCAGGACTAAACTAGGACTAAACCAGGACTCAACTAGGACTAAACCAAGACTAAACTAGGACTAAACCAGAACTAAGCCAAGGACTAAACTAGAACTAAACCAGGACTGAACCAGGACTAAACTGGACTAAACCAGGAATAAACCAGCACTGAACCAGGATTAAACCAGGAGTACATCAGTGCTACATCAGAACTAAACTAGGACTAAACCAGGACTAAATCAGGACTACATCAGGACTAAATCAGGACTACATCAGGACTAAACCAGGACTAAACAAGTATAAACTAAACCAGGACTAAATAAAGACTAATCTAGCATGGACTAAACCTGGAGTACATCAAGATTTAACTAGGACTACATCAGGACCGAACCAGGATTAAACTAGCATAGACTAGTAGACCCAACCAAGCCAAAATCAGAAAGACCATTTAATTGTGAATGTTCCTGCAATGTTGCCAGATACATCAGATTGAAACTAAGGATTAGTGTATTACACCCAGTGAGTAGTATGAAGCCATGTTTATGTGCTGTTTTTGCAGTGTGGCCGTGGCTGTAGTTCTGTGTGTACTTCCACAGTGTCAGACAGGAAGAAGCTGAGCGAACTGACCTAACTTCCGCCTCTACCTCTGTTCAGTCTGCCTCCTTCACATGTAACAGTGACACTAAAGTTAGAACTGAATCCCCCTCCTCCTTCTGTAACAGTGACTTTAAATTTAGAGCTGAATCCCCCTCCTCCTTCTGTAACAGTGACACTAAAGTTCGATCTGAATCCCCCTCCTCCTTCTGTAACAGTGACATTAAATTTAGAGCTGAATCCCCCTCCTCTTTCTGTAACAGTGACATTAAAGTTCGATCTGAATCCCCCTCCTCATTCTGTAACAGTGACATTAAATTTAGAGCTGAATCCCCCTCCTCCTTCTGTAACAGTGACACTAAAGTTCGATCTGAAACCCCCTCCTCCTTCTGTAACAGTGACATTAAATTTAGAGCTGAATCCCCTCCTCCTTCTGTAACAGTGACATTAAAGTTCAAGCTGAATACCCCTCCTCCTTCTGTAACAGTGACACTAAAGTTCGATCTGAATCCCCCTCCTCCTTCTGTAACAGTGACACTAAAGTTCGATCTGAAACCCCCTCCTCCTTCTGTAACAGTGACATTAAATTTAGAGCTGAATCCCCTCCTCCTTCTGTAACAGTGACATTAAAGTTCAAGCTGAATACCCCTCCTCCTTCTGTAACAGTGACACTAAAGTTCGATCTGAATCCCCCTCCTCCTTCTGTAACAGTGACATTAAATATAGAGCTGAATCCCCCTCCTCCTTCTGTAACAGTGACACTAAAGTTCGAGCTGAATCCCCCTCCTCCTTCTGTAACAGTGACACTAAAGTTCAATCTGAATCCCCCTCCTCATTCTGTAACAGTGACACTAAAGTTTGAGCTGAATCCCCCTCCTCCTTCTGTAACAGTGACACTAAAGTTAGAGCTGAATCCCCCTCCTCCTTCTGTAACAGTGACACTAAAGTTAGCGCTGAATCCCCCTCCTCCTTCTGTAACAGTGACATTAAATTTAGAGCTGAATCCCCCTCCTCCTTCTGTAACAGTGACACTAAAGTTCGAGCTGAATCCCCCTCCTCCTTCTGTAACAGTGACACAAAAGTTCAAGCTGAATCCCCCTCCTCGTTCTGTAACAGTGACGCTAAAGTTCGAGCTGAATCCCCCTCCTCCTTCTGTAACAGTGACGCTAAAGTTCGAGCTGAATCCCCCTCCTCCTTCTGTAACAGTGACACAAAAGTTCGAGCTGAATCCCCCTCCTCATTCTGTAACAGTGACACTAAAGTTAGCGCTGAATCCCCCTCCTCCTTCTGTAACAGTGACACAAAAGTTCGAGCTGAATCCCCCTCCTCCTTCTGTAACAGTGACACTAAAGTTAGCGGTGAATCCCCTTCCTCCTTCTGTAACAGTGACACTAAAGTTCGATCTGAATCCCCCTCCTCATTCTGTAACAGTGACACTAAAGTTTGAGCTGAATCCCCCTCCTCATTCTGTAACAGTGACACTAAAGTTTGAGCTGAATCCCCCTCCTCCTTCTGTAACAGTGACACTAAAGTTAGAGCTGAATCCCCCTCCTCCTTCTGTAACAGTGGCATTAAATTTAGAGCTGAATCCCCCTCCTCCTTCTGTAACAGTGACACTAAAGTTCGATCTGAATCCCCCTCCTCCTTCTGTAACAGTGACATTAAATTTAGAGCTCAATCCCCCTCCTCCTTCTGTAACAGTGACATTAAATTTCGAGCTGAATCCCCCTCCTCCTTCTGTAACAGTGACACTAAAGTTCGAGCTGAATCCCCCTCCTCCTTCTGTAACAGTGACATTAAATTTAGAGCTGAATCCCCCTCCTCCTTCTGTAACAGTGACACAAAAGTCCAAGCTGAATCCCCCTCCTCCTTCTGTAACAGTGACACTAAAGTTTGAGCTGAATCCCCCTCCTCCTTCTGTAACAGTGACACAAAAGTTCGAGCTGAATTTCCCTCCTCATTCTGTAAGAGTGACACTAAAGTTAGCGCCGAATCCCCCTCCTCCTTCTGTAACAGTGACACTAAAGTTAGCGGTGAATCCCCTTCCTCCTTCTGTAACAGTGACGCTAAAGTTCGAGCTGAATCTCCCTCCTCCTTCTGTAACAGTGACATTAAAATTTGAGCTGAATCCCCCTCCTCCTTCTGTAACAGTGACATTAAAGTTCGAGCTGAATCCCCCTCCTCCTTCTGTAACAGTGACACTAAAGTTCGAGCTGAATCCCCCTCCTCCTTCTGTAACAGTGACATTAAATTTAGAGCTGAATCCCCCTCCTCATTCTGTAACAGTGACAGAAAAGTCCAAGCTGAATCCCCCTCCTCCTTCTGTAACAGTGACACTAAAGTTTGAGCTGAATCCCCCTCCTCCTTCTGTAACAGTGACACAAAAGTTCGAGCTGAATTTCCCTCCTCATTCTGTAAGAGTGACACTAAAGTTAGCGCAGAATCCCCCTCCTCCTTCTGTAACAGTGACACTAAAGTTAGCGGTGAATCCCCTTCCTCCTTCTGTAACAGTGACGCTAAAGTTCGAGCTGAATCTCCCTCCTCCTTCTGTAACAGTGACATTAAAATTTGAGCTGAATCCCCCTCCTCCTTCTGTAACAGTGACATTAAAGTTCGAGCTGAATCCCCCTCCTCCTTCTGTAACAGTGACACTAAAGTTAGCGCTGAATCCCCCTCCTCCTTCTGTAACAGTGACACTAAAGTTAGCGCTGAATCCCCCTCTTCCTTCTGTAACAGTGACGCTAAAGTTCGAGCTGAATCCCCCTCCTCCTTCTGTAACAGTGACACTAAAGTTAGCGCTGAATCCCCCTCCTCCTCCTGTAACAGTGACATTAAAGTTCGAGCTGAATCCCCCTCCTCCTTCTGTAACAGTGACACTAAAGTTCGAGCTGAATCCCCCTCCTCCTTCTGTAACAGTGACAGAAAAGTTTGAGCTGAATCCCCCTCCTCCTTCTGTAACAGTGACGCTAAAGTTCGAGCTGAATCCCCCTCCTCCTTCTGTAACAGTGACAGAAAAGTTTGAGCTGAATCCCCCTCCTCCTTCTGTAACAGTGACACAAAAGTTTGAGCTGAATCCCCCTCCTCATTCTGTAACAGTGACACTAAAGTTAGCGCTGAATCCCCCTCCTCCTTCTGTAACAGTGACCCTAAAGTTAGCGCTGAATCCCCCTCCTCCTTCTGTAACAGTGACATTAAATTTAGAGCTGAATCCCCCTCTTCCTTCTGTAACAGTGACACTAAAGTTCGATCTGAATCCCCCTCCTCCTTCTGTAACAGTGAGATTAAATTTAGAGCTGAATCCCCCTCCTCCTTCTGTAACAGTGACACTAAAGTTGGATCTGAATTTCCCTCCTCATTCTGTAAGAGTGACACTAAAGTTAGCGCCGAATCCCCCTCCTCCTTCTGTAACAGTGACACTAAAGTTCGAGCTGAATCTCCCTCCTCCTTCTGTAACAGTGACATTAAAATTTGAGCTGAATCCCCCTCCTCCTTCTGTAACAGTGACATTAAAGTTCGAGCTGAATCCCCCTCCTCCTTCTGTAACAGTGACACTAAAGTTGGATCTGAATTTCCCTCCTCATTCTATAAGAGTGACACTAAAGTTAGCGGTGAATCCCCTTCCTCCTTCTGTAACAGTGACGCTAAAGTTCGAGCTGAATCTCCCTCCTCCTTCTGTAACAGTGACATTAAAATTTGAGCTGAATCCCCCTCCTCCTTCTGTAACAGTGACATTAAAGTTCGAGCTGAATCCCCCTCCTCCTTCTGTAACAGTGACACTAAAGTTAGCGCTGAATCCCCCTCCTCCTTCTGTAACAGTGACACTAAAGTCCAAGCTGAATCCCCCTCCTCCTTCTGTAACAGTGACACTAAAGTTTGAGCTGAATCCCCCTCCTCCTTCTGTAACAGTGACACAAAAGTTCGAGCTGAATTTCCCTCCTCATTCTGTAAGAGTGACACTAAAGTTAGCGCCGAATCCCCCTCCTCCTTCTGTAACAGTGACACTAAAGTTAGCGGTGAATCCCCTTCCTCCTTCTGTAACAGTGACGCTAAAGTTCGAGCTGAATCTCCCTCCTCCTTCTGTAACAGTGACATTAAAATTTGAGCTGAATCCCCCTCCTCCTTCTGTAACAGTGACATTAAAGTTCGAGCTGAATCCCCCTCCTCCTTCTGTAACAGTGACACTAAAGTTAGCGCTGAATCCCCCTCCTCCTTCTGTAACAGTGACACTAAAGTTAGCGCTTAATCCCCCTCCTCCTTCTGTAACAGTGATGCTAAAGTTCAAGCTAAATCCCCCTCTTCCTTCTGTAACAGTGACGCTAAAGTTAGCGCTGAATCCCCCTCCTCCTCCTGTAACAGTGACATTAAAGTTCGAGCTGAATCCCCCTCCTCCTTCTGTAACAGTGACACTAAAGTTCGAGCTGAATCCCCCTCCTCCTTCTGTAACAGTGACACAAAAGTTTGAGCTGAATCCCCCTCCTCATTCTGTAACAGTGACACTAAAGTTAGCGCTGAATCCCCCTCCTCATTCTGTAACAGTGACACTAAAGTTAGCGCTGAATCCCCCTCCTCCTTCTGTAACAGTGACATTAAATTTAGAGCTGAATCCCCCTCTTCCTTCTGTAACAGTGACACTAAAGTTCGATCTGAATCCCCCTCCTCCTTCTGTAACAGTGAGATTAAATTTAGAGCTGAATCCCCCTCCTCCTTCTGTAACAGTGACACTAAAGTTGGATCTGAATTTCCCTCCTCATTCTGTAAGAGTGACACTAAAGTTAGCGCCGAATCCCCCTCCTCCTTCTGTAACAGTGACACTAAAGTTCGAGCTGAATCTCCCTCCTCCTTCTGTAACAGTGACATTAAAATTTGAGCTGAATCCCCCTCCTCCTTCTGTAACAGTGACATTAAAGTTCGAGCTGAATCCCCCTCCTCCTTCTGTAACAGTGACACTAAAGTTGGATCTGAATTTCCCTCCTCATTCTGTAAGAGTGACACTAAAGTTAGCGGTGAATCCCCTTCCTCCTTCTGTAACAGTGACGCTAAAGTTCGAGCTGAATCTCCCTCCTCCTTCTGTAACAGTGACATTAAAATTTGAGCTGAATCCCCCTCCTCCTTCTGTAACAGTGACATTAAAGTTCGAGCTGAATCCCCCTCCTCCTTCTGTAACAGTGACACTAAAGTTAGCGCTGAATCCCCCTCCTCCTTCTGTAACAGTGACACTAAAGTTAGCGCTGAATCCCCCTCCTCCTTCTGTAACAGTGATGCTAAAGTTCAAGCTAAATCCCCCTCTTCCTTCTGTAACAGTGACGCTAAAGTTCGAGCTGAATCCCCCTCCTCCTTCTGTAACAGTGACACTAAAGTTAGCGCTGAATCCCCCTCCTCCTCCTGTAACAGTGACATTAAAGTTCGAGCTGAATCCCCCTCCTCCTTCTGTAACAGTGACACTAAAGTTCGAGCTGAATCCCCCTCCTCCTTCTGTAACAGTGACAGAAAAGTTTGAGCTGAATCCCCCCCTCCTTCTGTAACAGTGACGCTAAAGTTCGAGCTGAATCCCCCTCCTCCTTCTGTAACAGTGACACAAAAGTTTGAGCTGAATCCCCCTCCTCATTCTGTAACAGTGACACTAAAGTTAGCGCTGAATCCCCCTCCTCATTCTGTAACAGTGACACTAAAGTTAGCGCTGAATCCCCCTCCTCCTTCTGTAACAGTGACATTAAATTTAGAGCTGAATCCCCCTCTTCCTTCTGTAACAGTGACACTAAAGTTCGATCTGAATCCCCCTCCTCCTTCTGTAACAGTGAGATTAAATTTAGAGCTGAATCCCCCTCCTCCTTCTGTAACAGTGACACTAAAGTTGGCTCTGAATCCCCCTCCTCATTCTGTAACAGTGACACAAAAGTTTGAGCTGAATCCCCCTCCTCCTTCTGTAACAGTGACAGAAAAGTTCGAGCTGAATCCCCCTCCTCCTTCTGTAACAGTGATACAAAAGTTTGAGCTGAATCCCCCTCCTCATTCTGTAACAGTGACACTAAAGTTAGCGCTGAATCCCCCTCCTCCTTCTGTAACAGTGACACTAAAGTTAGCGGTGAATCCCCCTCCTCCTTCTGTAACAGTGACGCTAAAGTTCGAGCTGAATCCCCCTCCTCCTTCTGTAACAGTGACGCTAAAGTTCGATCTGAATCCCCCTCCTCATTCTGTAACAGTGACGCTAAAGTTCAAGCTGAATCCCCCTCCTCCTTCTGTAACAGTGACACTAAAGGTAGAGCTGAATCCCCCTCATACTTTCCATATTTTTTTTTTTGCATTTGATAAAGACCTACTCTGCAAAAATGTATTTCTGTTTGAGAAATTTAAAAAATATAATTTAAATTTAAAAGCATTTAAACTGAGAAGTAGTAAAAAACACAATTAAAGCTGCACTATGTAATTTTTCATGAGGGGGGGTCTGCCACCAAATTTTCTCCATGGTGATTTTATTGTATTACTTTGATTGTTATGTTTCCCAATATAGCATTAAACTGAACAAATCTCCATGTAGACATAGCAGTGACCCACTAGACAAGTCAGGTCAGATCTGTGGAGACATGCATGTTTTCAAGTCTGGTTTTGACCATAAAACAGTGTAAGTGAATAGTGTGAGATAGTGTGTGAGCCGAGGAAGCATGAGACAGAGCAGCTCAGATCTCAGACTTGATTTCAACTGGTTTTGATTCATTTTTACAGTGTAACTAGAACAGAACTGCATTATATCATATTATATCTACACTTCTCCTCCTCCTCTTCCTCCTTCTCTTCCACCTTCTCCTCCTCCTCTTCCTCCTCTTCCTCCTCCTCTTCCTCCTCCTCCTCTACTTCCTCCTACTCCTCCTCCTCTTCCTCCTCTTTAAACACTTCCAGATGCTCGAGGCTACACCTCAGACAGAAGAATGCACTTTTATGTTCCTTTGACATGATCAGCATTGTAGCACTTTTTTTTTTTAGCACTCCAGATTTTTAAGTACACAACTCTAACCCAGCGTTTGAAAACAACATTGTATTTTTGGCTTAGTTTGCCTTCTGCATTTGACCCGTCCTTCAGTGAGCAGTGGGAGCAGTGGGAGCATCATTAAATCTTCAGCAAGGATCTTGGTCAGGAGCAGTAGCATACATTTATGTTTATATTGAGAGTTCATTTTAACTCTCTATATCTTTGTAAGTTTGTGGTTAACTCCTCCGACTTAAAGCGCACATAACAGGTTTTAAGTGTGAGCCTTTGAAGAAGTAGCTGAAGCTGAAGAAGAAGTTTAAAAAATAGAAATTGAGGAAAGTAGAAATTACAGGAAGTAGCTCAGAGTTCTCAAAAGTAATCTGACTATCTGTGTCATAATCTGCAAAACTCAGTCCAAAATGGTCAGATCATTTACACACAAAGAGCACATTTCTCTGACAGTTTAAAACTTCATTTAACAAAATCTAAGTGCTGACATATTTGTATTTGTCAAGTCATATCTACTGTGTGAATGAGCCCAGCTTTGGCTCGTTTGGTTTGTCTTGTTTAGAGTGTGGTTGCCAGGTAGCAGTTATGTTATCACATTTGCTGCCAATGCCCAGCCAGGAAGTCAAACTATGGAAACTAGGTAAAATTTGTAGTGAAATCTTAATAACTATGTGAACTACACATGTACTCCAGGTGATAGTCCGTGTATCATTGAAGTTCTGCTTTGTGGTTACAGTGAAAAACATGGTGGAGTATTGTGAGTTAGGTGGTGCTATCTTTGCACATCTGCTTCCTGTGACAGGAATGTGTGACATAAACGCTGGTTTCAGATGACATCACCGCATTCCACTCATCCTCCTCCTGGTTAGTGTTCCTGCCCTGCAACCAGAAGGTCCTAGGTTTAGTTGCCTGACTGTAGGTGACCTTTCAGATATGATTACAGTTGTTTACAATGTTATAATCAAACACAACCTTTATCAGTTTTACTTTTGAATATTTATTCTTGTGATACAATTGTTATACTGGTTCCCACCCCCATCTCTAAAGACAGTATCCATGGGTTACAGAAAGGGAAACAAATATATGATTGTTGCCATGGCAATTAATAATTACAATCTAAATATTCTATCTTTTGAATGGGGGAAAAAAAGTCGTCATAATGCAGTACAAACCAAAAACGAGGCACTAGAGGGAGCCACAGCTCAGTCCACTCTACCTCAAAGTGATCGCAAAGGTTCCCTGTAGCTGTGCAGTTAAACCAGATATGTTGATTCACACGAAACTACTCTGAGTCTCTAAAATAACTTAAGAAAGGCGCTGTGTATAGTAGTACAATGGTGTTATGTACTTCCTCATTCATGCTCTCACACAGGATAAATAGAATTGAAAAACAATGTTTGTAAGTCCGCAGTGATGTTAGTTTTTAAGTCCATAGTGGTTTTCAGATAAGGCTCTACTGATCTTCCAAGATGGCGCCACGTAGATCACCATGGTGATTTGTTGTTTTATTATAATAGCTATATTTCTACTTTTTTCTATTATTATTATTATTCGGTGTTTTTATGTTGCACTTTATCACCAAAGAAAGTTCCTAGATTGTGAGTTGTGTTAACTGACAATGGCAATAAAAATCTTCTGATACTCCCAGATGCAGGACAAGAGCCAATTTTTCCTCTTGATTACATTGTAAATAATATCCAAAAGATAAATTCAGAAATACTGAAAACTGATCATTTCTATTTGTGACTGTAGCCCCTAGAACTCAAACCCTTACAGCAAAATCTGCATTTCAACCATATTCATTTTAACTAACACCCTCTGAATCTGAAACCCAACGATTAAGCTACACCATAACTTTACATTCATTTCTGTCTGATAGATTCCATTATATTGCCTAATAAACATTACTGGGACAAAACAAATCATTCTTGTCAGTGTTACCCATGCCTAAAGAAACCATAATATCAGTAGGAGTGAAGTGGAACAAAGGCAAGTCTGTTTCACTCACATAAATATCTTGTAATGTGCAGATAAAACTTCTGTTTAAATATGCAAAGTTGTATTTTGGAAACATAGCAATCTGTCTGTATCTCTGTAGCTTTTGTTAGACTTTTGAATGTGCCAATCACAGACTGAAATAGAAAGCACAGTAGTGATATCTGACAGGTGGCTACGCTTCCATTCAAAAGCCTGAGTAAACTACACAATTCTGCAGTAGCATTAAAAGAAACTCAATTCTCTCTCAAAATAAATTTAAAGCTTTATATTTTTAACCGTGCACGTCATCCATGTGTCTCAGAATGATGAAAAACTGCCTGAAAATGTTCCATAGTATGGCATTAAACATACCAATCTTGCATTTACAAAAAATATAAAAATAAATAAATAAAATAAAAAAACACAGAAAAAAACATGTATTCTTACAGTGAGTTAGCTCTCCTGTCCACAGATCTGACTTGTAAGTTGGCCTTATGTCATGACCTGATTGTCTCCTTGAAGTTACACGAGAGGAATGTGATACTTCTTGATGATGCAGTAACATCATGAAGCTCATCGAGGCTAGCTCTGCCAATTTGGAGCAGAGTTCTATATTTGAAATTACAACCGCGAATATCATAGCAACCAAAGAGCCAATCCAGAGCCATGCTGTTGAAGGTAACGCCCCTTCCTGCCCGAACCATTATTTTAGCAGGGAGCAAGCAACATTGTAAATCAAACCTGTTGCTAATGCTCGCGACAGTGGCCTTGGGGAAAGAAGGCGCCTGATTTGTCTGTTATTATTGTTCATATCTTGATTTACAGACACAATAGCAAAATAAAATCCCCAGGATCATGAGTGGGTTAATACGAACATTTAAGACCAAAATGATGAGGCTCACTGCAGCAGTTACAGAGAGAGAGGACACAGTTTTTCAGTAAAAATGAATTAGAGTTGAGCTGGAAGCGTGCCCATGATCACTTCCTTTTGGGAACGCATCAGCTAGCAGGTTAGCTATGCAAATTGAGATATACAGTCTCTGTTTTGAGCTGGCCTATTGGAGGTGGTCTGGCGGAGCTGATCTGGTGGAGCTGGTCTGGTGGAGGCACCATATGCTGAACTGTCGTCCCGCCTGAACACTGACACACAAGGGCCACAGCGTAAAGAGAAGGGGCTCAGTGCAATGCCACGTCTTTGCATGTAATGTTTCACAAAATAGCATTAAATGTATCTGTTATTCAAGTACAGGTGTTTTTTAAAACACCTGAAAACCCTGATGTGAAACTCCTGAGCACATGTGACATAAAATAGAGGATGTTTGAAGAGCTTGGCTTTGACTCACTTATTCACTTGTTTATTCTGGATTTCACACTGATGTCTGTCCCTGTATGTGACCGACAAAACCCACCATCTGATGGAGAGAAAGAGAGATGGAGAAAGAGAGAGAGGAGAGAGAGAGAGAGAGAGCGAGAGAGAGAGAAAGGAACCCCACAAAACCCACCATCTGATGGAGAGAAAGAGAGAGAGGAGTGAGAGAGAGAGAGAGAGAGAAAGGAACCCCACAAAACCCACCATCTGATGGAGAGAAAGAGAGAGAGGAGCGAGAGAGAGAGAGAGAAAGGAACCCCACAAAACCCACCATCTGATGGAGAGAAAGAGAGATGGAGAAAGAGAGAGAGAGAGAGAAAGGAACCCCACAAAACCCACCATCTGATGGAGAGAAAGAGAGAGAGGAGCGAGAGAGAGAGAGAGAGAAAGGAACCCCACAAAACCCACCATCTGATGGAGAGAAAGAGAGATGGAGAAAGAGAAAGAGGAGAGAGAGAGAGAGCGAGAGAGAGAGAAAGGAACCCCACAAAACCCACCATCTGATGGAGAGAAAGAGAGAGAGGAGCGAGAGAGAGAGAGAAAGGAACCCCACAAAACCCACCACCTGATGGAGAGAAAGAGAGATGGAGAAAGAGAGAGAGAGAGAAAGGAACCCCACAAAACCCACCATCTGATAGAGAGAAAGAGAGATGGAGAAAGAGAGAGAGGAGCGAGAGAGAGAGAGAGAAAGGAACCCCACAAAACCCACCATCTGATGGAGAGAACGAGAGATGGAGAAAGAGAGAGGAGAGAGAGAGAGAGAGAAAGAAACCCCACAAAACCCACCATCTGATGGAGAGAGAGATGTCTGATTGACAGAGACGGAGAGCAAAAGAGAGAAAGAAAGAGAGGAGAGAGAAAGAGAGAGAAAGAAACCCCCAGAAAACCCACTGTCTGATGGAGAGAGAGAGAGAGAGAGAGAGAGAGAGAGAGAGAGAAACCCCACAAAACCCACCATCTGATGGAGAGAAAGAGAGAGAGGAGTGAGAGAGAGAGAGAGAGAAAGGAACCCCACAAAACCCACCATCTGATGGAGAGAAAGAGAGAGAGGAGGGAGAGAGAGAGAGAGAGAAAGGAACCCCACAAAACCCACCATCTGATGGAGAGAAAGAGAGATGGAGAAAGAGAGAGAGAGAGAAAGGAACCCCACAAAACCCACCATCTGATGGAGAGAAAGAGAGAGAGGAGCGAGAGAGAGAGAGAGAAAGGAACCCCACAAAACCCACCATCTGATGGAGAGAGAGATGTCTGATTGACAGAGACGGAGAGCAAAAGAGAGAAAGAAAGAGAGGAGAGAGAAAGAGAGAGAAAGAAACCCCCAGAAAACCCACTGTCTGATGGAGAGAGAGAGAGAGAGAGAGAGAGAGAGAAACCCCACAAAACCCACCATCTGATGGAGAGAAAGAGAGAGAGGAGGGAGAGAGAGAGAGAGAGAAAGGAACCCCACAAAACCCACCATCTGATGGAGAGAAAGAGAGATGGAGAAAGAGAGAGAGAGAGAAAGGAACCCCACAAAACCCACCATCTGATGGAGAGAAAGAGAGAGAGGAGCGAGAGAGAGAGAGAGAAAGGAACCCCACAAAACCCACCATCTGATGGAGAGAGAGATGTCTGATTGACAGAGACGGAGAGCAAAAGAGAGAAAGAAAGAGAGGAGAGAGAAAGAGAGAGAAAGAAACCCCCAGAAAACCCACTGTCTGATGGAGAGAGAGAGAGAGAGAGAGAGAGAAAGAAACCCCACAAAACCCACCATCTGATGGAGAGAGAGATGTCTGATTGACAGAGACGGAGAGCAAAAGAGAGAAAGAAAGAGAGGAGAGAAAAAGAGAGAGAAAGAAACCCCCACAAAACCCACTGTCTGATGGAGAGAGAGAGAGAGAGAGAGAGAAACCCCACAAAACCCACCATCTGATGGAGAGAAAGAGAGATGGAGAAAGAGAGAGAGGAGAGAGAGAGAGAGCGAGAGAGAAAGGAACCCCACAAAACCCACCATCTGATGGAGAGAAAGAGAGAGAGGAGCGAGAGAGAGAGAGAGAAAGGAACCCCACAAAACCCACCATCTGATGGAGAGAAAGAGAGATGGAGAAAGAGAGAGAGAGAGAAAGGAACCCCACAAAACCCACCATCTGATGGAGAGAAAGAGAGATGGAGAAAGAGAGAGAGGAGCGAGAGAGAGAGAGAGAGAGAGAGAGAGAAAGGAACCCCACAAAACTCACCATCTGATGGAGAGAACGAGAGATGGAGAAAGAGAGAGAGGAGCAAGAGAGAGAGAGAGAGAGAGAGAGAGAGAGAGAGAGAAAGAAACCCCACAAAACCCACCATCTGATGGAGAGAGAGATGTCTGATTGACAGAGATGGAGAGCAAAAGAGAGAAAGAAAGAGAGGAGAGAGAAAGAGAGAGAAAGAAACCCCCAGAAAACCCACTGTCTGATGGAGAGAGAGAGAGAGAGAGAGAAAGAAACCCCACAAAACCCACCATCTGATGGAGAGAGAGATGTCTGATGGACAGAGACAGAGGAGAGCAAAAGAGAGAAAGAAATAGAGGAGAGAGAAAGAAACCCCAGAAAGAAACCCCAGAAAACCCACTGTCTGATGAAAAGAAAGAGATGGAGAGAGAGAAAGAAAGAGACAGAGAGCGAGAGAGATAGAGAGAGAAAGAAACCCCACAAAACCCACTGTCTGATGGAGAAAGAGAAAGAAAGAAAGAAAGAAAGAGAGAGGGGAAGGGGGTGGGGGTGGGTGTGAGCACGTGTGAATCAGAATCTGAATCACGGGTCGATAAATGAACAAGTGATGAGCAGTTTGAGCAGAAATGGAGTGTTTGATTTGACTGAAGACGGGGCTGTTTGCATCACTACAGATCTGCACTTTACAAACACTTCTACAATGTTAAATGAGGATTTCAAAACTTTTTTTTTTTAATTTCAGATAATAAAATAGGCTTTTTGACAAAAGACAATGGTGTTTTCTTATTCCATTCTGTTGGTATCCATGGTTTCAGCTCATGGTTCCTGCTACAGGCGATAATTTTTTATTTGATTTTGATTAACTTAAAGGAGCAATGCAGGAGTTACGTTTTTTGTTCTAGTATTTCGCATTTGGCGCGGAAGTGCAACTGCAGTGTTGTATTGTATGTGTTCACGGTGCTCAGGCCTGAACAAGCACAAACCAAACAACTCTCAAAGACACTTCCTCGGCCTTCCTCCAGAAACAACCTGATCAACTTTATTCTGTTTTGATTACATTCTGGTCGTAAACTCGTGAGCGGCTAAAAATGATTAGCTTTATTTAAAAACAATTGACACTATGTCGTCATGGCTCAAGTGCAGCTTGTGAACGGGTCATAATCATAACTATATTGACAATAACAAGGCAAAGAGACAAAAAGTGTCCAAATTTCTCAAATGCTGCTCTGATGTTCACTCTTGCCCAACTGCAGGAGCGTTCGGACACTTTCCCCTTTTGGTTGCTCTAGATAAAACATTTCTTTTCTCTGATGGTGTTTGGGAAGCACTGGAGTGTTAAAAAATGTTTCTATTGTAGAAAGGAAGTAACACGACCCTGGATGTAAAACAGTAAATAATAAGCGGCTCTTTTAATAATGAAGTAAATGAGGGTGTCATAATAGCCGTAAAAAATGAACGACAGAAGGCTCAGCGAGTTCAAAACTGGTTAAAGTTAAAACACAAAAGATCAAAACTACACAGTCTCAACATTAACTCTCTAGTTCTGTCGGTTACAATATTTTACAAGGATTAAAGTTCAACAGTTTTACAATTTACAAGTGGCATGCGGTTCAGTCTGAAATCCAGCAGCCAGGAGTGGCAGGGGGCGGTTCCTTTTAAGGTGTGCTGCCACAGGTGGAAAGCCAGGATTAGCCAGGCTCTGGGTCGTCACTCCAATCACACGCAGGGCCCAGGAGTCAGTCTCTTTCTTGACGATGCATAATCCACCTTCCGACTCTGCTGTGATGGTCAGAAACCTGAGCTGTTTAGTTATGGGGGCTTTTCAGGGAGTTCGATCCAGTGAACCAGGATGTGCACTGCATCACTTCCCCTGTGAGCTTATAGAGGCAGCTGCGGGAAACAGAAAAAGTCATTCTGTGCTTCAGGCAAATGCTTCAGTCTGTGTAAGTGAAATATAGTGTTTGGCTTGATTTTAAAAAGCAACATCGCTTTAGACATGAAGAAAACCATATTGATTCATCTCTGATCACATGATATAATTATGAATGTTTTTACTTGTACATGGTCCTGCCTGTGGAAACATGTAGGCCAAACACAGCCTGAAGCCTCACATATGTTTCATTGGCTCAGGCCTGATCTCTGTACTTTCCAACTGGACACATAACAGCGAGTCTGCAGTGCACAACTAGGCCTGTCACAATAACACTGATTAAGATCGAAATAATGCAAGTTAATCCCAGTGAAACATTTTAAATACAGTCTTCACTGGTTTATCACCGGGTTTATGTTATAAAAATAGCCCGCAATAGGCGAAATCCGCGAAGTAGAAAACTTTATTTTTTACAATTATTATATATGTTTTAAGGCTGTAAAACCCCTCACCACACACTTTATATACTTTTCTCAGACAGACATTTTCTCACATTTCTCTATTGTTTAAACACTCAAAGTTCAAGTTTGATAATCGCTTTAAATTTGTTGTTCATGTGCCTCTGCTCCAGTGGTATCCATAGAGGCGCCTCTTCATGTAGAGAAACACTTAAATCCAAAGTGTTTCTGAAATTTGTCAGTGCAGAATGTTTCATTGTCGTTGTGGGTTTTGTCAAGGAGAAAATCTGTAAACATACAGCACTTCAGAGTCACACTGCGATCCAACATTAATGTAAATTTGGCCGAACGCATTCTCTACTGTACAGGAGACATGGCACGTCCCTCAGCCAATCAGGACTGCAATGCACGTTCATACACTGTGGAAAAAAAGCATGCAACATTGCACCAAAAAAAAATCCACAAAACAGTGAGACCGTGAAGGGTAAACTGTGATATAGTGATAGACAACTGTAGACTGTTTTATTAGTTGTATTTATGGTGAGGCAAGTTTATAGTATTTGTGCAAATGGTACACAAAGTATTTCAAAGTGCTTTACAGAATAAGAAAGGCAAAAAATAATTATATAAAATGAAAAAGAGAGAAACAATGCAGAATAATGTATGTGTGAAGTGGGAAAACGGCTTGAAACATCCCACTTTTTGCAGTTTTGTATAGAATATATTTGGTCTTCCATACAGTCCTGGTTTGTGGCTTTTGCGTCTCTTGTTATTGTTATGAGTCATGGTTGCTGAGGGAGACAGGAGCAAATTAAAAAAGACATCATTTGACAACATGGTAATTCTCAGGCTTCATCTGACAGCAGCAGGTTGGGTTTTCAGACAGAGACATCAGAAAATATTACTGGAAAATCAAACAGCCCTTTGAATATCTGAAACATGAAAGACAAACACATAAAACTAATGTCATGTGTTCTGGCTGCTCTTAGGAGTAGAGTTTTTCTCATTTTAAAGTTACACTATGTAAGTCAGCTTCTTGTCTCCATGAAGATGGTATTGCTTTACCTGGAAAGTTCCACAGTAAGCCATTACATTTCCTGCATTTATTTAGTTACATTTGTTTTTGTAGCTCATATTTAAAATACCTCGAAAAACATGAGTGCGAGAGAAAGAGGGAATGAGAAGGAGGGAGAGAGAGAGAAAGCGGGAGCGAGAAGGAAGTAGAGAGAGAGAGAAGGAGGGAGAGTGAGAAAGAGCGAGAGAGAAAGAGCAAGAGAGAAGGAGGGAGAGGGAGGAAGAAAGAGAGAAAGAGCAAGAGAGAAGGAGGGAGAGAGAGAAAGATTGAGAGAGAAGAAGAGAGAGAGAGAAGGAGGGATAGAGGGAGAGAGAAAGGTCGAGAGAGAATAGGGAAAGAGTGAGAAAGATCAAAAGAGAGAAGGAGATGAGAGAAGGAGGAAGAGTAAGAAAGAGCGAGAGAAAAGGAGGGAGAATGAAAAAGATCAAGAGAGAGATGGAGGGAGTGTGAGAAAGATTGAGAGAGAAGAAGAGTGACAGAGACACACAATAAGCCATTACATTTCCTGCATTTATTTAATTACATGTGTTTTACAGCTCAAATTTAAAATACCTTGAAAAACATGCATTCTTACAGTGAGTGGGGTTGCCTCTCCACAGATCTGACCTGTACCTTGGCCTAGTGGCATCACCTGTTTGTCTGTTTGGAGATAAGTCAGTTTAAAACCATACTGGGGAACATTACAGGCAAAGCAATAACACTAAGAGTCTAAGCACCAAGACTCTCAAAGAGAAAGTCACAGTGAACTTTAAGTGTCATACTTTTTTTTCTTAAAGATTCAATACGTAATTTTTCTGCTGGTTTGCCACCTGCTAACCTACATTGTGTTTTGTCCTTATCTGGAATGTTCCACAGTATGGCTTTAAACTTATCTATCTTGCATTTATATTGCAAAAAAAGGTCTCAAACACATGAGGGGTGTTAGAAAATGTGTGGGATTACATGTCACACTATAGCAAAAGATGAAGTTCAAATCTGTCAACTGGACAAATCGTTGTAAGAGTGAAGACGTTTTGCTGCTCATCCAAGCCATTTCTTCAGTTCTGGTCAGAATGCTGGTAGCCATTGCCTTACATCTATCCGAAGGGGGTGGGGGGAACTACACTGAAACTGGAAACATCTATTGTCTCTCCGGTTTCATCTGAAACTAGATGTAAATGGGGGGAGATTATGTCTCAGGCCCCCATTTCTGTTTAAGGAAGGATTTTCTTTCTTAACAAAAATAGCTTCTTTAACTCCTCTCTCAAACCATTTATTTTCTCTGGCCAAGATCTGCACTTCACTTTCTTCAAAGGAGTGGTTAGTGTCTTTAAGATGGAGATGCACGGCGGACTGGGGTCTAGAGGAACTCTCATGCTGGCGTTGGTACATCCTCTTATGGAGCAGCTGTTTAGTTTCTCCAGTGTAACGCTCACTGCACTCTTCACTACACTGAATGGAGTAGACTACATTAGTTTGTTTATGGCTCGAGGTTTTGTCCTTAGAGTGAACCAATTTTTGCTTTAAAGTGTTTGTGGGTTTGAAAAAGACAGGAATCTCATACTGTCTGAAGATTCTCTGAAGTTTTTCAGACACACCTGCTGTGGAAGGGATGGTTTACACTTTTCAGATTCCCTGTTGTCCTGTTTTTTGGCTCTCTTAGATCTATTGAAGGCCCATTTTGGATATCCACAAGCAGAGAGGGCTTTCTCCATGTGTTGTTGCTCCTTTACGTTTCCCTCTGTGTTTCTGGGCACCACTTGTTGTAGAGTACAGATAACTCTGAGTTTGTGCTGCAGTGGATGGTGTGAATCAAACAGCAAGTATTGGTCAGTGTGTGTGAAGACTTCTACCTGGAGTCGCCTGTCCTCTCCTATTGCACAATCTAAGAAGGCCCATTTGTTTTTCTTGGCTTCTTCCCATGTGAACTTGATGTTTGGATCCACAGCATTAATATGTGCAGTAAAGTGTTCCAGATCTTGAATTTTGATTTTAGTCCAGTTGTCATCCACATATCAATACCAATGTGTGGTTCCATAGTATGACACAGACATATCACACTATGGAACATACTATGGAACATTTTAGGCAAAGCAGTAACGTAGACAGCCTTAGAATTATAATGTTCTAGGTTTCATTTTTATACAGAACATTTGTCTAGATTTAGTTGGCTTTGGTGTATTTGTAGGGGGGGGGGGGGGGTTTGAGCGAAAACCCTTTTCCAGATTCCAGACGGAGCTGCAGTTTTCTAATGTAAAGTTCTAATGTAAAGTTTTCTAATGTAAAGCTCTAATGTACAGTTTTCTAATGTAAAGTGAATTGGAGCCAGAGTTGATGGAGCTTGAAGTGCACCCATGATCACTTCCTGTTTGTAACGTGGCGAATAGCAGGTTAGCTATGCCCATTTATATAAAGAGTGTATGCTCTGGATGGAGGTTTGTCTCTCTGTGCTCTCATTGCAAACTCTTCTGGTTTCACTGTCGAAACATTATTTCTATCTTATTATGTTCATTTTTCTGTAGTGGACTTTTGACTCCACTGCAGCCGTGCATCAGACCTGTGTTTTAACTCCTTTGAAGCTGTAGAAACATGAAGTCATGTTTCATTCAACAGCTGTTTGTCACTTTAACCCCTTCCTTGTCTCCTTGCTCAGACTCTCTCACATTTCAAAGCTCTAAATGTCTTTTTCAGCTCTGTAATAAGTGTGAGAGATTCTCCTGTCTACACTGGCTCCTGTGCTGTCTGCTGCTCACGGACAGACAGACAGAGAGACAGACAGATGGAGAGAGAAGGAGGGCAGGGGAGGGGTAAGGAGGGAGAGGACGAGAGACAGAGGGCGGGAGAGGGGTAAGGGGGGGGGGGGAGAGAGAAGGAGGGCAGGAGAGGGGTAAGGAGGGGGAGAGAGAGAGAAGGAGGAAAGGAGAGGCTAAGGAGGGAGAGGAAGAGAGAAAGAGGGCGGGAGAGGGGTAAGGAGGGGGAGAGAGAGAGAAGGAGGGAAGGAGAGGCTAAGGAGGGAGAGGAAGAGAGAAAGAGGGCGGGAGAGGGGTAAGGAGGGGGAGAGAGAGAGAAGGAGGGAAGGAGAAGAGGCTAAGGAGGGAGAGGAAGAGAGAAAGAGGGTGGGAGAGGGGTAAGGAGGGGGAGAGAGAGAGAAGGAGGGAAGGAGAGGCTAAGGAGGGAGAGGAAGAGAGAAAGAGGGCAGGAGAGGGGTAAGGAGGGGGAGAAAGAGAGAAGCGAGGGCAGGAGAGGGGTAAGGAGGGGGAGAAAGAGAGAAGGAGGGAAAAAGAGGCTAAGAAGGGAGAGGAAGAGAGAAAGAGGGAAGAAGAGGGGTAAGGAGGGAGAGAGAGAGAGAAGGAGGGAAGGAGAGGGGTAAGGAGGGAGAGGGAAATGTGTAAGGAGGGAGAGTAAGCGAGAAAGAGGAAAGGAGAGGGGTAAAGAGGGAGGAGGATGTTTTGTGTGTGCTTGAGTCCTGTCCCCTTTCCCCGTGGAATCCTGGCCAATCGTGCACGTCACCATGTCCCTGTTTAAGGAGATTGTCCACACCTGCTTGAGGATGGACCTGTTTGTTATGGGTGACCCTACCAGGGGCATGCTCAAGAGCGGTTCAGAAGACCTACATGAAGAGAAAAAGAACAAGGCCAGTTACGTCGCCCGGACTGGCGTTACCTGGGCCCCACCCTGGAGCCAGGCCTGGGGTGGGTGCTCGGTGGCGAGCGCCTGGTGGTCGGGCCTTTCCCCACAGCCCGAAGGAACGACGTGGGGCCATCCTCCCGTGGACCCACCACCTGCGGGAGGAGCCATGAGGGGCGGATGCAGAGAGATCCGGGCGGTAGTCGAAGGCGGGGACCTCGGCGACCGGATCTCTGGACATGAAGACTGGCTCTGGGGACATGGAATGTCACCTCGCTGGGGGGGAAGGAGCCTGAGCTTGTGCAGGAGGTTGAGCGCTACCGGCTAGATATAGTCGGCCTCACCTCCACGCACAGCTTGGGCTCTGGAACCCAACTTCTTGAGAGGGGCTGGACTCTCCATTTCTCTGGCATTGCCTGCGGGGAGCGGCGGCGAGCTGGTGTGGGCTTGCCCATTGCCCCACAGCTCAGCCGCCACGTGTTGGAGTTCACCCCGGTGAACGAGAGGGTTGCGTCCCTGCGCCTCTGGGTCGGGGACAGGTCTCTCACTGTTGTGTCGGCCTACGGGCCAAACAGCAGTGCGGAGTACCCGGCCTTCTTGGAGTCCCTGGGAGGGGTACTAGACAGTGCACCAACTGGGGACTCCGTTGTTCTCCTGGGGGACTTCAATGCCCATGTGGGTAACGACAGTGACACTTGGAGGGGCGTGATTGGGAGGAACAGCCTCCCTGATCTGAACCCGAGTGGTGTTTTGTTATTGAACTTCTGTGCTAGTCACAGTTTGTCCATAACAAACACCATGTTCGAGCACAAGGGTGTCCATCAGTGCACGTGACACCAGGACACTAGGTCGGAGGTCGATGATCAACTTTGTTGTCGTGTCATCTGACCTCCGGCCGCGTGTCTTGGACACTCGGGTGAAGAGAGGGGCTGAGCTGTCAACTGATCACCACCTGGTGGTGAGTTGGATCCGCTGGCGGAGGAGGAAGCCGGACAGACCTGGCAGACCCAAGCGCATCGTGAGGGTCTGCTGGGAACGTCTGACGGAGCCCTCTGTCAGAGGGGTCTTCAACTCCCACCTCCGGGAGAGCCTCTCTCTGATCCCAGGGGAGGCTGGAGGGACTATGTCTCTCGGCTGGCCTAGGAACACCTTCGGGTCCCACCGGAGGAGCCGGAGGACGTGTCCAGGGTGAGGGAAGTCTGGGAGTCCCTGCTTAGACTGCTGCCCCCGCGACCCGGCCCCGGATAAGCGGAAGAAAATGGATGGATGGATGGATGCTTGAGGATGCTGCTAATTTTGTATGTGTCTCAGTTGCATGTGTCTGACTTTGTGTGTTTGAGACACTATAGCATCCAGTCACATTGAGAAGGGCAGAACTGATGGTTAAATGTATTTTTTCCACTCCCTTTCATCAAACCAATATAGAGAAGGAGAGAAAGAGAGAAAGAGGGAGAAAGACAGATGCAGACAGAGAGAGAAGGAGGATGAGAGAGAAGGAGAGAAAGAGGGAGTGAGAGAAAAGGGGGGCAAAGAAAAAAAGAAGGATGGAGAGACGGAGAGAGGGAGTGGGAGAGAGAAAGAGAGACAGAAAGACAGACAGAAAGAGAGAGAGCGACAAAGGAGACAGGAAGGTGAGAAAGAGCAAAGTGGAAAGAGAGTGAATGGAGAGAATGAGGGAGAGACAGAGAACAAAGAAGAAAGAGAGAGATAAGAGTTAGGGAGAGAGAAAGAGAGAAGGAGAGACCAAAATGGAAAAAGAGAGCGCGAGATAGAGAAGAGAGGGGAAGAAAGAGAGAAAGGTCAAGAGAGAAGGAGAGAGACTAAGAAAGATCAAGAAAGAAGGAAAGAGAGAGAGAGGGAAGGTGAGAGAGAAAGAGCAAGAGAGAAGGAGGGACAGTGAGAAAGATCGAGAGAAGAAGGAGAGAGAGAAACACACAATAAAAGCAGTGACTCAGTCTGCGTCTGTCAATCAAACTCAAGAAGCAAAACCACTGGCCCAGATTCAACCAACCCAAACTGAACAGACGAAGGAGTCCAGCACTATTCAAATATTCTGAATTTTAAAAGCACTCTATGTGATTTTTGCCATCTTAAAAACATTCAAATGATTCGCAGCAGTCCAGTTATTTCTCACTTTACTAAAGCATTCTGAACTTGCTAATTATGCACTGTGATGAGTTTATAAGCACTTCTCAACACACCTCTTCTAACAACTACTACAGTATCTATGGGACCTGTGAGCTTGTAGGTTCAGAGTGTTGTATTGGTACTACCCATGATCCTTTGCTCTTTAGTGTAGCCAACACGGTGGGACATTTAAGGGAATAACAGCAACATTTGTAATCTTTTAATGTTTTTAGCTTTGAATTCTGGCTATACTGCTGCAGTTTTGTTTTAATTCCAGTGTAATTGGTTGAAGTTAGTTGGTTTTGATTTTGTCTTATTAAAAGCACATTTTCTGAACATTAACAAATACACACTTAAAGCATAAATAATACATCTTCCTCCAAACCACATAGTTACAGCCTCAAGCCTTCAGCTCTCTTCTCTTGTAGTATTTGTCTATTATTGTCGTAACGCTGGTGCAGGTGGGACCAAAAAGTGTAGAACTCGGGGCAAGTTTGCAGTGTTTATTTACAGTTTGTGAAATATCAGACAAGTACAGGTTAGACCGGCGAGGGGCGAGGTGCCGGGTGCGAGCCAGAGTCCGGGAATGTGTCGCGGAGAGCAAGGACAGGAACAGGGAGTAACCAGTACCGGAGCAGGAGACAGGAACAGGGGCAACGAAGGCAGGGAGCGGGAACCAGAGCGGGAAACGGGGTGCAAGCTGGGGTCCAGGACGAGACAAGGTGGTTAAGACAAACAGACAATACCGGAGCAGAAACACGGGGTCAGGAACAGAGCCAGAGGCAGAGGAGTTGGGACGGTCCAGGGATCAGGAATCTGAGGGCAACAAAAATCCCTTCAGCATCAAAAAGGCAACAAGAGAGTACAAAAGACGAGCAGGAATAGTCACGTTTGACACGCGAACGATCTGGCACCGAGTGTCTGGTCCTGGCCTCTCTTATCCACGGCAGGTGGTGGTGATTGCGCTGATGGGATGCAGGTGTGCGTGGGAGGAGCCAGGAACTTCGCCCAGCTCCAGGTTCAAGCAGGTGAGGGAGGGTAAAAGCACACAGGGGCCGTGTCTCAATTCGCCAAAATGGCCTTAGAATCACCATTGGAAGTGTGCGTCGACAAGGGCTGTCCCAATTCAATGCCCCCCACTGAATGCGCCCGACAAACCTGCCCTGCCCTTTCCACCGTGTCCATGGAGATCGGCCGTAACCTAAGCGTGCATCCATGCAGACTTTGGGCATTGCTATATCTCATCATGCACCGCGGCTACGCAAAAAAGAGAAGAAACTGAAGTCCGCTGCTTAATACCCGTTCAAATGTTCGTACTGGTTTACCTCATCTACAACAGAGCGAAATGAAACTGTTGAATCTGAATAAAGATAAGTACAGGCCGTGTGTTTGATGATTAAAAAGGAGGGGAGTTATATGGAATAAAGGAATGTGCAGTTATTGCTAGACAATAAGAAGACATTATTATCATTAGAAATTATTACTGCAATAAGAATAATGTAAGAATGTTCGTTTAAATTGTGTCAAAGACCAAGAGACTGAAACATAAAGTCAGAAGGTTTAATGAGTTCCACACAGGTAATGTGAACAATAAAGCAACGGACTCTCCAGAAAGGACAGAAGAGAGTCCTGAGACGTGCACAAAATCTTCATGTGTTCTGGTACATTCCATAGGTCTGCACCCCCTCGTGGGCACGTGTCATTTACCTTTGTGTTAGTAAATCAAGATACTAGTTTGATGTAGCGCTGCACTGCTAGAAAATACCTTACAATTATAAGAGGAAAAGAACTGGCACGGTTTTGAAGGGAAACAGTGCCCTCTACTGTTATTAAAGTGGTGTAGCCACTGGCCAAAATACAGAGTCGCTAAAGTGCAATATCCCACTATATGTACAACTAATCAGTGTTCTCTGGTTTATAGACTATAAATGTAAAAATGATACTGTTACCTCTGTCTCTGTTATTACGTTTTCACAAGGTATATTTTGTTAAAGTTATGAAGTAGCTACAAATGAGAAAAAAATCACCTTAAACGTTATATTTGCCAATTGATATTCAATCTAAACAAAAAGAAACGGCTGTGATGACGACATCTTGACTTTTCTTATATTAAATAATCCATCCATCCATCCATCCATTTTCTTTCGCTTATCCGGGGCCGGGTCGCGGGGGCAGCAGTCTAAGCAGGGACTCCCAGACTTCCCTCACCCCGGACACGTCCTCCAGCTCCTCCGGTGGGACCCCAAGGCGTTCCCAGGCCAGCCGAGAGACATAGTCCCTCCAGCGTGTCCTGGGTCTTCCCCGGGGCCTTCCACCACCCGACAACATCCCCAGTCGAGGTCAGCAGCTCTCCACCCGCACTGTAAACAGTGTTGGTGAAGCACTGCTTCCCCCTCCTGAGGCGTCGGACGGTTTGCCAGAATCTCTTTGAGGCCGTCCGATAGTCCTCCTCCGTGGCCTCCCTGAACTCCTCCCAACCCCGAGTTTTTGCCTCTGCTACTGCCCGAGCTGCGGCACGCTTGGCCCGCCGGTACTCATCAGCTGCCTCAGGAGTCCCACGAGCCAACAAGGCTCGATAGGACTCCTTCTTCAGCTTGACGGCATCCCTTACTTCCGGTGTTCACCACCGGGTTCGGGGATTGCCGCCGCGACAAGCACCGCAGACCTTACGACCACAGCTACGAGCAGCCGCATCGACAATAGAGGTGGAGAACATGGCCCACTCGGAGTCCATGTCTCCAGCCTCCCCCGGAATCAGGCAGAAGCTCTCCCGGAGGTGGGAGTTGAAGACCCCCCTGACAGAGGGCTCCGCCAGACGTTCCCAGCAGACCCTCACAATGCGCTTGGGCCTGCAAGGTCTGTCCGGCTTCCTCCTCCGTCAGCGGATCCAACTCACCACCAGGTGGTGATCAGTTGACAGCTCAGCCCCTCTCTTCACCCGAGTGTCCAAGACACGCGGTCGGAGGTCAGATGACACGACAACAAAGTCGATCATCAACCTCCGACCTAGAGTGTCCTGGTGCCACGTGCACCGATGGACACCCTTGTGCTCGAACATGGTAATTGTTATGAACAAACTGTGACTAGCACAGAAGTCCAATAACATAACACCACTCGGGTTCAGATCAGGGAGGCCGTTCCTCCCAATCACGCCCCTCCAAGTGTCACTGTCGTTACCCACATGGGCGTTGAAGTCCCCCAGGAGAACAACAGAGTCCCCGGTTGGTGCACTGTCTAGTACCCCTGCCAGGGACTCCAAGAAGGCCGGGTACTCTGCACTGCTGTTTGGCCCGTAGGCCGACACAACACTGAGAGACCTGTCCCCGACCCGAAGGCGCAGGGACGCGACCCTCTCGTTCACCGGAGTGAACCCCAACACGCAGCGGCTGAGCTGTGGGGCAATGAGCAAGCCCACACCAGCTCGCTGCCGCTCCCCGCGGGCAACGCCAGAGAAATGGAGAGTCCAACCCCTCTGAAGAAGTTGGGTTCCAGAGCCCAAACTGTGCGTGGAGGTGAGGCCGACTATATCAAGCCGGTAACGCTCAACCTCCCGCACAAGCTCAGGCTCCTTCCCCCCAGCGAGGTGACATTCCATGTCCCCAGAGCTATGTCCGGAGATCCGGTCGTCGAGGTCCCCGCCTTCGACTGCCGCCCGGATTTCTCTGCAACCGCCCCGCATGGCTCCTCCCGCAGGTGGTGGGTCCACGGGAGGACGGCCCCACGTCGTTCCTTCGGGCTGGGCCCGACCGGGCCCCGTGGGGAAAGGCCCGGCCACCAGGCGCTCGCTGCCGAGCACCCACCCCAGGCCTGGCTCCAGGGTGGGGCCCTGGCAATGCCAGTCCGGGTGACGTAACTGGCCTTGTTCTTTTTCTCTTCATGTAGGTCTTCTGAACCGCTCTTAGTCAGACCCGTCTCCCAGGACCTGTTTGCCATGGGTGACCCTACCAGGGACATGAAGCCCCCGACAACATAGCTCCCAGGATCATTCGGGTGCTCAAACCCCTCCACCACGTTAAGGTGGCGGTTCGGGGAGGGATTAAATAATAAATAATTAAAAATAACGTACGTAATGTACGTATCGTACGCTCAAAGACAACGGTGCAAGTGCGGTCCGTGGTGTGGGCCTGTCCCACTTCAGCAAGAGGGCGGCTACACTGAGGAGGGCAGATTCTCTTCCGGAACCTTCAAACTACACTTTGAGGAGTACTTCAAAGGGAACCTTCAAAAGGCGCATTTGGCGAATTGGAACACGGCCAGGGAAACAACACAGGAGACAGAATTGCGTGCATCATGACAGTTATGTTTTGTGTGTGCTTGAGTCCTGTCCCCTTTCCCCGTGGAATCCTGGCCAATCGTGCACGTCACCATGTCCCTGTTTAAGGAGATTGTCCACAACTGCTTGAGGATGCTGCTCATTTTGTATGTGTCTCAGTTGCATGTGTCTGACTTTGTGTGTGACACTATAGCATCCAGTCACATTGAGAAGGGCAGAACTGATAGTTAAATGTATTTTTTCTACTCCCTTTCATCAAACCAATGTAGAGCTAGACCAGACATGGGCAAACTATGGCCCGGGGGCCACACACGGCCCTACAGGTTTATTAATCCGGCCCACCCAACCACGTTGGTGGGCCAGATTAATAAGACCATGTGTTACCTTATGCGTATGTGTTTATTTAACTGAAATGTAATAAATTTATTATTAATTTAATTAATGCATTTGGAAAACAATTTGTACAATGAGCCTTGCATATTCATGCTTTGCTATTATACACAGGTTATACACATATATATATAATATATATAACCTGGTCCAGCCCCTCTGTCAAATTTTAGAACCCATTGTGGCCCGTGTGTTAAAACGTTTGCCCACCCCTGAGCTAGACAAAAACAAACACCAGAAATGACCATATGTCCATATAATGACCATATTACTTTAAAGTACACATTACACAGTACACTCAGATACACATTTATAAAATAAAATAAATTAGAAATGTTAGTATCCTGTGTAGTTTTTCTATTGTCCAAGATTCCTTTTGTCTCACAGGAACAGGTACATTTGTGTGTTTACATTTCATTTTATTTTTTATCTGATGCAAGATGCATACAAACATAGTGACCATACACATATAATAGTGACAAGTAATGGTAAGACATACAAGACATACCAAGACGTAACATGGTTTGTAGACAAAATACCGATTTACAATTTTATGTGACAAGTCTGTGTTGTGTGTGTGTGTGACATTTCCGTGATTTTGGAGCGGGGTAAGGTGGAGACGGCAGAGGAGAGTGCTACTACTGGTCATTTGTAAGTGAGAAAGGACCGTATAGAGAATATAGATGGGAAGAAAAATGAGAAAAAGAGAAAAAAATTAAGTAATAATAATAATAATAATAATAATGATGATGATGATAATGATAATAACAATAATTAGGGGTGTGTTGTGTTTCCATTTACATACCTGATGTTTATATACCTGAATGACTAAGTATGACTCAATAGACCTGGCCGATAAACAGAAACTGAGAACAGTAGCTGTTTACAGTTTCAGTGTAGTTAGCGCCTCCTTCAGACAGATATAAGGCAGTGTCCAGCTGTAATCTGACCAGAACTGAAGAAGCGGCTTGGACGAGCAGCCTTCACTCTGAAACTTTTTGTCCGGTTTACAGATTTTATATTTTTCTTTTGCTATGGATCACACGGACATGTCTGCTGTTTGACTTCACATGTCGATTGTTTGATAATCTTACCTTTACTCATATGCTAATGTAAAGAAGAACCTCTCTGAGCTAAGACAGCCAAATGACCAGCCAGACTGACCTACAAACAGCTTGTACTTGGGGAAGTGTTTGGACCTCAGACAGTATTTTAGTCTGTTTAGCCCATTGCTCTGGGCCCACTGCAGCAGAAACTCTGTCAGTAGAGGGACCGTTGTTTACCTCTGCAAACATAGTGAATCAACATAGACAGTGTTCTTGTATGTTGTTTTTGCTTTTCTGTTTTTTTGCCTTTTCTTTGTGTCCTCTCTGTATATCAAGCTAATTTCCATTTTTCCATTACTTCCGCTCACACTGGAAGTTCCAAAATAAAAGTGTATAATCTTACTATGGCGTCTCATAAACTGTATGTTAATTATATAAGAGGTAACTTCACCTTTACACACTGGTCTATTTGTGCTTTATGAGCGTCTCGTTTTCGATTTTGTTTACAGGCCAATGTGACTTGTTATTATTGAGACGCTCATGGTTTTTGTGATTTTGTAGTTTAGTTGGTTATTTTCATGCTCCCTTTTGTTAAATTATCTTTTACATTCCTGTTAATTACCATTTTTCCATGTATTTTTGTTTCCTCCCTCACTGTGGCTGAGCTGGGTCGTAAACGCGCGTTTTTACTGACAGAGGATTGGCTGTAGACCTCGCCATGAAAGACCCAAACTGACCACTGACCATTAGAAATGACTGAATGTTGATTTAAATGTTTTTAACTACACAGCTCAGATTTGAACTTCATTGTTTGCTATACACAGCTCTAGTTCTAGCTCCTTCTATTTTATAAGTAAATCATGTAAAGTATACCATGTTATTTATGTTTTTTTTGCTATGAAAACCCATCTCTTTTTATCTTTGTGTTTTCACACAACCTTGACCCTGCTTTGTTAGCTTTTCATTTCAATATTTTGTTGTTATTCATTTTTACAGTGGCTAATTTTGTCCCAAATTGCTATTAGCGCCACTCAGATTCTCAACCCCTCGTTATGTGATGTATTTTGATTGGATCTTCGGTTGCTATGATATTCGCAGTCGGAATTAGGTTCCAAATTGGTCACTATAACTGCTAGCCTTGATGAGCTTCATTTAACTGGAGCTGAATGCTGTGGTGACATCATATTCACTTAGTCCACTTCTTTACACAGACTATGGTCTGCTCTACAACAGCATGCGTTATCTGTGTATGCTGCTGGCCTCTCCATTAAAAAGACCCAAACTGATCACTGATTAGAATTTGATTTATTGCACAGGCAGATAGAGGCTCATTTTGGCTCAAATCGCCATTAGCGCCGCTCAGATTTGCTTCGTTTTGTGATGTTGTATTTTGCACACGAGCTGAAGCTGCTCAAACAAAAGGTTCCATGTGTTTCATTTCACATTTAACTCAAGGACAAGGATGAGTCAAACTGTGAGGTAGAGTCTGCTGCATCACTCCGTTTTGTATTCATTTATTTGATTTCAGATCGTATCAAATGTTCTGGTTTCGTTTTTTGGGGAAGATCGAGAGTAACAGGCTTTTTCTGGTAATCACTTGAGTTTTTTGTCTGTTGATCACTGCAGCAGGAATGACAGCACAAGATTTGTCTTGCCATGAGGAATTTTCAGTGTTGCAACCATAGACTCTATATATAAATGGACATAGTTAACCTCCTAGCCACTGCGTTTCAAATGGGAAGTGAACATGGGTGCACTTCTGGTTCCAATTCACTTTACATTGAAGAATTGTCACCCCTCTCTCTATAACTGCTGCAGTGAGCCTGGGTTTTCATTTTGCTATTTTTCAAGATAAATTCAAGATATAAACATACAAATCAGGCGCCTTCTTCCCCCAAGGTCACTCTTGCTAGTGTTAACAGATTTGACTGACAGCGTTCTAAGCACCCACTCCCTGCTATACCAGTGGTGTGGGAGGGAAAGGACATTACCTTCAACAATCTCACTCTGGATAGGCTCTTTGGTTGCTATGATACTTGCCGTCAAAATTCCAAATATGGAACTCTGCTCCAAATTCACCCCTTTAACTGCTAACCTCGATGAGCTTCATCTGGAGCAGAACCCTGTGGGTGACGTCCCACTCACTTAGTCCACTTCTTTATACAGTCTGTGGTTGCAAAAAGAACAGCAGTAGAATAAAACATACAAATCATGCTAGAACAACAATTATACAATTATTTCTGAACTTTCTCCATGGAGATAGATACATTTTATGCTCTACTCTGGTGTGTTATAGACAATGGAATGACATTGAGACTCAGGTTTATGGAGATGCATGCCAAGAGTCCATGTTTTTTTTGCTTTTATTTTTGTTTATTTTTGGGCAAAAAAGTGACATATTGTGGCTTTAAATTAAAATCTAACTTTGAAGGAAAACAAAGGAAAGAACAAACCTCCAAAGTGCCGTATGCTGTGTGTTCATTTGGCTTGGAAAGTTGAGCAGTTCTGTTAATAACATTGTAAGTTTGAATCCCATTATCCCATAGTCCTTATTGTCCACGGGCAATACACTTAACTCAGTGTGAATTAAATCCAACTTTATTTAGTGTTTGTGTTGGAACTTCCAATCCCACACTACTGTTGTGTCCTTTGGCAAGACACTTCTCACTTAACCTTTATAAATGTGTTTGTGTGGGTGGGTTGAAATCCGCTCTCCTAAGTAACTATATTGTTCTTGTGTCCTTAAGTGAGACACTTCACCTTCACCTTGCCTGTATAAATGTTGTTAACCTTAAGGCAGGTAATGTGACCATACTTTTTCTTCTTCATTTCTTCTACATAAACTAGGCCGATTTCTTCCTCCAAAGTCTTCCGTCTGCTCCATAGGCTGTACAGTGGTCCTTTGTTTATCGTGGGGTATACATTCAAAAAATAGCCCACAATAGGCGAAATCCGCAAAGTAGTAAGTTTTATTTTTTACAATTATTATATATATTTTAAGGCTGTAAAACCCCTCGCCACACACTTTATACACTTTTCTCAGACAGGCATTAACATTTTCTCACATTTCTCACATTTCTCTCTTTCAAAGTTCAAACCTTTGTACATTATATAATTCCCTTCCTCGATGATCACTTTAAATGTGTTGTTCATGTGCCTCTGCTCCAGCGGTATCAGCAGAGATCTGTGCAGAGAAACACTTAAGTCCAAAACCTTTCTGAAATTTGTTGGTGCAGAACATTTCATCGACATTGTGGGTTTTGTCAGGGAGTCACACTGCGATCCAACATTTATTTAAATCTGGCTGTACTGTACAGGAGACACGGCACGGAGGAGATTGATTGACAGTGGTCTACAGTCCTTTAGCCAATCAGGACGCAGAACACAATGCACGTTCATACACTGTAAAAAAAACAAACATGCAAAACTGCACTAAAACTCCATGAAACAGGGAGACTTCCAGCTCCAACAACTCTGGCTCCAATTCACTTTACAATGAAGAAGTGTGTTCCTTCTCTCTGTAACTGCTGCTGTCAGACTCGATCTAAATAATCCTTGGGTTTTTATTTCACTATTGTGTCAATCAAGATATGAACAATAATAACAGACAAATGAGGCACTTTTTTTCGCCGAGCTTGCTCCCATTAGCATTAGCATTGTTTGAGTGCCCACTCCCCACTAAACCAGCAGTACAGGAAGGAAGGAACATTACCTTCAACAGCCTCGCTCCGGATTGGCTCTTTGGTTGCTATGATACTCGCAGTTGGATTTCCTATTATGCAACTCTGCTCCAAATTCACTCCTATACCTGCTGGCCTCATCTATGGTTGACGTCACATTCACTTAGTCCACTTCTTTATACAGTCTGTGGTCTGCTCTAAACCACATGTTTTCACTGACAGAGGATATGTAATGATTGGAAAACTGATTAGAATTAGATTAATAGCATAGGCAGATACTGTCATTATGTTAGTGGGAGGTGTAAAATGCAGCCACACTCTCATACTCTGCCCTGGGGCATAATCGGCAGTTAATGAGAAGAGAAGGGATATTGCATTTAACTTGTACAAGGGCCAGAAAAACACTATCTGCCAAACAATCAAGCCCAAATGAAGTACTCCATTTCAGCCTGGACACCTAATTAAAAGGAGCTGAAAATAGTGAAGAGATGTTGTTAAGTGGGGAATGGTGGTGTAGTGGTTAGCTCTCTCAGTCCACAACGAAAAAGTAACAGGTTCGATTACCGAGCCATGTGGAACAATTCAGTGTGGAGTTTGCATGCCCCCCCTTCACCACCACCAGCACACACATACACTCACAAACACACACACATTCATACCAGGTAAGGTGGGTAAAGCGTCTTGCCCATGAGCAAAATGGAGCTGGGATTGAACTGCCAACCGTGTGTACATTCATTCAATAGGTAAATACTTTACCCATGGACCCACTGTTGAAACAAAATGATAAAGATCCAAAGCTCGTTGGTGCGGCTTTAACCTCTCTCTCCTTGAACACTACTTTGAACTACTGTATGCGTTTCCGTGGGCAACAAACATTTAATCCAATGTGGTTACTGCTACCACTGCTTATGTCACTTCACCCTTCTCTCTTTTTGTTTATCTCTATGATCACATCCATCTAGTCTCCCTTCTGTGTGTGTGTTTTTTGGGGGGTGGGGCACACAGTGCACTAAAAATACACTGTACAACATTAGTAGCCCCATGCTATTCATAAAAGTGCATGCAGCTGTTAGCGTCCAAAGCTAATGGTTGGGCTTTCATTAAAGGTCTTGTACACAATTTTTTTTCACCCATGTATTTGAGGAAAACTTGCCACATGCAGATATATTGTTAGCAGCTCTTCAGGTCAAAATAAGTCTGCTGCATCATGTCTGCATCAATCTAGAAAGCATGTTATTGTTAGATAATCAGGAAGTGCACGTTAGAATACTAGTAATTATTAGCTTCACCGTCACTGTAAAATTTCGCACTGGTCTCTGAGTTGTGAAAAGCACTTGTAAACTCATCGTGGTGAATAATTAGGATGCTCTGAATGCATAAGGTAAGTGAGGAATAGCTTTGGAACCACTGCAAACTGTTTCAAATGAACTAGTTCAGGTACAGCACCGTTAAAAGTAACATTTCTGGTAGAGCGTCCCCCACTTGATTGTCTCCATGGAGATGTTTTTGCTTTACTTGGATCTTGGATGTTCCACAGTGGTCTTGTCATCTCCGTGGATATAGATAAGTTTAATACAGCTTTAACCTCTCTCTCTATCTCTCTCTCTCCTTGAACATTGTGAGTGGACTTGCCGCTCCACAGATCTGACCTGTAAGTTGGCCAGTTTGCCATGGATATAGAAACATTTAACACAGCTTTAACCTCTTTCTGTCAGGATTTGGGTTTTTTGTGTGTTCTGTGCTGTTTTCCCCCTGTGTTTGAACCTGGAGCTGGACAGAGACTCTGGCACCACCTCAGCACACCCACTGATCAAGCAATCAAGTCTTCACCTGTTAGTACAAAAGGACTGAGAATCTGACACTCAGGACCAGATCATCTTGTCATCTGTGTTGTCCGGTTTATCTTCATGTCATGCTCCGGTTTATCTTCATGTTATGGTCCGGTTTATTTGTTTGTGTATCCTGCTCCAAGACTACTGCATACAACACCGCTACCAACTGTCTGCTCTGTCTACCTTCATTCACATCTGAATCGTTGGTCCCTCCGTCACTCTTTACGACACTCTCTCTCTCCTTGAACATTGTGAGTGGGCTCACCTCACCATAGATCTGACCTGTAAGTTGGTCTGGTCGTCTCCATGGATATAGATACGTTTAACATGGCTTTAACCTCTCTCTCCTTGAGCACTATTCTCTCTGAGCTACTGTATGCGTTTCCGTTGGCAACAAACATTTATTCAACATGTTTAATGCGATATTGTGGAACATTTCTGGCAAAGCTATACCGTTCCCATAGCGATAAGCAGGCGGCAGAGGCTCGTATACAGTTGTGTGCTGTTTCTATGGGCATATCGTTGCCTGTGTCTCGTTCGCCTCCACAGTGGTGTGCGTTGCATTAACAGTGAGGTGAGGAGTGGGAGGGAGAGGCCAGGCTGAGAGGGCCATAAGAGCCAGAGTAGAGAGAAAACGAGTGGGTGATTTTAACATGGAAAAAATACAATGCCAGTACAACACAAAGATATAGAACGTTTGGTAGACAACGCCGTTTCGTTCTTACTTTGTGCGTTATCTCATTTCGAAATCGTTTAGTTGCGATGATTTCCCAAGGGGGGCTCGTTCAGGTCAAACTAAATCTAGACAGAATCAGGGTATAGGAAAGGAGACAAGGAAGGAAGGAAGGAAGGAAGGATGGAGGAGGGAGGAGAGAAGGAGGCTATAGCAGCAGATGGGAGAAACCGGCAAGTTTGTGTTGCCAAAAAGGTCGTAAAGCCCCCAAGCTGGAGTTGGGATGTGATGAATGGATAGAGAGATAGAAAGGGCACGCTCGAAGAGATAGAAGATGGATAGGTGGATTGAAATGAAAGTGAATGGAAGAATGGAGGAGAGATGGAGTGAGAGAGAGCGAGAGAGAGGAGGAGGAGGTGGTTGAGGGTATGCGTTGGTGTGTTGGTTGGCAGCGAGCTTGTCTGAAAAAAAAATAAAAACGTTTCACTGACAGAAGGCATGATTCACTGTGGGGAGAGAGAGAGAGAGAGCGGAGGAGAGGAAGATAGAAAGAGGGAGGGGGAGAGAGAAAGAGAGAGAGAGGACGGAGACAGGAGCAGCCTAGATGTACAAGGGGAAGCGACAGTAGCAGTGGAAAAGCAGACACCGGTAAGAATAAAACAAAGATGCTAGCTACTATTTACATTGTGGATTCTGATAGCGTTAGCGATCGGGCTAGCTAAGGTTATGACTTTTGTATTGATCGACATGAGGAGCAGGTGCCACGATGAAAAGATGATAAGAAAAGATGCTTAAGAATAGTCACTGAGGAGATAAGGAGAAAGGAGATAAGGAGCGAGGAGACAAGGAGACAGGACATGAGGTAGGAGACTATTTCATCTGCTAATAGACTGATTCACGCCGTGCTGCTAATTAGAGAGACAGCGGTAATGCATGCAAATTGGGATTTTAGAAAGATTAGTTTCTGAGTGGGAAGGAAAATTTGATGGGATCTTTTGGAGAATTTCCATGTGGGCATTATGTAACTATTTGAAAATCTTTGGCTCATTTTGTTTCCAAGCTGAGTATTTTAGAGGTTTGAAATCACTGTATGTTCACAGTATATACACATATATACAATATTTCTATATACTTTCAAAGCAAAAGCTCTATTTAAAATCCATTGGCGTTTTGAGGCATTCGTTCATCGTGAAATCACAGAGAGCATTCGCTCTGTTATCAGGAAACTGACCCTGGTAAAGACTGTTGCGTGTTTATTTCATCAACTTCAAAATATGGGACCCTTTTTATGTTTTTAGCTTTGATCATTTCAGAACATGCTTGGACAGATCTAAACTACAGGGTTAGCAGTTTTCATGCAGAATAAAACAGGAGATTTTGAAATTGCAGCCTTTGCGATTTGGTAATTGTGTCGTTTTCAAACGTAATAATTTGTAACCCTGATTTTCTGAGTCAAACTGCAGTTAAAGGTTCATATAAGGCTGTTTGCTGATCTCTGTTCTAATGTTGTTTCCTCAGCACAGTTTAACACACAAACACTGCATATTTAGGCTGAGTTCTTCTCTCAAACTGAAAACACTCTGGTCCACCTTGTGATGTCATCATGTGGTAATACAGGAAGTGCTCCACTGTGTTTTTAAACTTCATACGTGTTCACTAGAATCATTTGGATCATTTCAGGTCTGGAATTTCCGATCTCTACTGAACAGGTAAAAGGAACTGTTAACTTGAAAACTACCACTTCATGACATCACAAGGTGGAACAGAGCATTTTGAGCTTTGGAGATATAAACAGACTAATAATAAACATGTGTGAATTAAACAAAACACAACTCCAGGTCTGTTTTTGAGGAGGGAACAGCATTAGAACATAGATTAAACTCACAAGAGTCAGTTTTGCATAATATGGAACCTTTAATATCAGAAATTTTAATGACACACTCATTTTAATGACACATTTTGAATTACAAAAAGTCCTGGCACATTTAGTGTTGTCACAGCTGTAATATTTAAAACTGTAGGAATGGTTTGAAACTCAGTACAGATCATGATAATAACATTGGGGACAATATAATGTATTTTTTGTATATTTAAAGCCACAGAATATAACTTCTTAGGCAAAAATAGACAAAAATAATATATATATTTTTTTGAGTGAGCATGCTCGCACCTCCACAGAGATGACTCTTATTTGACGTAAAGGAGGACCTCTACCAGCTTGTTTCCATGGAAATGTTGTTCCTCTGCTATAGTCTTCAACAATATGGCCTAAAACTTAACTATCTCTATGAAGAATGTTCCAAAGTATGGTTTTAACTTTTAATCTATATGGAATTATACAGACGACGTGCCACCTCCAGAAAGTTACATACTGTACCTTTAAAATGACCAACTGGTCTTGAACAAACTCTGATTAAGAACAAGTAAAATGTCCTGTTTATGTTTCAGTGCAGATGCTTCAGACGAAGATCTTGTTTCATTATCAGTATCTGGATATCAATATTGTGACAATGTCAAACTGACTGATCCTTGTTCTAAACATCATTATAATAAACAGCTATGGGCTCTGCTTTCTCTAAAGGCCTTTTAAATGTCCAGGGCTGCACTGAAATGAACAGCACCCCTGAGCAATTAGCCCTGCACTTTTGGAGCGGAGCCGAGGGGGTCTTAGTGGGGGCCATTATAAAAGTAAAAAATGCACTGACCTTTTTAACAATACACACATGAATTAATAAAGCAGCTTACGTAGACAATAGTGTAGTGTTCTAGGGCTGCAGTCGTGACTCAGAGATAATTAAAGGCGCTATACCTCTTTTTTCTGTCTTTAAAACATGAAAAACAGAACTAGTTCATTTTAAACAGTTTGCAGTGGTCCAAAGTTACTCCTTATTTACCTTATGCATTCAGAGCATCCTAGTTACTCACCATGATGAGTTTATAAGTGCTTTTCACAACTCTCAGAGACCAAAGCGGAGCTTTGCTGTGACTGTAATGCTAACAACAAACTAGTATGCTAACACACACTTCCTGATTATCTGATAATAAAATAGTTTATAATTAGATGCAGATGGTACTCACCAGACTTATTTTGACCTCAAGAACTGCTTAAAAGCTGATTAAAAAAAAAGAAGAATCATATGAATTTGAATAATGTGAATTATCTCTGAAATAAATTAAAAAAAATAATAATAATTTGCATAACATTATACAAAACCATTAAACAGTAGATTGTCTCCTGGGGCTTTGTCTCCTTGTATGAGTATGAAATTAAACTTATCTGTCTTCCATTTCTTACTGTGAGCTCCTTACCTCTCCAAAGACCTTGGCATGCAGGTGTCTCCATGGTGGTAGATAATTTAATCCTATAGTGTAGACCATATCAGGCAAAGCTATAACATCTCCATGGAGACAACCAGGTGTCGTACCCTCCACCAGAAAAGTTCCATAGTGCATCTTTAACTGTTACCTTACAATATCAGCTATTCTGAAATTCCAACTCGGTGAGCTATACTACAAAATGTATTTTTAGCTGTGTTGAAATGATGTTTTGTTTGTTTTTCTTTCCCACAGCCAGAAAATCTACAAAAAAGAGGTGATTTGAATCGTCACTCCTTTGCTCGGGCCTGACTGACAATCGCTCCGTTGGATAAAGACTTAATTGGCTCTGTACAAATAGCCAGAACAATAAACAACCAAAATAAACAGAATGCTGCATAGAAAACAAGAGTGGGAGTGACAATGCACTGACATTACTATGGATAACGCCTATTTATGAAGACAACACAGGACTAAACCTCTTTCTACCACAAATATACTATGGATGTTCTCAGCTGGGTTGCAGGATAGTGATTTCAAGTTTGATTTTTTGTAAGATTTTATTTTTATTTGTTACCATGGCGTTTGCGATCGCAGTTGCCATGGACCAAGTTTCCCAAAATTAGTGACACGCACCAACGTTCACCATTCACAATTCTAACTTCACTCGCGCCTCCCACAAGTCCCTCCCACCGTCAGGCAATCAGCCAATCATGGGCAAGCCTCTGAGTCGGCCCGGGTGTTTCAGGAAGAGCTCCTGCTGCCTGGAGAAACACGGATTTGGCGGTGACGTGGGCGTGGGAGGCCGGGACATTGGTATAGACGGAGGGTACGGGGATGGCTACGTACCGCAAAGGTCAATCTACGATACGATGTGCATAAACCAGCAAATTGACAGCCACCACCATCATCACGGGGGGTCTGTACGTTGTGATGCAGGAAGTGATAGTAGCTTTTACTCTACAAGCGGTTCATTGAGAATTAGCAGAGGTCCCGGTGACATGTTCGACCAACAACCCCGCTCGCTAACTCCCAATCCCTCGTTTGTACGACGCTTGGATGAAAGAGCGATTTTTGATTCGTTAAAACTAGAAGGTCACGATATTGACGCTATGTGTCTGCCATCTGGAGACTACAGATCCGTATCGCCGGCTATGTCCTCCTTCTCTGCGCCGGGGATCTCTTCTTCCTCCTCCAAAAAGCATCACCACCATCATCACCTCCATCACCATGGAGACAGCACTAAGAGCAGAGAAAGTAGGCATTCGTGGAAAGTTGTAACACCCCCAAAGCAGATGGAGTGTATGGAAATGACTACCGCGGATATGCTAGACAGGGGAGGAGGGGCGTATTTGAATCCAGGACACTACCCACCGTCAGCGGGACAAAATTCATCGCTAACCTCTCCACTCATCTCCCCGTTTTCTGGTTCCCCTCTGTCTTCAGGATACCACACACCAGTTTTTTTCTCCCCAGCTAAACCACGACCAAGCCAAACACAAAGTTTAAGATGCTCTCCCCCTCACATAATGCAACCATCAAGACATTACTCTCAAACTCAAAGCCTAAGGATGTCACCTCCGCATGAGTTACGCAGATCTCCCTACAGGGCTCAACTGGTGCAGTTGTCTGCACACGATTTGGAACAAGACTTGCGTGACCGAGGAGGAGGAGGTGGAGGAGGCTGGGGGCGCAATGAGAGAGACTGGGAGAGAGAGAGGGAGAGAGAAAGGGAGAGAGAGATGGAGAGAGGGTGGGCGCAGCGAGAGTGGGAGAGAGAAAGAGAGAGAGGGAGGCTGGAGAGGGAGCGAGCAAGGGAAAGAGAGAGGAGGGAGAATTCATTTGGGACTTTTGGATACGGCAGACCAGTTCCATTAAGATCTGACAGGGATTCGGTTTTCCTAGAACCTGATCCGATGTTAGATACAACCCCATTGCTCCTACCGCAACCCTCACCTTCGCCATCTCCAAGTGGAGCACCGAGAATGGGCACCGGAGCAGTTGGCAGGAACAGAGCTGGTTCTAAAGTTGGACCAGATTGTCTAAGTGGAGGGATGGTTCTCGTTGATGGCAAACCTAGCTGTCTACCACGTTTAGTTAGTGAAATTTGCCATGTATCCGACGCCGATATGATGCCGATGCAAGACAGACATAGAGCAGAAAGCTGGAGCAAGCATAATAATGGGTCACGTTCTAGTTTCAAAAATGAAGTTAAAATGGGGTCACAGGTTAAAACAAGACCAATCGGGAGAGATTTGGAGGGCAGAGTTCAATCGGGGATGCAAGTTGAGCGAGCATCTTCGGTTGTCAATCATAGAGACTCACATAGAGGAAAGAGTATGGATATGTGTACAAAGATATCCAAAACTGAGTCCATTCCAGAGTTTATGCAGCCAACTCAACCAGAAATTGAGAAAGAAATCCATAATATTGAAACAACGACCCCTCCTCCAAACGAAGCTGTTGAAAATGAGACACCAGTGGAGACTATAAAACAAGTCGAGGACAACATGAATAAAGCTCAAATAGAGAGTGACGCATTGGTAGAAGCTACACCAGACCCTAATGCTAACACAGAGGAATTCATTGTCTCCATAGCTGAGCCAGTGCAAGAGGAGCAGCGAAATGACATTGATGTAAAAAGTAAAAATCCAAATGAAGTTGTTATAGAAGTTCAAAAGGAAGAGACAGAGAATGCTTTAGTAAACAACGAAACAGCAAATGAAACTACTGATTCACAGGTTGAGGATAAGCCTGAAAAGAAGTCAATAGATATTGATAAAATTGACTCCAAACACGTCCACAAAGGCTCGAAATCTCACAAACACAAGTCATCAAAATCCAAGTCCAGTTCTCGGTCTAGACCAGGGACTGCAACCGGATCACGTCCAGGAGTACTAAGCAGAGGTCTACGTGGTTTAGAGTCCCCTACACCAGCCGACGGTATCGAATCAACATGGCCGCGTCGAATGATGGTGCGAAAAAGAACGGTTCGCCAAGGGGGGGCATTGCATAATTTGCCAATTTTGCCCCCTCTGCCCTCTGTGTTAACTGCATTGGAGAAAAGGCGACCTCACGGACAACATCAACTGCATCACTCTGAAAATCCACTTTCTAATATCACAAATTCAACTGGTATTGTTGGGAGGTGTTCACTGAAAGAGCCGTCTCATTTTGAAATGGGACAAGGAATAAGTCCCGTGGGGAGAGCATCTCTAAAAGAACAAAATTTAGAAAGTTGGAGGGTTGTGAGGGAGCAAGACGATTCGCAAAAACCAAAAGGGAGAGAGAAAAGTGTGGAAAAAGAGCCCAAAAAGCCAAAGGAGTCAGTGAAAGAAGACAGGAGTCTAGAGAGACCAAAGCAAGTAGACGTGACTATTTTTGAGAAGGAAAATTTTGACATCCACACTGACCTGATCAAAGAAATAAAGCAAGATGTGCCTGAAATCAGTCTGAAAATTCAACATGAAAGTAAACTGGAGACTCAAGTCCAGATGGAGCAGGTACGGGATGTAGGCGTGACAATTTGTGAAGATTTACTTGACCAGCAAGACAGTGAACTAGAAGAAGTTGTGGCAAAATTCAGCATTGAGGAACCAGATATCGAACCTGTCCGATATCGTGATGAGGGAGACAGCTGGGATGACGTTTTAGGAATTGTCAACACTTTATGGGATGAGGAAGGTTGGGAAAAAAGAGGAGGAGATATTGAAGGGGAGGGAGATGCGGATTCTCTTTCTGGGTCCTTACAAAGATGGCCGCTGCTTCGCCCGCCCATTGGTTTCGGAGGTTCTCATCCGCCTTCGTCCGCGGCTTCGGAGCTGAGTTTGACGGAGTTGGAGAGGAGAGCGAGAGAGCTGGATTCGGATTTGGAGCACTTGGATCTTTCACAGCCGCACAGGGAGACGGAGGAGTTGTATCCAACCCTGCATGATTCAAGAGAGAGAGGAGACATGTATCAAACGCACCCAGGACCTCAGAGAGACAAAACCACAGCAATGACAGGTAAATAGTGATGTTTTATATGGATTTAAATTACTGCATATGCAGATTTCCATGTTTTTCTAATTCTGACTTGGACTGGTGGGACATGTGCTAAATATTTATCATAATTTTAATCAGTTAACTTATCATTTATTTTTATCTCTCATTATAGTAGTGTGCAAATTAGATCAGTTTTGACCCTTGTTAACATTATGGTTGCTAGGTAACAGAGATGAAATTACCTGTAGAGTTTTTAAAGAAGTAGACTAAGTGAGCGTGATTTCACCCACAGCGTTTGGCTCCAGTTAAATGAAGCATTGAGGCTAGCAGTTATAGGGGACAATTTGGTGCCGAGTTTCATATTAGGAATTCCAAGCACGAGTATCATAGCAACCAAAGAGCCAATCCAGAGAGAGGCTGTTGAAGGTAACGCCTCATATCTTAATTTAGAGACACAATAGCGTAATAAAAAAGACCAAAATGACAAGTCTGACAGTAGCAGTTACAGAGAGAGGGGACACAGTTTTTCAATGTAAAGTGAAGTGGAGTCGATGGAGCTGGAAGCGCGCCCATGCTCACTTCCTATTTAGAATGCAGTGGCTAGCAGGTTAGCTATATCCATTTATACATACAGTCTTTGGAATTACCTCTATGTCATATTTGCTGCTTGTACTTAACCAGGAAGTTAAAAAAAAAGTCAACAGGTTATTAAACTCTTAATAAAAATGATGTTTATTATTCAGTAAAATAAGTAGTCTAATCTCTTGTATACACTTTAAGGTTGCATTCACATTCTAGACTTTGTCCTAGTTTGAAATGGAGGGCAGGGGCCTGTGTATCTTCAAGGGAGATTCACTGTTTTTGAAAGAAATCCCCAAATTTACAATACCCAAGTGTTGAACCTATTTATTTGTTTGGGACTGGACACTAATACTAATCTTATGGCTCAAAGTCTTTTCTACTGACATTAATCATGTCTTTGGGTTTGAATAATGGCACCACTTTCTGAAGCTGTTTAAAAAAAATTATTTCATTTTTGTTTATTTATAGTGACCGAGGAGATGATAAACCTTGTGCCAGTTTCTCTCATGTGGATAGGCCCAGTAATTACAGAGATATTAACCATAAACCAGATCAACAAATCTGCTGTCCGACAGTTACACAGCAAACTCCACCTGAGAATCCTGCCTCCAGCTCACTTTTAAACGTAGACTGTTTATATAGATGGACATAGCTTCCAGTTCCATTGACTCTGGCTCCACTTCACTTTACATTGAAAAACTGTGGCCCCTCTCTCTGTAACTGCTGCTTTCAGACTTGTCATTTTGGTCTTAAAATGTTTGTATTAGCCCGCTCTACATGTTTCTGGGTTTTTTATTATGCTATTGTGTCTGTAAATCAAGATATGAACATTAATAACAGAAAAATCAGGTGCCTTTTTTCCCCAAGGTTGCTTCCAGCTAGCGTTAGCAACAGGTTTGATTGACAGTGTTACTTAACAAAGGGGCGTTACCTTCAACAGCTTCGCTCCAGATTGGCTCTTTGGTTCCTATAATACTCACGGTCGGAATTCCAAATACCAAATTCATGTTGGCCCCTATAACTGCTCTAGCCTTGATGAGCTTCATTTGACTGGAGCCGAACGCTGTGGGTGACGCCACGCTCACTTAGTCTACTTCTTTATGCAATCTGTGGTTTTAAACTATATTTTTTTAAATGTTATATGAACACTGCCTATATGTGGATCATTTTGAAACACTTTGAGTATGTGATGCCTCCAGTTTAAACCCATTCACAGATTGTAGACCTTCTGTGCAGTGGGATCACGATTATGCTTGAATTAGCATAGCAACTGCACAGCCACCTGGTGACTTCAGATGCTGGCCCAGGACATAAGGCAATCTGCCACTTAGAACCTAATAACACTGAAATATGCTCTGTTCAAACTAGTGTCCAAGTCAATACTAGGGAAAATGAGATACCACTTTATAATAACTACATCTTAAAGAGGGACTAAACACTCAAACTGCTGCTAAACAGTGTAGTGCCTGGAGGACTAAAGGGGAGAGTGAGGGGGGAGGAAGGTGGGGTCTGGGGAACTAAAGGGGAGCTTGAGGCAATTGGAGGGGCCTGGAGGACAAAAGGGGAGTGTGAGGCGAGACAAGGGGCCTGGAGGACGAAAAGTTAGAGTGAGGGGGAGGAGGGCAAGGTCTGGAGGACTAAAGGGGAGAGTAAGGGGGAGGAGTGAGGGGGGAGAAGTGATGGGGGAGGAAGGCGGGGTCTGGAGGACTAAAGGGGAGTGTGAGGGGGAGGAGTGAGGGGGGAGAAGTGATGGGGGAGGAAGGCGGGGTCTGGAGGACTAAAGGGGAGAGTGAGGGGGGAGGAGGGTGGGGTCTGGAGGACTAAAGGGGATGGTGAGGGGGTAAGGGGCGGGTCTGGAGGACTAAAGGGGAGAGTGAGGGGGGAGGAGGGCAGGGTCTGGAAGTATAAGGAACAGTGTGATTTCTAAGTATCTGCACTTCAAACTTCGCCCCTACAGCCAGATGTTTGTAATTTGAAACATCTGGCTGTAATCAGAGCAGTCCTGTGTGATGTCACGTAGTACCACGCAGTGGCCTATGGAGGCAGCATGCACTGCTGGCTGTTTTTGACCAGAAAGCTGCAAAATTTCCCAATACCCTAAATTTGACTAGGAACAGTAGACAACACTATTAAAACACATTGCAGACAATTTAGTGGAAAAAGATTATTTTGTTCCACTAAAGGTATTTTTCTGGTGGAGACTACGCCGCTTGCTTTTCTTCATGGAGATGTCACTGCTTTATGAGGAATGTTCCACAGTATGGTATTAAAATGATCTATTTCCATGGAGATGAGCACACCTGTTCCATCAGACTCGTAACACCAGGGAAAGTTAAGACTGGAAAAAATTTGAGATCACTAAACCAGTGCGGGCAGGAAGGGGCGTTACCTTCAACAGCCTCACTCCAGATTGGCTTGTTGGTTGCTAAGATACTAGCCCAAATTTCTTTGTGCTTGTATAACTGCTAGCCTCAATGAGCTTCATTTAACTGGAGCCGAACAGTGATGTCACAATCCAAACAAAAAATCTGCTCCTCTGCTGGAGATGTACGGCCAGTACAATAAAAAGTGGTAGAAAAATGTCCTATTTGTCCTATTTAGTTTATTTATTTATTTATTTTTTTCCAGTATCAATACCCATTCAGACATTCAAATGTAGTTAGTTTCAATACTAGTTTTTTATTATTAGTTACGGTCTGGATATCAGACCCTAACACCAAGCCTGCACTGATCAGATATTGATCAGTGCAGGCTTGGTGCTTGGAAAAGAAAGACAATTTGAAAGAATGACTATGAATGTAAAATGACTGATTATGGAATATGAATGTATATGTATGTATGTAGGTATGTATATCCATCCATCCATCCATTTTCTTCCTCTTATCCGGGACCGGGTCGCGGGGGCAGCAGTCTAAGCGGGGACTCCCAAACTTCCCTCACCCCAGACACGTCCTCCAGCTCCTCCGGTGGGATCCCAAGGCGTTCCCAGGCCAGCCGAGAGACATAGTCCCTCCAGCGTGTCCTGAATCTTCCCCGGGGCCTCCTCCTGGTGGGACATGCCCAGAACACCTCCCTAGGGAGGTGTCCAGGAGGCATCCTGAGCAGATGCCCGAGCCACCTCAGCTGGCTTCTCTCAATGTGTAGGAGCAGCGGCTCTACTCCGAGCTCCTCCCGTGTGACTGAGCTCCTCACCCTATCCCTAAGGGTGTGCCCAACCACTCTGCGGAGGAAACCCATTTCGGCCGCTTGTATCCGCGATCTTGTCCTTTCGGTCATTACCCAGAGCTCATGACCATAGGTGAGGGTAGGAACGTAGATTGACCGGTAAATCGAGAGCTTCGCCTTTGGGCTCAGCTCCTTCTTCACCACAACGGACCGATACAGCGACCGCATCACTGCAGACGCTGCACCAATCCGCCTGTCAATCTCACGCTCCATCCTTCCCTCACTCGTGAACAAGACCCCGAGATACTTGAACTCCTCCACTTGGGGCAGAGACTCACCACCCACCCGGAGAGAGCAAACCACCTTTTTCCGGTCGAGAACCATGGCCTCGGATTTAGAGAAGCCGATTCTCATCCCAGACACTTAACACTCGGCTGCAAACCGCCCCAGTGCCTGCTGCAGGTCCTGGCTCGATGAAGCCATCAGGACAACATCATCCGCAAACAGCAGAGATGAAATCCTGTGGTTCCCGAACCAGACCCCCTCCGGCCCCTGGCTGCGCCTAGAAATTCTGGCCATAAATATAATGAACAGAACCGGTGACAAAGGGCAGCCCTGGCGGAGTCCAACATGCACCGGGAACAGGTCTGACTTACTGCCGGCAATGCGAACACAGCTCCTGCTCCGGTCATACAGGGACCGGACAGCCCTTAGCAAAGGGCCCCGGACTCCATACTCCCGGAGCACCCCCAAAGGACACCACGAGGGACACGGTCAAATGCCTTCTCCAAATCCACAAAACACATGTGGACTGGTTGGGCAAACTCCCATGAACCCTCGAGGACCCGATGGAGAGTATAAAGCTGGTCCAGTGTTCCACGACCAGGACGAAAACCACACTGCTCCTCCTGAATCCGAGGTTCGACTATCGGTCGGATTCTCCTCTCCAGTACCCTGGAATAGACCTTACTGGGAAGGCTGAGGAGTGTGATTTCCCTGTAATTGGAACACACCCTCCGGTCCCCCTTCTTATACAGAGGGACCACCACCCCGGTGGTGCCACTCCACAGGTACTGTCCCCAACCACCACGCGATGTTGCAGAGACGTGTCAGCCAAGACAGTCCCACAGCATCCAGAGACTTGAGGTACTCGGGACGGATCTTGTCCACCCCCGAAGCCTTGCCACCGAGGAGCTTGCTAACCACATCGGTGACTTCAGCCAGGGTGATGGATGAGTCCACCTCCGGGTCCCCAGTCTCTGCTTCCTCCTCGGAAGACATGACGGGGGGATTGCGGAGATCCTCAAAGTATTCCTTCCACTGCCCGACAACATCCCCAGTCGAGGTCAGCAGCTCTCCACCCGCACTGTAAACAGTGTTGGTGAATCACTGCTTCCCCCTCCTGAGGCGTCTGACGGTTTGCCAGAATTTCTTTGAGGCCGTCCGATAGTCCTCCTCCATGGCCTCCCCAAACTCCTCCCAACCCCGAGTTTTTGCCTCTGTGACTGCCCGAGCCGCAGCATGCTTGGCCCGCCGGTACTCATCGGCTGTCCCAACAAGGCTCGATAGGACTCCTTCTTCAGCTTGACGGCATCCCTTACTTCCGGTGTCCACCACCGGGTTCGGGGATTGCCGCCGCGACAAGCACCACAGACCTTACGACCACAGCTACGAGCGGCCGCATTGACAATAGAGGTGGAGAACATGGCCCACTCGGAGTCCATGTCTCCAGCCTCCCCCGGGATCAGGGAGAAGTTCTCCCAGAGATGTGAGTTGAAGACCCCTCTGACAGAGGGCTCTGCCAGGCGTTCCCAACAGACCCTTACAATATGCTTGGGTCTGCCAGGTCTGTCCGGCTTCCTCCTCCGCCAGCGGATCCAACTCACCACCAGGTGGTGATCAGTTGACAGCTCAGCCCCTCTCTTCACCCGAGTGTCCAAGACACAAGGTCGGAGGTCAGATGACACGACAACAAAGTCAATCATCGACCTCCGACCTAGAGTGTCCTGGTGCCATGTGCACCGATGGACACCCTTGTGCTCGAACATGGTGTTTGTTATGGACAAACTGTGATTAGCACAGAAGTCCAATAACAAAACACCGTTCGGGTTCAGATCAGGGAGGCCGTTCTTCCCAATCACGCCCCTCCAGGTGTCACTGTCGTTACCCACATGGGCGTTGAAGTCCCCCAGGAGAACAACGGAGTCCCCGGTTGGTGCACTGTCTAGTACCCCTCCCAGGGACTCCAAGAAGGCCGGGTACTCCGCACTGCTGTTTGGCCCGTAGGCCGACACAACAGTGAGAGACCTGTCCCCGACCCGAAGGCGCAGGGACGCGACCCTCTCGTTCACCGGAGTGAACCCCAACACGAAGCGGCTGAGCTGTGGGGCAATGAGCAAGCCCACACCAGCTATATATATATATATATATATATATATATATATATATATATATATATATATATATGTGTGTGTGTGTGTCTGTGTGTGGGGGGTGTGTGTGGGGGTGTGTGAGGGAATAAGTCAAGTTGATTAGTATATTTAAATGAGTTGGGAGGATGACGGCTTGAGATGGTGAGACGGGGGTTAAAATTCTTAATGAAAGCCACGAGCATCACTTTACAGAACAACACAGTGGGGTTCAGACTAGAATTTAAATCATTTATAATTTGAGGAAACTTTTCAAGACTAAAAATATCCTTCATCCTTCATGCAACTTCACATGAACTACTAAATACGTGACCAAGTCTTTGACAATTAAAACGTCACTTAGTATGATTTATATTATGGCTGAACAATTTGGGGGGAAAAAAAATTTGCAATTTTTCTGACAAGTTTTTGAAATGTATGTTTTAATAAGAAGATTCTGTCCAGAAGAATTGACAAAAAGACTGAAATCTGAACTGACAAACTAATACAGGAATCATGTTTCAGGACATGTTTTTACAGATCTGAACAACAGGGTTAGCAGCTTTTACACAGAATAAGACCCATAGACTGTATGTATAAATGCACTTCTGACTCCATCGACTCAGGCTCCAATTCACTTTACCCTGAAAAACTGTGGCCACTCTCTCTGTAACTGCTTTTATTTCACTATTGTGGTTGTAAATCAAGTTATGAACATTAATAACAAACGAATCTGGAGCCTTCTTTCCCCGCTAGCATTAGCAACAAGTTTGATTGACAGCGTTTATCAAACCTGTACGGATTGGCTCTTTGGTTGCTATCATACTTGCGCTTGGAATTCCAAATATGGAACTCTGCTCCAGATTGACCCCTGCTAGCCTCAATGAGTTTCTTTTGACTGGAGCCAAAAGCTGTGGGTGACGTTACACTCACTTAGTCCACTTATTTATACAGTCCAAGACTCCATGTAGACCTGGGGAGGGCATCTGACACACAGGGACATTTCAGAACATGCAGATCTAGACTACAGGGTTAGCAGTTTTTATACAGAATAAGACTGAGATTTTGCCGTTTGTGGAGGAAATGGTGGGACTTTAAATATTTGCAGGCTTTGCCACTTACATTCATTCAGTTGCAGCCTTAGATTATAATTAATATAAATATAGATTATAATTGATTAGGACTTAAAATACAGCCTCTGTTTTGACCGTATTCACAACTAATTTGAAGAAGAGTTCAAGAATTATCTATATTATACAAAAAAAAAAAAAAAAGCAACAAATGAAATAATCTTTATCTTACCATCGTCCAAACCACCCTATCAGTTGGGTATTGCTGTTTCAGAAGACATCACAACTATTAGTGCTTTTTTAGGTTCTAGAATGTGATGACGTCATATTCCTAGATGGGCGGGGCAATAGTCAATTTTCCCTGTCGTCAAATAATGCTGTTATGGGGGCAAATTTGGAGCGGAGTTCCATATTTGGAATTCCCACCACGAGTATCATAGCATCTGAAGAACCAGTATGAGTGAAGAAAGATTTGTCTGATATTAATGCTCATATCTTGATTCACAGGCACAATAGTGAAATAAAAACACCAGGATCATGTAGAGGTGGTTAATACAAACATTTAAGACCAAAATGATGAGTCTAACAGCAGCAGTTACAGAGAGAGAGGCCACAGTTTTTCAATGTAAAGTTAATTGGAGCCAGAGCTGATGGAGCCAGAGCGCACCTACGATCACTTCATGTCTGGAATGTGCCGGCTAGTGCATTAGCTATGTCCATTTATATATACAGTCTATGAGCCAAATACAATATAATCAATACGGAAAAATGGCTCTTGCCCTGCCCATCTAGGAATATGACGTCATCATCATTCTAGAATGCAAAAAAAACACACTAACCCATGATATCACAACATTGTAGAATATAATCCTATAGGTTAAACTGAGCTGGAGATCAGAGGTCAGAATCCTCAGGTGGAGTTCCCTGTGTAACTATCAGACTGTAGATGTGTGGACATGGTTTATGTCTCAGTTGTCCAGGTGTAATCCATAGTAAAAGCCAAAAGTACAATCTGTTAACTGTCTTTCCTAACATTTTTTTTAATTTTTATTTATTTTTCTTAAGAAAGACAATCCTTTCTTGAACAGGAATAGGGATTTAGACATCATCTATCCCCCATCTATAACTCTATCCTCAGACCCAAAGAAAACAAAGGAAACTAAGTAGGACTAAGTGCGCACTTAGTGTAGCTCAATAGATGTAGCCAACAAACAGAAACTGTAAACAACAGCTGTTTCCAATTTCAGTTAGCTCCTGCTTCAGACAGATATAAGACAGTATCCGGCAGTAATCTGACCAGAACTGAAGAAGCGACTTGGATGAGCAGCCAAACATCTTCATGCCTACAATTTTTGTCCAGTTGACAGATTTTACTTTTGGCTTTTACTATGACCTGGTTTATGGTTAATATCTTTGTAATCACTGGGCCTATCCACGTGAAACAAAAACTGACACCAGTTCAGCATCTTCTCTGTCAGTTTAAAGAAGTAAAAGATATATATTTTTCACAACTGCTTCAGAAAGTGGAGTCATTATTCAACCCCAAAGATGCGATTGTAGTCATTTGAAAGACATAAGATTACTATGACTATAATAAATAATAATAATAATAATAAATAATACTATATATAAGTTAAGAAGAAGGGTTAATGTTTGTGGATCAGAAGTTTGGCTAGTTCTTTCCAAAGCAGAGACTCTCTGATAGAGTTACACAGACCTCCATATGAAATTAATGGTCATGATCAAATTCTAGAACATGCACGCAACCTATTGATACTCTGCAGTGACATCACGCTGGGGTGTTCTACACAAATCTCTATTGGTGGAATGCTCAGCAGATACCATGATGACTGAACTTGTTTAAAAGCAAAAATCAGCTCACCTGTTGTAATTCCAGGTAAACCAGCTCTTTCTCATCAGATTGTGTTAAAATAAATCCCACATTAAAGTCTAATAAAGCCGCAGACAGAGCAGAGCCTACAGTTAGCATCACATCCCCAGGGAATGTTGATGATATCAGCTGCAAAGTATCAATTTTTCAGATTCTAGGATGATGATGTCATACTCCCAGATGGGAACAGGAGCCAGTTTTTCCCGATATATTACATTGCACTTTGCCATGAAAAATTCAGATGGTAAATGCACAAATATTCAACCTGAGCATTTATGTTACTGACTAGACTCAAGAACTCACTGTATAACAACACAAATCTGTAACTATAACTATATTCATTTTAGCTGTTCCCATCTGTGTTATATAACATTGGCCTGTAGAATGTTGTGATGTCACCTGAAACACAGCAGCACATTTATATTCTTAAACACGGACTTAGCTCTTTCTTTCTTCTTCAGGTTGTATAGAAAACTGTATTAAATCATTGAACTTTTATGTCTTTTTTAATTCGTGTGCTTGGCCAAACTGCCGCCACAGAGTCTTGGCTTTTTATTACGTTACATTTTATTGTTCTTAAGTGTTTTATGCTCTGTGGGCAGCTTAGGGAGCTCTGCAGACCAGTGGGAATCTATTAACTACAGGAGTGTAGTTTAAGGAAGTAATGCTGCCAACTCGTATGTGCTGTTTTGCTTCAAGGCCTTAAACAGAGAGACTGTAGACTTGTCTTTCATTTTGTTAGTAATCAGTCATCAGCTTGTGTCTTTTTATTGGAGATGTCTACAGCCAGTCCTTTGTCAGTAAAACCATAGACTGTATAAAGAAGTGGACTAAGTGAGTGTGACGTCACCCACAGCGTTCGGCCCCAAATGAAGCTCATCAAGACTAGCAGTTATAGCGGTGTATTTGGAGCTTAGTTCCGACCGCGAGTATCATAGTAACCAAAGAGCCAATCCAGAGCCATCACACATCAACATCACGTGGCAGCTGAGCTGTGGGGCAATGAGCAAGCCCACACCAGCTCGCCGCCTCTCCCTGCGGGCAACGCCAGAGAAATGGAGAGTCCAACCCCTCTCAAGAAGTTGGGTTCCAGAGCCCAAGCTGTGCGTGGAGGTGAGGCCGACTATATCTAGCCGGTAACGCTCAATCTCCTGCACAAGCTCAGGCTCCTTCCCCCCCAGCGAGGTGACATTCCATGTCCCCAGAGCTAGTCTCCATGTCCGGAGATCTGGTCGTTGAGGTCCCCGCCTTCGACTGCCGCCCGGATCTCTTTGCACCCGCCCCGCATGGCTCCTCCCGCAGGTGGTGGGTCCACGGGAGGACGGCCCCACGTCGTTCCTTCGGGCTGGGCCCGACCGGGCCCCGTGGGGAAAGGCCCGGCCACCAGGCGCTCGCTGGCGAGCACCCACCCCAGCACTATATACATATGTATATATATACTTAATAATTACACAGAACATGACTATTCAGCTCTCTTAAAGGTTTGTGGTAAAAATGAGCTGTGGGTGAGTTAGAAGTAAATTTAAGTTATGTTAATGTTGCCCACATCTCTCTGCACCTGCCCTCCCCAGAGGCAACGCCAGAGAAATAGAAAGTCCAGTCCATCTCAAGTAGTTGAGTTCCAGAGCCCAAGCTATGCGTGGAGGTGAGGTCAACTATTTCTAGACGGTAACGCTCAACCTCCCGCATAAGCTCCGGCTCCTTCCCTCCCAGCGAGGTGACATTCCATGTCCCCAGAGCCAGTCTCCATGTCCCCAGAGCCGATCTTCGAGGGCCCCACCTTCGACTGCCATCCAGATGTCTCTGCACTGGCCCCTTACGGATCTTCCTATGGGTGGTGGGTCCACGTAAGGACAGCCCCGCCGCCAGGCGCTCGCTGTCAAGCACCCACCCCAGGCCTGGCTTCAGAGTGGGGCACTGGTATTGCCGGTCCGGGCGAAGTAACTAGCCTTGATTGTTCACTCGACATAAAGGGCTTCTGAACCACTCTTAGTCTGACCGTCCCCCTGGACCTGTTTGCCATGGGTGACCCTACCAGGGGCATGAAGTCCCTGAGAACATAGCTCCCAGGATCATTCGGGCAGGGGATGAAGGGGGATAAATTTTGTATTTTTTTGTATTTTGTAGTCTGGCCTTACAAAGTTCCTTCCTCATCATATTTTTTCTATAGCATGCCAAAATATAGCTCTAACAATCTGTCTTACAAACACCAGTTCTGAATTAAAAAACAAGACATTTTTATGCAGATCTGACTCCTGTAATGGCTCCAGGGCCAGGTCCATTTGTTCTAATTGGTTCATTATAAGGTCTCATTCATTGGCATTTAGAAGTGAATAAATAGCATTTGCATTAAAGAAAACATACACTGCAAAAACGCATCAAACACATAGATGGTTTAAACAGACCTGAATGGGCACGTTGAGCTGTTTTGAGATGTTTTGCCCTGGTTTGTGTATTGTAACGTATCGACTGGTTTCAAGATATTTTCGAGCCACAAAATCTCCCTGTGGTGTGGAAAATTGGTTTGGAGAAAAGAGTAGCAATCTTACTCCCGCTGGTGTGTAATTTATTCGAAAGAAGCAAAATAGATACAGTCAAAATGTAGGCTTTTGAATGTTTTGAAAAGTACCACAGAAAAAAATATTTGGGTTTAAAAGATCCTTAAGACTGTCTCTGTAGCAATGTTGCTTTGCCTGGAATGTTCCACGGTATGTTTTATTTTTATTTTTTGGTCAATTACTGCTTTTTTAAAAATGCCTTCAAAAAATGTGTTCTTGCATTCAGCTCGCCTCTCCGCAGATGTAACCTGTAACTTGGCCCGATCCTGTGACCTGCAGAGGGGGGTGATCTGGAGAACTAAAGGGGATAGTGAAGGGGCAGGTGAGGCGGAGTCTGGACGACTAAAGGGGAGAGTGAGAGGGGAGGAGGAGCGGGGTCTGGAGGACTAAAGGGGAGGGTGAAGGGGGAGGAGGAGCGGGGTCTGGAGGACTAAAGGGGAGGGGGAGGGGGGAGGAGGGGTGGGACCTGGAGGTATAAGGAACAGCGTGAATAGTCTCACAGGTATCCACATTTCAAATTCTGCCCCTACAGACAGGTGTTTGTAATCAAAAACACCTGGCTATATTCAGGGTATGCATGATGTCACCAACTACTGGAAACTGCAGAGGCCACTGGAGCCAGCACACACTTTTGTTGTTTTTGACTAGTAAGCTCCAAATTTACCTAGTTTGCAATGAAATGGCCAAAAAAAGACTAGGTAGATAATGCTATTCAAACACTATATACACAATTTGGTAGTGAACAAAGTGGATTCAGTGCTTTGTTCCACTTTACATTAATTGGTAATTACTGCAATAAAGATTTTCAGTTTTTATCAGTCGTAACATGCGTAGAGATTGGAATAGCAACATGTGCCTGTGAATGACAACCGTGAAAACTAGTACACCCAAAAAGTTTCTGAAAAAGAAAACCAGAACCAACTTAATAAAACAGGACTTGTCATATCACTCAAAACACAATTATTTAAGTAATATAAACAAACCTAAATATTCCTTATTACAGTGTTAGTCGCGACCTGCCTGTTAACCTGGTATGTTTAAATAAATCTCTATGTTTTGTCTGATTAGGAGGAGTTGGAAGCAGATCACAAGTCAATCTGGAACTGTCCTCTCCAACTGCAGACACAGACAGACCTCCAGCTGGGACCAGGTAAAACAATAACTAACTCTGTCTAACCCTGATAAATGTATTTAAAGCCCATACTGCAAGTTTTCATGTTTTTCTAATTCTGACTTGGTTTGGTGGCGGGGCACCTGTGGTCAATATTTATCATAGTTTTACGTCAGATAAGTGGTTTGTGGGAAACGTTGAAGAAGAAAAGTACAAAAATACAAGAAATAGTGATGACACAGAAACCCTCTGCCTGTATAACTAGGACTTAACCAGAACTAAACCAAGACAAAATAAGGACTGAACCAGGACTAAACCAGGACTAAACCAGGACTGAAACAGGACTAAACCATGATGTAACCAGGACTTAACCAGGACTAAATCAGAACTAAATCAGGACTAAACCAGGACCAAACTAGGACTAAACCAGGACTTGACCAGGATTAAACTGGGACTAAACCTGGTCTAAACCAGGACTAAACCAGGCCTTATCCAGGACTTGACTGGGACTAAACTAGGACTAAACCAGGTATAGACCAGGTCTAAACCAGGACTAAACCAGGACTAAACCAGGACTGAACCAGGACATAACCAGGACATAACCAGGACTAAACCAGGACTTAATCAGGACTAAATCAGGACTAAACCGGCGCTAAACCAGTACTAAACCTGGACTTAACCGGGACTAAACCAGGACTACACCAGGACTAAAGGAGGAGGAGTCTGTGCCTGATCTGAACAATGTCTTAATATATCAGAATATCAGAATATCAGAAGACTTTATTGCCATTGTCATTGAACACAACTCAAACTTTCTTCGGTGATAAAGTGCAACATAAAACACTAAATAAGTACAAATGAGGGCATGCATAAAGTTAAAAAGAGCCTTAGAGGTAGATATATACAACATCAGAACAAAAGTGCAAATATGACTTATTAAGGTGACAGGTATTATAAAGTGTCCAGTTTAGTGCAGATATTCTAAAGCATCAATTGGTACAGATGTTATAAATTGAGCAGAGGGGAAGAAACTGTTCTTATGATGAGAGGTTCTAAATCAGGATTTAACCAGGACTAAACTAGAACTAAACCAGGACTTAATCAGAACTAAACCAAGACTAAACGAGGACTTAACCAGGACTAAATAAGAACTATTCTTGGCTCAAACAGGTAATAGACCACCAGTGATCCCATGCATAACATTTTGAGAACCACCGCTGTAGGACTTGTAATGCTATCTAAATTATTGAGGTAGGATAGAAATTATATAGCAGGTCTTTATGGATATTTCTCATAAAAATACCGCACAACTGATGAACAAAACCACTCTTTTCTAAGAATAAGACATCCATCCATCCATTGTTCAGTTTGATTTGAAAACTGCTACTTGTGTCCCTGAATGATCCTGTTGCTTGGTGTCTGGAGTAGAGGAAATAGCATCAACGTCCTTGATCTAAAAAAGTAGGCTAAGACAAATTTACCGGTGTCCATGGCAACAGTCTCCGGGGGGATAAAAGCGCTGCGCTAACCCTCCTTTAGCATAGTAGCTTGTCACTGACTGTGTGTTGTCTTTTTCTAGCCCCGCTAAAGAGGACAGCTCTCCCGACTCGAACCTAACATTAGAGTCCGACTCCAGTGGCATCTTCCTGTCCCTGTCCAATCAGAGCCAGGAGGAGGCAGGCTCAGACAGCGATCAGCCAATCAGTGGATCCGACCTGGGCAGTAGCAGCACGTCACTGGACAAAGATGGAGAGGATGGGTTAAAGGAATGGGGGCGAGAAGAAAGCGCAGAATTGCAGTGGTGTTATCCATCTCTCCTTAATACATCTATACAAGACGATAATGAAGATAATTTACAACAAAATGAAACTCCAGAGTGTAAAATCAGTGCAAATATACCAATTATTACCCCTCCAATTGAACAGACTGGGTCAAAAGATCATGAACTACCACCAAGGAAAAAAGTTACGGTAATGGGAGGTGAGTCGCCATTGTGCCGATCACCAATAAACCAATCTATTAAATACCAAATCAATCCAACTAAGAAACCGTTTCGAACATCAGGACTGGATTGCGGAGACATAGATCCATTTGCGCAAACGGATAGCTTTGTTTATTTAGCTGTTTCAGCGCGTCCCTCCTCTCACAGTGAGGTAATGCTAAAAGGGTCTCCTCATGAAATCAAGAGAGATATGACCACAATACAAGCAGATGTGACCACGCAGTTCAGCCAGTCCAAGGTCATGCAGGAAGTCAAAGGAACGCAACTCCAAAAACCAGAAGAAGGGGATTTCCTGTGCACAGATAGCTTTGTGTACCTGGCTGCTCCCGCCTGCCTCCTGCTGGGACCTCCTGGGACGACAAGCTACAGTGGCAGGTATGTGCGATTTTCTTTATGATCCATGGTGCAAAGAGATGGATATATAACACTATAGTAACATAGCAATGGCTGCATCATACAGTTAGTTCTAGTGATATGCTAATGCTAATGCTAATTTTGGTGTCTAATAAGTATTCAAATAACACCACAAACTAATAATCCACATATAAAAACAATTGGGTAGTCTTCACTAAAAATTTTACTTTGTTGTTATGTTAGACATTTTAATAGAAGTTAGCATTAGCATCTACGAGCTACACTGGTGGGTAATGTAATAATGGCTGCATCATACAATTCATTCTAATGACATGCTAATACTAATGCTAATTTCAGAGCCTAGTAAGTATTCAAATAATGCCACAAACGAATATTCCACATATACAAGCATGAAATAGTCTTTACTATAAATTTTACTGAAAAGTTAGCATTAGCATCTACAAGCTACAGTGACAGGTATATGCTATTTCCTTTATAATCCATAGATATACAACACAAGAGTGGATTGGACGTAACAATAGCCGCATCATACAATGACATGCTAATGCTAATTCCAGAGCCCAGTAAGGATTCAAAATAATGCTGCGAACGAATTATCCACGTATAAAAACATTTACTTTACTTTCTTTACTATAAATGTAACTTTGTTATTATGTTAGACCTAACATTTTAATAAAAGTTAGCATTAGCATCTACTAGCTACAGTGGCAAGTATGCGTGATTTTCTTTATGATCCATGGTGCAAAGAGATGGATTTATAACACTAGAGTTATGTAACAATGTTTCACAGTCCATTCTAAGGACATGTTAATGCCAATGTTAACACTAATTTTGGAGCCTAATAAGTATTCAAATAACGCCACAAACTAACAATCCACACATAAAAACAATTGAGGAGTCTTTACTATAAATTGCACTTTGTTATACCAGACCTCCTTTTTAATAAAAGTTAGCATTAGCTTTAGGATCGAGACACAAAGACATCTCTATGTAAACACAGAAGTATCCACTGGTGATGTATTCTCCTCATTTGCAAGTGTTTAACATGCTGTCAGTGCCATCCACCCACAGCTCCCTGTCCACTGTGTGATCTGTCAGGATTTATTGATTTTAGCACGACTCCATAAAACGCCACAGAGACATAACTGGGAGGAAATGACCACAGTTACTGTTCTAGAGGCAGTTCCATCTCTAGGTACTATGATGTTTTTCCTCAGCAGGTTGTGTATTGATGCTAGTTTAGCTACATCAGAGCAACATGGAGTCCTGGCTTAGATCTGGTTGAGTTCTGGTTTAGACCTGGTTTAGACATGGTGGTTCAGACCTGGTTTTGTCCTGGTTTATCTTTAACAAACTCTCTTTAGTCCATATTTAGTCCTGACTTAGACTGCATTTAGTTGAGGTTTAGATGTGGTTTAGACCTGGCTTAGACCTTGGTTAGTCCTTGTTAGGTGTGTGATTCGTTTTTGTGTGTCGCTACCAGCTTATCTACGTCAGAGCAGCATGGAGTCCTGGTTTAGACCGAGCTCTCATTTCAATCTATTTTTGGCATTCTTGTGTGTGTAGTCCAGGTTTAGTTCTAGTTTAGATCTGGTGGATCAGACCTGGTTTAGTCCTGGTTTAGATCTATAACAAACCATTTTTAGTCCATATGTAGCCCTGATTTAGACCAGGTTTGGATCTATTTTCAGCATTCTTAAAGAGGGGGTATTTTACTTCTAAGGTATAACATATTTAGATAAGCATATTTACTTCTATGGTTTTGAAAATGCTACTTTGCCAGATACATAATATTATTATGTTTTATAAGTTGCACTTTCGTTTTTGACACTTTGAGACCCCCCCTCCCTTTGCTCTCTGTGCAAAGTCACTCCCCCTTCAGAGCACCATCACAATGCAATCAGCGTGCATCCTGCTAATGAAACTACAGGTCATTACATCAGGTGTGTCAAGTTGTAGTGTATAGTTTTGTATTATGTTTTTGTATATTTATGCCCGTGAAGTTTAGTGTTTGCCAGTGTTTGATGGACTATGACCTAATCTACACTCGCCTTTTCTCCATGTTTGGACATTACTGTGACACGTGACGTTTTAAGTAATGAAGCAGAATAAAAAAACTGAATTTCTGAATGATACAATGAGGCTTTATTGGCATTAGCTAAACATTTTCACCGAATTTCTGTCTCTTTGGCGCGGAAAATGACAGCAAATGTATAGCTCTGGCGCCCGCGTGCACATCGCCGGAGCAACGGACTAAACCAATGTGTAACAACAGGGAGGGGTGATCGATTTTTCATTTTCAGACGTATTTACTGACAGTAAACTGTGGATACTGTATTTATTCTAATATATAATTAGATTTTACTATAATTTACTATTTGTCATAAAACCTTAATGTAAGGGTAGGGGGGGACAGTAAGATGGGAAAGGGGGACACTAGTCAGCAAAGATCTGTATTAGTCCTGGTTTTGATATGTGTTAGTCCTGGTTTAGATCTGTATTAGTCCTGGTTTAGATCTGTATTAGTCCTGGTTTAGATCTGTATTAGTCCTGGTTTAGATCTGTCTTAGTCCTGGTTTAGATCTGTTTTAGTCCTGGTTTAGATCTGTCTTAATCCTGGTTTAGATCTGTATTAGTCCTGGTTTAGATCTGTTTTAGTCCGGGTTTAGATCTGCGTTAGTCCCGGTTTAGATCTGCGTTAGTCCTGGTTTAGGTGTCTTAATCCTGGTTTAGATCTGTGTTAGTCCTGGTTTAGGTCTGTATTAGTCCTGGTTTAGATCTTTGTTAGTCCTGATTTAGATCTGTATTAGTCCTGGTTTAGATCTGTGTTAGTCCTGGTTTAGATGTCTTAATCCTGGTTTAGATCTGTGTTAGTCCTGGTTTAGATCTGTGTTAGTCCTGTTTTAGATCTGTATTAGTCCTGGTTTAGATCTGTGTTAGTCCTGATTTAGATCTGCATTAGTCATGGTTTAGATCTGTGTTAGTCCTGATTTAGATCTGTTAGTTCTGGTTTAGATCTGTATTAGTCCTGGTTTAGATATGTGTTAGTCCTGGTTTAGATCTGTGTTAGTCCTGGTTTAGATCTGTGTTAGTCCTGGTTTAGATGTCTTAATCCTGGTTTAGATCTGTGTTAGTCCTGGTTTAGATCTGTGTTAGTCCTGTTTTAGATCTGTATTAGTCCTGGTTTAGATCTGTGTTAGTCCTGATTTAGATCTGCATTAGTCATGGTTTAGATCTGTGTGTCCTGATTTAGATCTGTATTAGTCCTGGTTTAGATCTGTGTTAGTCTTGGTTTAGGTGTCTTAATCCTGGTTTAGATCTGTGTTAGTCCTGGTTTAGATCTGTGTTAGTCCTGGTTTAGATCTGTGTTAGTCCTGGTTTAGATCTGTGTTAGTCCTGGTTTAGATCTGTGTTAGTCCTGGTTTAGATCTGTGTTAGTCCTGGTTTAGATGTCTTAATCCTGGTTTAGATCTGTGTTAGTCCTGGTTTAGATCTGTGTTAGTCCTGTTTTAGATCTGTATTAGTCCTGGTTTAGATCTGTGTTAGTCCTGATTTAGATCTGCATTAGTCATGGTTTAGATCTGTGTTAGTCCTGATTTAGATCTGTATTAGTCCTGGTTTAGATCTGTGTTAGTCTTGGTTTAGGTGTCTTAATCCTGGTTTAGATCTGTGGTAGTCCTGGTTTAGATCTGTGTTAGTCCTGGTTTAGATCTGTGTTAGTCCTGGTTTAGATCTGTGTTAGTCCTGGTTTAGATCTGTGTTAGTCCTGGTTTAGGTGTGATATTTTTCAGTAGCAGGTAGTGTGTTGGCGCTGGCGTAGCTAAGTTAGAGCAGCATGGAGGCAGCTGGCATCAGATCAGATTATGTAAGGCTCAGATGCTGGGGAGCCATGTCTCTGTAAATGTGCTATTTTGACTTCAGGCTAGAAACTACACCTCTGACTTTTACATCATGTCTGACATGTTTAGTGAGGGGTTTGGGGTCAGATTGGTGTTTTTTGTTGATGTTTTTAAGGAAATAAGCACATTACGAGTGGCATTTTAGAAGAGGGGGAGTAAACATCGACATTCAAAATATTGTGACAAATGGCGAGAACTGTTGAGGAGAGAACGACGATCAAAACACATTTCGTAGAGCAGTCACTTTCAGACATTTTAGACCAAGTGCTTCAGAGGAAAAAATCTCAGACTTTCTGTGAACCAACCTTAAATGGACTATACTGCTTCACATAAACAACAACTAACCAAAACAGAAATAAAAATAGGACGCACAGCCAAAGAAGAATAAAACAATAAAACACCAAGATATCATGCCGAGCTAGAACCAAGTACCAGGGAGAGGCAGCACCTAAAGCTACACTAAGTAACATTTCTACTTGCTTGTCACCAATGAAGGGTTATTTCTTCACCTGGAATTTTGCACAGTACGGCATTAAACTGATCCAGTTTACATTAATTGAATTACAGATGTTTTATTGCTCAAAAATGCCTTGACAAATATTCATTGTTATTGTTAGCAGGGTTGCCACTAATAATAACGATGACTTGTCACTTGGGTTTGGGGTAGTGGCTTGACTTCATGGCAATAGAGAAGTTGAATGCCATACTGCGGAACATTCACAGCAATAACATCTCCATGGAGACTATCAGTATTCAAACTTATGTCTACAAATCTTGAACCTTATGCTGCATTTGTGTGGTCCTTGGGAATTTGTGAAGATGCTTTTTCCAGCTTGCACATGAACACAGCACAAGTCGGAAAAACTACTCAGGAACTCAAAACCTTCAGCCTGACTTCTGCCCCAGACAGCACCTGCTCCAAAAATCAGCTGATTTGTCTGTTTATCTTTCACATTTGAGCTCTTTGACTAAACGTTACCAGATTTACAGATTTAGTAAAGTGCCCATTATCATAAGAGCAAGAAAATTTGCGTAAGAAAAATCCAACACTACAAGTAAACAAACAGACTAACCTTTAGTTTTGAGAAGGCTAACAGCAACAGCTCTTACTGGTGAGCTCTATTAAAACACTGCTAATAAGCAGACTCAATGTTTTTATTATGGGTGACAGCAAAATCCTGACTTTCCGATATAAAAACACATGAACGCAAGTCAGAATCCTGTCATCACATCTCAGAATCCCAAGTTCCCGAGGACCACATGAATGCAGCATTAGCATTAACATTGGCATTAGCATTGGCTCCACAAACTTGCCATGACCATCTTTTGACGACAAAGTTCTTTTAACTGACAATCACATTTTTGGGATTGACAAATGCCACTATATTCTGAAGCTTTTGTTTAAGCTAACAAAGAACAGGTTGAACTTTGGATCAGTTTTTGTTTCATGCGGCTAGGCCCAGTAATTACAGAGATATGAACAATAAACCAGGTCCACACATCTATAGTTACACAGCAAACTACATCTGATCATTCTGACCTATCTCCAGCCCTGTTTAAAATTACAGGCATTTTGAATTTTTTAACCTTTTTGACAAATACAGTTTAAATAAAAAAAAACAACAAACAAACAAAAACGGATGTAGTATTTTAAATAATATATATATATTTTTTTGCATTGAATGGCTCTGTATGATAATGCTGAACCTAGTAAAATATATTTATCCCTCTTTTTCTTGCAGGGAGTCGGACTCGGAGAGCTCCGATTCCGGACCTGTGGATGTGTCCGTTCACGGCTGTGGATCTGTAGCTGGAGACTCAGACTGGGACTCAGACCTGTCGGACTCGGACCCCAGCCGCCCCCCCAGAACCTCCTCTGGGACCAAGGCCTCAGGCACCAAGGCCTCTGGGACGTCTCGCTCCAAACGACCCCCCGTGGAGCCACAATGGGACCTGTATGAAGAGCCACCAGAGCCAGAGGTATGGCTCTGAGCTTTAGACCTGGTTTTGACCTGGTGGTTTAGACCTGGTTTAGGCCTTGTTTAGTCCTGATTTAGATCTAGTTTAGACCTGGTTTAGTCCTTGTTTAGTCGGGGTTTAGACCTGGTGTAGACCTGGTTTGATCCTGATTTAATCCTGATTTAATCCTGGTTTAGACCTGCTTTAGACCTGCTTTAGACCTGCTTTAGACCTGCTTTAGACCTGCTTTAGACCTGCTTTAGACCTGGTTCAGTCCTTATTTGAACTTTCTTTAGTCCTGGTTTAGACCTGGTTTAGACCTGGTTTAGATCTGGTTTAGACCTGGTTTAGACCTGATTTAGGCCTGGTTTAATCCTTGTTTAGACCTGGTTTAAGGCTGGTTTAGATCTGGTTTAGACCTGGTTTAGACCTGGTTTAGACCTGATTTAGGCCTGGTTTAATCCTTGTTTAGACCTGGTTTAAGGCTGGTTTAGACCTGGTTTAGATCTGGTTTAGACCTGGTTTAGACCTGATTTAGGCCTGGTTTAATCCTTGTTTAGACCTGGTTTAAGGCTGGTTTACACCTGGTTTAGATCTGGTTTAGACCTGGTTTAGACCTGATTTAGGCCTGGTTTAATCCTTGTTTAGACCTGGTTTAAGGCTGGTTTACACCTGGACCTAATATGTTCATTTTAAAGCAGCTTTATGGAGTTGATTCTCATGTAGACCTTGTTTAGTCCCATAGTAGTTCAGGAATGAAAACATGACTAAACTAGACAATTTGACAAAATATGCTAAAACTACAACTAGACGAGATGCACTGAGCCAATTGCTAAATAAGTCTGGATTTCTGAAGTCTGAAATCTACACAGATCATATATTCTGAATGAAGCCTTGTTACTAATGCAGTACATGTTTTTTTCTCCAGTGTGTCGAAAGTTTGGGACCAGCTCCTTCCAGCCCCACCTCCTGCCCATCTCCCCCATCCCCCACAGACAATTCACCAGGATCATCTGAAACTTCAACCACCGCCAAGAGGGTCACCTGGCAGTTCAAACCCGCCCAGAGGTCAGTGTGCACAGGAAGTAGAAAGGAAAAGGACGTGACATCATCAGGAAGCGATCCACACAGACCGCCCCCCTCTTCCTCCTCGTCTTCCTCATCCTCGCCATCCTCTTCGTCATCCGGATGATTTGTATTTTTGTGGATTTTTCAGACCATTCGAGCTGTGCGTTACAAAGGTATATCTGTACCTGGTTGAGCAGTGGTGATGACTTGATAAGAGCTTATGCCTGTAAATGCATTGCAATTAGCTTCAGTTTGAATCTTTAGGAAGTCTGTCTGCAACACTTGAGAACAGGTTTGTTTTTTATACTTGGAAAAATACATTATTTAGAAAAGTTGATATGCGCTGTACCTGATTTTTACTGTTTTAAAACATGAAAAACAGAAATAGTTCAGTTTGCAGTGGTCCAAAGTTACTCCTCACTTACCTTATGCATTGTGAACATCCTCATTATTCACCAAGATGTTTATAAGCACTCTGAGATAATGCTAACAACAACTAGCATGCTAACAGTGCACTTCCTGCTTATACGACAAGATACTGCTTTATAATTAGCTGCAGACAGAGCACAGCAGCCTTATTTTGACCTCAAGAGCTGCTTTTACAGCTTTTGAGGTCAGTATATCTGCATTGGGGATAGACACATTTGCTCAAATACATGGGAAAAATCAGGTGCAGGGCCTTTAAAATAAAGAGTCATAATTTGAGTATTTTAACTACTTTATATTTAGTTAACTTTTGAACCAAGACCAAGATAATGTTGCCTATTTTCTTATTTTGCCTGCTTTCTATCAAAATGAAATCAGTGAGTGATATAGGAATGTTTTGGTCATTAAAAAGCCTTTTCGTTTTGTTATATTAGATGTATTCTAGTTTATATCTATATCTAATAATAAGAGAATGCATTTAAACTAGTGAAAATTACTCAAATTATGAATTCAGAAAGTAAAGCATTTACACAAAGGCTGCGTTCACACTTGTTTCAGTTTGAGCCAGGCTAAGTCCTGTTGTAGACTTGGTTTGGTTCTAGTCTAGTCCTGGTTTAGTCCTGGTCTAATTTGATTTAGTCCTGGTTTAGTTCTAGGTTTAGTTTGAAGTTTAGTCCAGGTTTAGTCCAGGTTTATTCCCAGTTTAGATTTTGTGTACAAGTGTGAACATAGCCTATAAGATATTTCTTGTTGCAGTATGGCTTATAGTAGACTGTGCTATCTGTATAAACCATTAGCGCAGATATCTTTCTCTGTCTAATAAGGAAACTGGTTTTATTTAATGAAAGTATATTTATTTATAGTTTTGCAGACAGCAGTGTATTTTTTACTTACAGTGAATGTAATGTAACATACAGGAAAGCACAACAAGGGAATAATTTAAAGAAGACATATTGTGCTTGTGTCTCTGTGTTATAATCTCTGACACCTGTGCATCATAACATTATATATTAGACATTTTAAACCACAATATTCATCTTAAAAAATCACAATCAAAGAAACAAGTATATACTGACTTTCTGGTTGGGAAACTGCAGAGCCTGTGGGAGCAGCGGAATTTTCTTCAATTTATGCCAAAACAACTGTGCGCCACCCCCAAATCCTAAACGTATCACCGATTAAGAAACTAAAATTGCCGATGGAAGTGTGTACGTCACAGTGGGCGTGTACGTCACAGTGGGCGTGTACGTCACAGTGGGCGTGTACGTCACAGTGGGCGTGTACGTCACAGTGGGCGTGTACGTCACAGTGGGCGTGTACGTCACAGTGGGCATGTACCGGTGGCGGTGGAAACGGGGGTAGATCGTAGCGTCTTTAAAACAGGAGATTAAAGAATACTCAAACATGAATCTCTCCAAATAGAACTTAAAGTGGGTCAATGAGAAGAAAGAACTAGAACATGGACACAATATCTCCTTTAAACATGCAGAGAGTTGACTAATCTTTATGTCTGGACCAAGATCCTGGCTCAGATCTGGGTCCACTGGGTCAAATGCAGAGAGCAATATTCACTTTAAAGGAGACACATTATACAAAACAACTTTTATGAGCTTGAATGGTTTTGCCTCATTATTAGCTCAGTTGTGTTTTCATTGATTCATATTTCTTTGAGTAGTCCTGTATTGTCTTGCATTGAGGATTGGGTACTCAGAAAATTCCTGCTTTCACCTACCCAATATCCCAGCCCACTGCACCGTATACAGGTTTAGACCTAATTTAATTCTCTTTTAGACCTGGTTTAGACCTGGTTTAGACCTGGGTTAGACCTGGGTCAGACCTGGGTTAGACCTGGTTTAGACCTGGTTTAAACTTGGTTTAGACCTGGTTTTGTCCTAATTTAGACCTGGTTTAGACCTGGTTTAGTCCTGGTTTAGACCTGTTTTACTCCTAGTGTAGACCTAGTTTAGTCCTAGTTTAAGCCTGATTTAGTCTTGGTTTAGACTTTGGTTAGACCTGAGTAAGTACTCCGTGCTCAGAAAATTCCTGCTTTCACCTACAACTCCGACCACTGCTCTGTATTTACTTGCATTTAGTTAAAAACATGATTAAAAACGATTGCAAATCACATAAATATAAATCTTCTGCTTGTTACGTTTAAAGAGGAGGTATTGTGTACAGCTTTCTACCGTGTTATAACTCAACATGCCTGAAGAGGCATGGAGGGTTTGAGTCATCTAGTGATCTCTCCTGGGCCCTATTCACACCCTCCTTAATATTATAGTAATATTCTGTCCAGTGCTCCGCCCACAAGCCTACGTCACCCATGCTCCCCATGTGCAAGTTCATTAGTGAAATGCACACTGATTGTAATGTAATAGCACTCTGAAGGGGGAAAGAATTAGCACGGAGAGCAAAGGGAGGATGAACTCAGAGCATGAAACATGCACGAAACTTCCTAATATGTTGTTTTGGGTGAATATAGCATTCAAAACAATAAAAGCTAAGATGGTGTAGAAGTAAATTATCTTCTGTTTAATATCCCATAGAAGTCAAATGCCCCCTCTTTAATACCCCAAAGAAATAAAATACCCCCTCTTTAATACCCCATAGAAATAAAATACCTCCTCTTTAATACACTATAGAAGTAAAATATCTCCTCTTTAATACCCCTTAGTACCTCTTTGATACGCCTGAGTAGTAAAATACCCCTCTTTAACACCCTATAGTAGTAAAATGCCCTCTCTTTAATACCCCATAGGAGTAAAATACGTACCCCTCTTTAAACTACACCATGAAGCTTTCTGCCTGCAGTTTTGAACAGGAGTCAGTATATCTGTTTCAGGGCAGTGTAGACACTTGGAGACCTTTTATAATGAACAAAACCTTAAATAATCTACATGTTTTTCACTCTGTGAAGCCAAAAAGCATCTCATGTCTTCTTTAACTGTTCGGTTGCATTTAAAAATACTTGACATTGAAAAAAACGGACACAGGGATTTTATTGTTTTATTTATAATAGGATCAAACGGCTACAGTTTGTGTGTCTCAGGCTGTTTCATATATATATATTTACTATGCTTTACTTCTTAAACTTTGTTTCTGTACTTTTACAATAGTATAGTGTTTTTTCTATTAACCAATACAGTGTTATGACAGTGTGCCAATAGCCTATTTTCAACTTAAGTATATACAGACTCATAGAAGTGAATGTGAGCATTTAAATAAGACATTTTAATTGTTTATTTATTACATAGATTTGAATTGTGAATGTTCTCAATGAGCAATATGCTTGTAGATACGTATCCATGGCGATGTACAAGACAGTGGGACTTTTTTTTGATGACAGGCGAATATTGATTGTGAAAACTGTGATTTTGTTTGAGAGGGGAGGCGAGCGGCCATTCTGAAGAAGCCATTTGGCCAAAGGGGGCGCACCGAACCAACTGTAGAACTGTACTTGAGATGATTGATCAAACTAGTTTCTGGTCAGTCAAAATCAATATGTTTTTGTTCATCTAATATTTGCAAAAGATGAAAACTGAAAACCGTGTTTCTATTCAGGGTTAAGTCCTATTCAGGTTCTGGTTTAGACCTGGGTTAGACCTGGTTTAGACCTGGTTTGTACCTGGTTTAGTCCTGGTTTAGACCTGATTTAGACCTGGTTTAGACTTGATTTAGACCTGATTTAGGCCTGTTTTAGTCTTGGTTTAGAACTGGTTTAGACATGGTTTAGACCTGGTTTAGACCTGGTTCAGTCCTGGTTTAGTCCTGGTTTAGAGTCTGTAAAATCTCTAAATGCACTTTAACCCTTTGGCCCGTTGACCCGGTGACCCTTTGACCCTGTCCATCAGTAATGACATATTGGATTTTTAAATTTTTTGTTTTTATTTTTTTTCAGTTTTTACCATTTTTCAGCTTTGGCACTATCATCAAAGTTGGAGCATGTTCACAGCTTGATTTTAATCCAGAAGATTTCATTCCAAATTCAGTGATTCAAAAAAACAAAACAAAACAAAAAAAAAACTGAAGGAAAAACAAAACGTTGCAGCAGGGAGTCTAGAGCTGTCAATCATCTCATGTGCAGTCCTGTGGTTCGTAATTGTTCTGATCTGGGACACTCGGCTCTTCTGAATCTCTTTATGTTTAAATATCATGTTGATTGTATTTGATTGGACCAAAAGATCACAAACTTTTTCATTTTTTTTCAATTATGAATCTTGTGGTGTGTTTTCACAGCACAGAAATATGTGGTTTCAGTTTGGCATTTGGAATTCCACTGCCAAAAAGTAAATATGCAAAATATGTTCAAAGTAATTCAGAATACTGTTTATGAGAATCTAATTTAAAGGTGCATTTTGTAACTTTTCAATTGGAGGGTGCACCACCTGCTTGTCTCCATGGAAACGTGACTTCTATGCCTGGAATGTTCCACAATATGGTATTAAATATAGCCCATATTTTAAACATATCTATCTTGCATTTTAAATTTCAGGTGTATTTATTACTCAAAAATATGACAAAAAACCCCCACTTACTGTGAGCAGGGTCGCCTCTCCACTGATCTGACCTGTAACGTAACGTAGAGAAAAGATAAACCTTTATTTTTTCCACAATGGGGCAAATTATAGTGTTGCAAGGCAAAATTCAAAAACAGCAGGAGAATAAGAACGTGCAATCAAAATCAAGACAAACGTGTAATGCTTTACTGTGGAACATTCTGGACAGAGCAATAACATCTCCATGGAGACAAGCAAGAAATGTTACATAAATTTAACTAGGTAGGACTAGATTTTACATTTCTATATATTTTTGACAGATTTCAGTATATTCTTCAGTATATTCCAATTTTTTCTCTCAGTGTGGTATGAAAACTTTATTTAAAAATGTTTCCATGCCTCATTTGGCAGATCTTATATAGTTTTAAATGAGAATAAATCATAGTGTATTATAACCATATGAAACCACATTTAAATAAAGCAAAGATCTCATCTAAACAAACTTAAACTGACCAAAGTGATAACAGATAAGAAAAGATAACATTGTGAATTCTCATGGTTCAAATTGTGTAGTTTATATATTTCTTTTACACTGCTCCGAACTCAAGGTCTTTGGATGGAAAGTAGTTGCCATGGAGACACAGAGGCGTGCGTTTTGTTCAGATAAGTCTATGATGTACAGACACATAGGAAAAACTGCCTTGTGCATTTTAGTTAACGGCTCCTTTTTAAGAGATTTTAAGACCAAGTCCAGTGTTTTTGAAGGTGAACACTTTTACTATGTTGTTGGTTCGAAGCACTTTTGCAGTGGAACGGACTGGTTTATTTCCTCTTTGAATGTGTAAGTAATGCATTATGGGAAAGAATGAGATACACTGCAAAAAATGAACCTCCACATAGTTTAAAATCTGTTTAGTTTTGCCAAATATTTGATGAATTTTAATTTGGCTGGTTTTAATATGGTTTTAACAGTAGAAAATTGCACTAAAAACAATATCTTATCAGCCTGTTGATTTACACTTTAACTTCGAAACTCATCACAAACATAGACTGTATATATAAATGGACATAGCTCACCTGCTACTCACCGCGTTCCAAATAGGAAGCGATCATGGGCGCACTTCCATCTCCATCGACTCTGGCTCCAGTTCACTTTACATTGAAAAACTGTGTCCCCTCTCTCTGTCACTGACTCTTCATTTTGGTCTTAAATGTTCGTATTAACCCTCTACATGATCCTAGGTTTTTTATTTCCCTATTTTGTCTGTAAATCAAGATATGAACATTAATAACAGACAACTCATGGGCCTTCTTTCCTCAAGGTCACTTCCGCTAGCTTTAGCAACAGGTTTGATTGACAGAGTTGCTTAGCACCCGCTCCCTGCTAAACCAGCAGTATGGGTGGGAAGGGGGCGTTACCTTCGACAGTCTCGCTCTGGATTGGCTCCACACTGGCCCTTATAACTACTAGCCTGGATGAGCTTCATGTGACTGGAGCGGAACGCTGTGGTGATGTCACACTCACACAGTCCACTTCTTTATACAGTCTGTGGTGTGTCATGTTTTGTTTTTTGCAGTGTTCTGTTACTGTGAATGGACTCTTTTGTTGTTTTATTCTGAATTTAAAATCAGGGAGGTTACGCAGTTTTATATTTTAAGAAAGACTGAAAAATATCCTATTTTTTGTGGTATTTGCCATACAGCAACTATATCAAGCTTAGCCAGTGGCCAGCCTGGAGAGAAGGCAAGTATAGTGTCAGGGAGGGCATCTGGTCTAAAATGAATGCCAAATAAACACTGCAAAAATTATTTATTATTATTATGAATGTTAAAACTACAATTGTGATTTTAATTTCTGACATCATTTGGGAGATTTTGACTAGTTTTGTTCTGACTGGCTGCGTTCTTACATAAAATGGACTAAACTGGGATTAAACCTGGGACTAAACCAAGACGACAGCAGAACTAAACCAGGACTGGAACAGGACCAAACCAAATCTACATCAGGACCAAACCAGGACTAAACCAGGACTGAACCAGGACTGAACCAGGACTGAACCAGGACCGAACCAGGACTGAACCAGGACTAAACCTAGACCAAATCAGGATCAAATCAGGACTGGACTGGGACTAAACCAGGACTAAACCAGGACTAAACCAGGGCAAAACCAGGGCCAAACCAGGACTAAACCAGGACTAAACTAGGGCCAAACTAGGACCAAACCAGAACCAAACCAGGACTAAACCAGGACTAAACCAGGAATAAACTAGGGCCAAATCAGGACTAAACTAGGGCCAAATCAGGACCAAACCAGAACCAAACCAGGACCAAACCAGGACTAAACCAGGACCAAACCAGGACTGAACCAGGACTAAATCAGGACCAAACCAGGACTTCTTTTGCTATGGATCAGACCTGGACCACTGAGGGATTACACAGACATCTGATTGTGGGAATAATTTCAGATGCTGTTTCACAGCTGATCAATAAATCAAGTATCGAAACAGACGCAAAAGTCAAATGATCTATTTAAAAAAGATGTATTCATTTGGAACTTGTTTAAATAATTTAAAACCACAGTGTGTAACTTTTAAGCCAAAAATGAGACTTAAATAAAAGCATGTTTTTTTTTTTTGTTTTATATATATATATATATATATATCTATGTCAGTGGTTCTTAACCTGGGTTCGATCGAACCCTAGGGGTTCGGTGAGTCAGTCTCAGGGGTTCGGCGGAGGTCAAGACACGCACCCGACTCATATGATTCGTGGACTGTGAGCGTCTCCAGACGTTGGCCATGTCCCAATTCGACAAATGCAGCCTTTGATGTGCTTATCGAAGTACCTGCCCAACTTAAATGAGCCGTTCGAACGGCATCAAAACAAAACGACATAAAAACGAAGAAAAGGAACAGACTTTGCTGTAAAAATGACATGAGAGTGGCCAAGGTGAAGCCATGTTCTGAACTCGTCTCTCAAAGGCAACAGCAGAAGTCACTGATTTGCAGTAAATATTCATTATTATTCTAGCCTGATGGAAATTAGGTGATGAGTGTGTGTTAAAATGTTAAAAATAATAAATAGCATAAATACAATAAGTTCATTATTGGAATACATAAGGTTAAAAATTAAAATAATTTCAGTGTGGTGGTATTAAAAAAGGTCAAGTCTTTGTGAAAAGGTATGTATGTAATTTGTTTGTTTGTTTGAATTTGAAAAAAAATAAGATTATATTGCACCAATATATTATTATATTTTATTTTTCAATAAAGAATGGTTCAGTGAATGTGCATATGAAACTGGTGGGGTTCAGTACCTCCAACAAGGTTAAGAACCACTGATCTATGTCTATGGAGAATGTTCTGAAGTATGGTTTTAGCTTTCTGTTTCCATGGAATCATACAGGTGATGCACAAGCCCCAGAAAGTTACATACTGTACCTTTAAATAAACTTTTTTTTTTTTTTTTTTTTTTTTGCACTTTTTGGAACAAACATAGATAAACAAAGCTAGCACTTAATTATAGGCAATACATTGAGTCTATTTTTAAATATTTCAGATGACCTATTGGTGGCGCTGTGGTCTTGGGGTGATGTTTTATTTGAATGTTTTGTTGACAGGCTGCTGAAGCACATATATGTTGCTATAGAGACGAGTGATTTTTTTGGGGGGGAGCGGCCATTCTGGGGGGGGGGGGGGGGGGGGCATTTCTGTTGCTGCTCATGTAAATAATGCAGATGTCTGTTTTTAAGCAATGTGCTGGTTAAGACCTAACAGCCAAACTCTGTGATTCCGACTGTGCTGTATTTCAAACGCATCATGTACAAATAAAGATCTAACTTGATGGTGAGAAGTTGAGTTTCCATTTGTTTATTACTATGATTTTAAAGGTTCACCATGGAACTTTCCTGATGGAGGGACTTCCATTTTGCTCGTCTCCATCGTGATGTTGTAATGCTTGTTCTGTAATGTTCCACAGAATGATGCTAAAAGTTCTATATTACACAAAATGGACTCTTGTGAGCTTTAAGTCATGTTCTAATGCTGTTTCCGTCTTCAAGAACAGACCTGGAGTTGTGTTTTGTTTCATTTACACATGTTTGAGTCACTCTTTATTATTAGTCTGTCTACATCTCCAGAGCTCAAAATGCTCTGTTCCACCTTGTGATGTCAGTGGTAGTTTTCAAGTTAACAGCTCCGTTTACCTTTAGTTCAGTAGAGATAAGCAATCCCATGAATGAAATTATCCAAATGATTGTAGTGAAGGTGTATGGAGTTTAAAAACATAGTGGAGCACTTTCTATATTACCACATGATGACATCATGAGGTGGAACAGAGTGAGTTTGTCTGAGAGAAGAACTCAGCTTAAATCTGCAGGGTTTGTGTGTTAAATGTGTGAATGAAACAAAACACAAGCCCAGGTCTGTTTGTGATGAGAAAACAACATTAGGACAGATACAGAGATCAGAGAATTGTGTAATATGGGCACTTTAAACTTGTTTATCTCCATGGAGATGAGGAGATAATGCCACAAAGTACACTGGCAAAGTGACACCGCTTTCAGTAAGATATGTTTGATTAATAAAACACTTGGAATTTAATGCCATACTGCGGAACATTCCAAGGAAGCAATAACATCTCCGTGTGGTGTGGTGGGCAGTCACATCATCAGAAAAGTTGCATAGTGCACCTTTAACTTCAAAATTAGTACTTGATATAATTACTATTGTGCTTTAAAGGGTCGCCCCTCCACAGATGTGGCCTGTGACTTAGTAACCTGATTGTGCCACCTGCTTGTATCTATAGAGACTGATATGTTTAATGCAATACTGTGGAACATTCAACAACATCCCCATTGAATGTAGCAGGAGTCAGACAGACCCCAGTTACCAAAAGTTACAGTGAACCTTTAAAAAACTCTTTGCTAACATCAGTGACAGTGCATTAGTCACATTAGCATTAGCCACATTAGCTCAATGCCCCACACTGTGCTCAAAAGCATCTGTATGTAGGTCTGTCTATTTAAGGCTGTGTAATTGGAGCAGCGCTGACGAGCAGATGAACACGTGAGATCTGAGCCAAAACTATGACCTCTGTGAAAACACACAAGTACAACCATCCTGCATACAGCATACTACTACTACTACTACTACCACTACTACTACTAATACTCATACTCATACTAATACTAATATTAATACTGATTCTGCTACTACTGAATCAGGCCAGAGCAGAAGAGCAGATGAACATGCGAGACTTGGGCCAAAACTACGACCTCTGAGACAGTGGCCCATATGTGTGTGTGTGTGTGTATAAGTGTGTCTGCTTGTAAGTGTGTGTGAATGTATGTGTGCATGTGTGTGAGTAAGCGTGCCTACGTGTGTGTATGTGTGTATATATGTGTGTTTGTATGCGTGTGTGCCTGTGTGTGCGTGCATGTGTGTGTGCGTGTGGATGTGTGTACGTGCGTGTATGTGCATTAGTGCGTGTGTATGTGTGAGTCTGTGTGTGTGAGTGCGCATGTCGGTGTGTGTGTGTGTGTATAGGTGTGTGTGTGTACATGTGTGTGTGTGCGTGGGGGTGTGCGTGTCTGTGTGTGGGGGTGTGCTTGTCTGTGTATGTGTGAGTCTGTGTGTGTGTGTGTGTGTGTGTGTGTGTGTGTGTGCGCATGTCTGTGTGTGTGTATCTGCGTATTATTAAGGTACAATTATTCAAAAAAGGTTGAATGTGTAAATGTTTATTTGTACACTGATAAATACAAAAACATGTTTTCTACACTTACAAATATTGTTTTTCACTTACAAATTTGGTTTTATGCTTACAAATATCGTTTTACTCTTACAAATATCGGTTTACTCAAAAGTACGTTTTCATGAGTTTTGAGACATTCATTGCGACAAGTTTGTCTCAATACAGCAGGGGGCGGGGCTAGAGGGGACCGGGGTCACTGTGGTAACTGGGTGAAATATGGAAAATTCAGACAGTACGTTACCTTTATGTGATATTATGATGTGCATTATTAACCTTTTGTATAAGTTGTATACCAAGGTAAATTGCATAGATAACACTTTTTATTTTTCAGAAAACGAGATATTACCATTAGTTAGCGCCTTATACTGGCGGACTTTCTCCGGCTTTTTCCTGCTAATAAGGTTAGTGTGACATTACGAGTGGTCACAAACATTGGCGCCTACATTTTTTTAGCATCAACGCCACTGCAGTTAATTAACAATGTATGCATAAGGCGCTAATTAATGCTAACGTCGTTTTCTGAAAAAACAACAACCTGTGAACACTTTTGTAGCCACACTGGCTTTATTTACGCAGTTTACCTTGGTATACAACAAAGGAAGTAAGCGATCGAGGACACTGGATGTTTGTATAATATATTTTTTGGAAATATATTGTGGCAGAGTGAAGATTCCGCAGTGGACTCAGGAGTGGAGGACCTTACTTTGTTGATGTGTACGTGTATCTTCTAGACTAGCTCATCTGGTAAGTTATCTGTTTTTCACGCGGGGGACCTGGGTTCGAACCCCACCAACCAAAGGTGACACCTTGTGCCAGTCATATGACTGTTGAGGAGGAAAGGGGGCGGGGATTAGGGGAATCACATGACTGTTGCAGAGAAAGGGGGTGGGGATTAGGGAGAATCACATGACTGTTGCAGTGAAAGGGGGCGGGACTTAGGGTGAGTCACATGACTGTCACAGAGGAAAGGGGGCGGGATTTAGGGTAAATCACATGACTGTTGTAGAGAAAGGGGGCGGGGATTAGGGTGAATCACATGACTGTCACAGAGGAAAGGGGGCGGGACTTAGGGGAATCACATGACTGTCCCAAAGAAGAATGGGTGAATTACATAACTAACGGAAAGGGGGTGGGATTTAGAATGAATTACAAGACTGTTGCAGAGGAAAGGGGGCGGGGATTAGGGTGAGTCACATGACTGTCGCAGTGAAAGGGGGCGGGGATTAGGGTGAGTCACATGACTGTCGCAGTGAAAGGGGGCGGGACTTAGGGTGAGTCACATGACTGTCACAGAGGAAAGGGGGTGGGATTTAGGGTGAATCACATGACTGTTGTAGAGAAAGGGGGCGGGGATTAGGGTGAATCACATAACTGTCACAGAGGAAAGGGGGCGGGACTTAGGGGAATCACATGACTGTCCCAAACAAGAACGGGTGAATTACATAACTAACGGAAAGGGGGTGGGATTTAGAATGAATTACAAGACTGTTGCAGAGGAAAGGGGGCGGGGATTAGGGTGAGTCACATGACTGTCGCAGAGGAAAGGGGGCGGGGATTAGGGAGAATCACATGACTGTCGCAGAGGAAAGGGGGCGGGGATTAGGGAGAATCACATGACTGTCGCAGCGAAAGGGGGCGAAATTTAGGGTGAGTCACATGACTGTCGCAGAGGAAAGGGGGCCGGACTTAGGGTGAATTAGATGACTGTCGCAGAGGAAAGGGGGCGGGACTTAGGGTGAGTCACATGACTGTCGCAGAGGAAAGGGGGCGGGGCTTAGGGTGAGTCACATGACTGTCCCAAAGAAAAAGGGGGGAATTTGGGTGGATTACATGACTAACGGAAAGGGGGCGGGATTTAGGATGAATTAGATGACTGTCGCAGAGGAAAGGGGGCGGGGATTAGGGTGAGTCACATGACTGTCACAGAGGAAAGGGGGCGGGATTTAGGGTGAATTACAAGACTGTTGCAGAGGAAAGGGGGCGGGGATTAGGGTGAGTCACATGACTGTCGCAGAGGAAAGGGGGCGGGGATTAGGGTGAGTCACATGACTGTCGCAGAGGAAAGGGGGCGGGGATTAGGGAGAATCACATGACTGTCGCAGCGAAAGGGGGCGAAATTTAGGGTGAGTCACATGACTGTCGCAGAGGAAAGGGGGCCGGATTTAGGGTGAATTAGATGACTGTCCCAAAGAAAAAGGGGGCGGGACTTAGGGTGAGTCACATGACTGTCGCAGAGGAAAGGGGGCGGGACTTAGGGTGAGTCACATGACTGTCGCAGAGGAAAGGGGGCGGGACTTAGGGTGAGTCACATGACTGTCCCAAAGAAAAAGGGGGGAATTTGGGTGGATTACATGACTAACGGAAAGGGGGCGGGATTTAGGATGAATTACATGACTGTCGCAGAGGAAACGGGGCGGGGATTAGGGTGAGTCACATGACTGTCACAGAGGAAAGGGGGCGGGATTTAGGGTGAATCACATGACTGTTGTAGAGAAAGGGGCAGGATTAGGGTGAATCACATGACTGTCACAGAGGAAAGGGGGCGGGACTTAGGGTAAATCACATGACTGTTGCAGCGAAAGGGGGCGGGGATTAGGGTGAATCACATGACTGTTGCAGCGAAAGGGGGCGGGGATTAGGGTGAATCACATGACTGTTGCAGCGAAAGGGGGCGGGGATTAGGGTGAATCACATGACTGTCACAGAGGAAAGGGGGAGGGACTTAGGGGAATCACATGACTGTCCCAAAGAAAAAGGGGTGAATTTGGGTGAATTACATGACTAACGGAAAGGGGGTGGGATTTAGGATGAATTACAAGACTGTCGCAGAGGAAAGGGGGCGGGGATTAGGGTGAGTCACATGACTGTCGCAGAGGAAAGGGGGCGGGGATTAGGGTGAGTCACATGACTGTCACAGAGGAAAGGGGGCGGGACTTAGGGTGAATCACATAACTGTTGTAGAGAAAGGGGGCGGGGATTAGGGAGAATCACATGACTGTTGCAGCGAAAGTGGGCGGGGATTAGGGAGAATCACATGACTGTTGCAGCGAAAGGGGGCGGGGATTAGGGAGAATCACATGACTGTTGCAGCGAAAGGGGGCGGGGATTAGGGAGAATCACATGACTGTTGCAGCGAAAGGGGGCGGAACTTAGGGTGAGTCACATGACTGTCGCAGAGGAAAGGGGGCGGGGATTAGGGTGAGTCACATGACTGTCACAGAGGAAAGGGGGCCGGATTTAGGGTGAATTAGATGACTGTCACAGAGGAAAGGGGGCGGGACTTAGGGTGAATCACATGACTGTTGTAGAGAAAGAGGGTGGGATTAGGGTGAATCACATGACTGTTGGAACGGAAAGGGGGCGGGACTTAGGGTGAATCCCATGACTGTTGCAGAGAAAGGGGGTGGGATTAGGGTGAATCACATGACTGTTGTAGAGGAAAGGGCGCAGGACTTAGGGTGAATCACAAGACTGTTGGGAAGGGGGCGGGACTTAGGGTGAATCACAAGACTGTTGGAAAGGGGGTGGAGCTTAGGGTGAATCACAAGACTGTCGCAGAGGAAAGGGGATGGGATTTAGGATGAATCACATAACTGTCCCAGAGGGAAAGGGGCGGGGCTTAGGGTGAATCACATGACAGAGGAAAGGCGGCGGGACTTAGGGTGAACCACATGACTGTTGCAGAGAAAGGGGGCGGGGCTTAGGGTGAATCACATGACTGTCCGAGAGCAAAAGGGACGGGGCTTAGGGTGAGTCATATGACTGTCACAGAGGAAAGGGGGAGGGCTTAGGGTGAATTACATGACTGTTGGAACAGAAAGGGGGCGGGACTTAGGGTGAATTACATGACTGTTGGAACAGAAAGGGGGCGGGACTTAGGGTGAATTACATGACTGTCACAGAGGAACGGGGGCGGGGCTTAGGGTGAATTAAATGAATGTTGGAACGGAAAGGGGGCGGGACTTAGGGTGAATCACATGACTGTTGGAACGGAAAGGGGGTGGGACTTAGGGTGAATCACATGACTGTTGCAGAAGAAAGGGGGCGGGGCTTAGGGTGAATCACATGACTGTTGTAGAGAAAGGGGGCGGAATTAGGGTGAATCACATGACTGTTGCAGAGAAAGTGGGCGGGACAGGGTGAATCACATGATTGTTGCAGAGAAAAGGGGGCGGGACTTAGGGTGAATCACGTGATTGTCGCAGAGGAAAGGTGGCGGGACTTAGGATTAATCACATGATTGTCCCAGAGGAAAGGGTCGGGGTTTAGGGTGAATCACATGACTGTCGCCAAGGAAAGGGGGTGGAGCTTAGGGTGAATCACATGACTGTCGCAGAGGAAAGGGGGGGAGCTTAGGGTAAATTACATGACTGTTGGAACAGAAAGGGGGCGGAGCTTAGGGTGAATCACATGACTGCTGCAAAGAAAGGGGGCGGGACTTAGGGTGAACCACATGACTGTTGCAGAGAAAAGGGCGGGGCTTAGGGTGAATCACATGACTGTTGCAGAGGAAAGGGGTGGGACTTAGGGTGAATCACATGACAGAGGAAAGGCGTCGGGACTTAGGGTGAACCACATGAATGTTGCAGAGAAAGGGGGCGGGGCTTAGGGTGAATCACATGACTGTCCCAGAGCTAAAGGGGCGGGGCTTAGGGTGAGTCATATAACTGTTGCAGAGGAAAGGGGGCGGGGATTAGGGTGAATCTCATGACTGTCACAGAGGAAAGGGGGGCGGGGATTAGTGTGAATTACGAATGTTCCAGGGGAAAGAGGAAAGGGGGTGGGGATTAGGGTGAATTACATGACTGTTGCAACGGAAAGGGGTGGAACTTAGGCTGAATCACATGGCAGTGGAAAGGGGGCGGGACTTAGGGTGAATCACATGATGTCGCAGAGAAAGGGCCGGGGCTTAGGGTGAATCACATGACTGTTGCAGAAAAAGGGGGCGGGGATTAGAGTGAATCACATGACTGTTGCAGAGAAAGGGGGCGGGATTAGGGTGAATCACATGACTGTTGCAGAGAAAGGGGGCGGGATTAGGGAGAATCACATGACTGTTGCAGAGAAAGGGGGCGGGATTAGGGAGAATCACATGACTGTTGCAGAAAAAGAGGGTGGGTCTTAGCATGAATCACATGACTGTCACAGGGAATAAGGCCGGGGCTTATCGTGAATAACATCAAAGAAAAATGTTAAAATGAGTCACATGACTGTCACAAAGTAAAGCGTAAATCACACGACAGTCACAGAGGAACGGGTTGGGGCTTAGCCTGAATCACACAACTGTCACACTACGGTAAACAAAAATTTTATATATATATATATATATATATATATATATATATATATATATATATATATATATATATATATATATATATATATATAAACGTGTGTCATGTACTCACATTGTTAAACTCAATGTGGAGCTTGCTCTGTGCTGTAATAAGCGTCTTTAGAAATCCTTTTTCCAGGTTAACTGCAGTGGCATTGTTGCTAAAAATGTAGGAGCCAATGTTTGTCGTAATGTCACACTAGCCTTATTAGCAGTAAAAAGCCAGAGGAAAGTCCGCTAGCATAAGGCACTAACTAATGTTAACATTTCGTTTTCTGAAAAAAAGTGTTATCTATGCAATTTACCTTGGTATCCAACTTATTGAAAAGGTTAATAATGCATAATATCACATAAAGGTGACATACCTTCTGAATTCGGGTTAGATCCTTTGCTGTATACTCTTTTCACTGAGGGCAATATCTTGAAAAATATTCGACACGGAGGGCCACAGACCAGTGGTCAATACAGTCGATAATTCAGGTGGGTGCATTTAACATAGTTTTGACTTCATACTTTAAATAAGACGAGTGGGTGCGAGTGGGGTGTCAATCGCTGCATGAGCAAAAACACTGAATATTTGACTGAATATTCTTCTCAAACACAGAACAGAAAATAAAAGGTGATGTTTTATACTTCAGGGAAAAGGGCAGAAAAAATCAGACTGGAACAAAGTGACCATAGAGAATTCCACCTGATTCTGTTTGTGTTAGGCACCAGACAAATCTCACATTCATTTACTTATTCATTTATGGACCAGTGTTTGACTCACTCCCGTATCCATGAGCTTCAGGACCGATGCAGACGATGTCTGTTTTTAGAGGTGATGTTACCTGATTGTCTTTGGTGAGTTATTCTTGCCTGGCAAATCCATACTGGTCTCTGTATTTTTTATACAGATTGATATTAGTCTGGTCCCATGTTCTCTGTGTCTCAAGCCCGGTCAAACATGATCGTCCAATCAGATTAGCTCTTTTTTAGTGACATATATGAAACGAAGGAGGTCATCGGTCACTTATGGTTTACAAATACAGTTTAGTGCTCCATTGATGCTGCAGAAATCCGCCATGTTTTCCAGCATGTGTGAGATCTTTTTTCTTTATTTTTTTTTATATGGAGAGACCATGCCCGTTCCCAATTGGCTTATCCACCTATCAATTGCATGCGTCTGCAAACAGGGAGATTAACTGGTGACCAGACTCAAATATTGAAGACATGTGTGTTCCTGTTCTACATGTATGTCTATGGTGGAATGTTAAGTGGTTACCATAGAGACATAGTGCACACATTAGCAAACACTCACAAAAAAGTTTAAAGATTGTCTGAAAACTAAAGAAAAAATACAAAATGGATTTAAAGAGCACATTTTCAGAAGCCTGTGATCAATTTGAGCATTCATGGGCCTGTTTAAGAGTTTGATTTTACACGAGTGACTATGAGAGTGACTTACTGAAAAACTGTTGGCTAATGCTAGTTAGCTTGTGACTGTAATGTTATGTGAGAGGGACTTGTTTAACAGCACAAATCAGCTCACTTGGTTTACTTCTAGCTAAGTCAGTTCTTTAGATTGTGTTCAAAATAATAATAATAATAATAATAATAATAATAATAATAATAATAATAATAATAATAATAATAATAATAATAATAATAATAATAATAATAATAATAATAATAATAGTTCTTCTCTCTTTCTCATAAACCAGTTCAAAACTTTCACTAAAAGGCAGATTCAGACTGGCTCTCGCCTCAGTCTGTTGCTTCAGCTCAGTTGTGTTCTTCTTCTTCATAAATGTGTCCATCCATCTGAATCACTGCACAGACTCTTATGATCAAAAATGGTAATAAAAATATTCCAGCTTTTCTTTTTCGTGTCCACATAGTAAGATGCTCATTTACTTGGCATGAGTCACGCTGAGAGACTCCTCTTTACTTTTACACGTCACAGAGCCAAGGTAAACCTCACAGTGTAACAGCGCCCTCTGTTGTTCAATACAATGACTCTATTTGATTTATTTTTGGCAGAATCAGAAGACTTTTTTTTGCCATCGTTTGTGAACACAGTTCACAAACTAGGAACTTACTTTGGTGATAAAGTGCAACATAAAACACACTGAATAAATACAAATAAGGGCATGCACAAAGTTAAAAAGATATGCTTAAAAAATAACATACTTATAGGTAGAAAATATATACAACAGCAGCATCAGAACAACAGTGCAAACATGACTTATTAAAGTGACCGGTGTTATAAAGTGTCCAGTTTTGTGCAAATATTATAAAGTGTTCACGAGACAAACTGCAGAGGGGAAGAAACTCTTCTTATGACGAGAGGTTCTGGTCCCAATGGACCGTAGCCTCCTGCCAGAGGGAAGTGGCTCAAATAGTCCATGTCCAGGGTGAGAGTGTCAGCTGCTATACGGCCTGCTCGCCCCTGAGTCCTGGAGACGTACCGGTTCTGTAGAGATGGAAGGCGCCAATCACCTTCTCAGCAGAGGCACAATGCGAAACAGTAAATACACATAGACCTTCACAGACACCTGCTTCTTTGTCTTAAAGGTGCGCTGTGTAACTTTTCTTGTTTCTTGCTTGTCTCCATGGAGATGTTAATAATTTGTTTTTGTTTTTTTCAGAGTATGGCATTAAATGCATGTTACATTTATCCAATTACAGATGTTTCTATTGCCTCGATAAATCTCCATTCTAACGGCCTGACTTGAAACTTGGCCTGATGGCTTCACCTATTTGACTTCATCTATCTATCTATCTATCTATCTATCTATCTATCTATCTATCTATCTATCTAGACAAGGCAAGTTTATTTGTATAGCACAGTTTGTACACCAAGTAATTCAAAGTGCTTTACAGAATAAGAAAGACATTAAAATCACACAAATCAAAACATAAATAATCTTAAATAATCATCATAAAAGTAACATTAAAAGAGAAGAGGCAGAATAAAACCCTTTCAGTCACATGCACATGGTTTAGTCCTGGTTTGGTCCTGGTTTAGTCCTGGTTTAGTCCTGGTTTGGTCCTGGTTTAGCCCTGGTTTAGTCCTGGTTTAGTCCAGGTTTCGTCCCGGGGTTAGTCCTCATAGTGTGAGATGGTTCATGTGGCTCTAACATGTGGGAGATGTACTTTGGTACTGGTCCATGGAGAGACCTGTTCATAAGCAGAGCTGCTTTAAAGTCTTTTCTCTGAGCCACAGGGGCCAGAGACCTGAGCACAGGACGCATGTGCTCGTAGTTCCTGGTTCTAGTCAGGATCTGACCAGGATCTTGAATGTACTGCACCTGTTTTAGGGCTTGTTTGGAGAAGCCAGTGAGCAGCCCGTTACAGTAGTGTAACCTACTGGAGACAAATGCATGGATAAGTCTCTGTAAGTCTAGTTTTTACAGTAAACCTTTGATGTTCGTTAGATGGCAAAAAGCTGCAGATGTTTTGATTTGATGTGGCTGTTAAAGTTTAAGTCTGAGTCTAAGTCAATTATTACCCCTAGATTTCTAGCCTAATTTGAAGGTTTTAGAAAGTGAGAGACTGGAGGTGACTGCTGACACTTTCTCTATGTTTCCGTGGACCAAAGACAATGACTTGAGTCTTGTCTGACTTTAGTTGGAGAAAGTTGTTTTGCATCCACACACTGATCTGTTGGATGCAGTGGCTAGATTGACTCCTGGGGTCAACCCAGCAGAGCTATCTCTCTATCTCTCTTTCTGAACAGTGGATGGTTTGTGCACTTGCAGATCCTACCTAAAGGCGGCGCTGTTTGTTTAGTTGGTCAGTGCCTATCTTCATCTCTTTTATAATATTTGTTCATGTGACTAATTTGCTCCTTTTAAAACAAACTCCAGTCCCTTTAGTCGTACAGTCCCTTTAGTCGTACAGTCCCTTCAGTCGTACAGTCCCTTCAGTCATACAGTCCCTTCAGTCATACAGTCCCTTTCGTTCCTTTAGTCGTACAGTCCCTTTAATCGTACAGTCGGAGAGATTAAAAACAGGAGACGTGTTTGTGAATTCACAGCACATTTTACTCAATAACGTTTTAATACAAACTTTATAAAGACGTCGCGTCTGAAGGGACAGAAATCACATTGGACAGAAACAAAAGTAGAAAGAGTCAGGAAAGAATCACACAATTTCAAAAAATTCTATTAAAAAAGCCATTAACCAAGTAAAAAGCACATCTCGTCTTCTTCACAGCACAGATATCAAGAGATAAAAAGAGGGAGTGTAAAACTTCAAAAATCAACTCATGGAACAGAGCCACCCACAACCTGTGTCACCCGAATCCAAAGAGTTCAAAAATCAACTCATGGAACAGAGCCACCCACAACCTGTGTCACCCGAGTCCAATGAGCCCTAACCCTAAGTCCTGCACTACAGACACACGTTCAGAGTTTAGACCTGGTTTAGACCGGGTTTAGTCCAGGTTTAGTCCTGGTTTAGACCTGGTTTAGTCCAAAATGCATGAAGCCCTGCACTACAGAGGCACGTTCAGAGTTTAGACCTGCTTTAGTCTGGGTTTAGACCTGGCTTAGACCAGGTTTAGACCTGGTTTAGTCCGGATTTTGTCCTGGTTTAGTCCTGGTACAATTCTAGTTTAGCTCTAGTTCAGTCCTGGTTCAGTCCTAGTTTAGCCCTGGTTTAGTCCTGGTTCAGTTCTGGTTCAGGCCTAGTTCAGTCCTGTTTAGTCCTGGTTCAGTCTTGGTTTAGTTGTAGTTCAGTCCTGGTTCAGTCCTGGTTTAGTTCTGGTTTAGTCACAAACTGCTGCTGACCTTAGAAATTGTCTAAATTCTTAAAAATGTAACTATGTAACTTTGCTGGGTTCCCTACTTGCTGGTCTACATGGAGATGTTATAGCTTTATCTGGAATGTTCCACAGCATGGCATTAAACTCATCCATCTCCACAGAGACAAGCAGATGGTGCCACAAGGGGAAGCTGCAGATCAGAAGAGTAAGAATGCATGTTATATGGATGAATGCGGAACATTCCAGGCAAAGCGCTAGCATCTCCATGGTGACAAGCAGATAGCAAATCCTTCACCAGAAAAGTTACATAGTGCACCTTTAATGCAGATCTGGTTTGTACACAGTTTGTGCTTTAGTCCAGGTTTAGGTTCAGTTTAGTCCTGTTTTAAACCAGTTTAGACCCGTCCAGGTGGAGCTGGGAAGCCAAACATTTGCTCTTGTAGAGAGTTCCTGGTCTGGTGAAATTCAGATGTGCTTTAGAACTGGTTTAGTCCAGATGTAGTCCTGGTTCAGTCCTGGTTTAGTCCTTGTTTACCCTGGTTAAGATGTCGTTTAGTCCTGGTTTAGTCCTGTTTCAGTCCTGTTTCAGTCCTGGTTCAGTCCTGTTTCAGTCCATGTTTAGTCCTGGTTTACTCCTGGTGTAGTCCTGCTTTAATCCCGCTTTAGTCCTGGTGTAGTCCGGCTTTAATCCTGCTTTCGTCCTGGTGTAGTCTGGCTTTAGTCCTGGTGTATTCCTGGTTTAGTCCTGGTTCAATCCTGGTTTAGTGCTGGTTTAGTTCTGATTTAGTCCAGTTTTAGTCCTGGTTTAGTCCAGGGTTAGTCCTGCTTTAGTCCTGGTTTAGTCCTGGTTTAGTCCTGGTTTAGTCCTGGTTTAGTCCTGGTTTAGTCCTGGTTTAGTCCTGGTTTAGCCCAGGGTTAGCTGTGGTGTAGTCCTGGTTCAGTCCTGGTTCAGTCCTGGTTCAGTCCTGGTTTAGTCCTGGTTTAGTCCAGGTGATGTGGTGATGGTTTGGTGTGGTCAGTTTGGGCAGGTCTTGGACGTCACATCAGTTTTTTGGTTCCACTTCTTAAAAACTACATCTGAATTTTGCCTTAACTAAATTAATAAGGAACAAATTGTTTATTGAGCCTAAATCAGCATTAATAAACCACTTTAAGGCTAATTAAAATGTTGTTATTATAAAGTCTTATCATATGTTGAATTTAGCTTTTAAAGAACTGCAATAATAAAACCTTCCCACACTATTAAAATCTACCAACACGTGCCTGTATTTTAAACTCACACAACTCAACTTTGCAGGACCCTTCGGCTGCTGTTTACCTCGTCTTGCTAAAGCGTTACCCAAAAACTCTATATTATCATCTGCTCATCATGCTGTAGACCCTCTGAAAGTGGAGGGCCAGGAACCATAACCACCATCACCATCTTCTCCACCAAAATCCACCATGTTTGTAGTCCGGAGGTTAAAAAGTCCTCCCCGGACTGGAGCATGTTTGGAGCTCGTACTGTTTACAAGATGGAACAGAAAAACTTCTTCTCTCTGAATGGGTTTTCGGAGGCGGGCACCGGGGACAGGAGCGGGTCCTCTTTGGCATGGGCATCGCAGTATGACATCAGGTCTGCTGCAGCTTTAGAGACCTGCGAGAATGTGAAAAGTACACTTAAACTATGGATTATGGATTATTTAGTGTAACTGCTGTGTAAAGAAGTGGACTACGTGAGTGACATCACCACAGCGTTCGGCTACTGTGAAATGAAGCTCATCGAGGCTAGCACTTACTGCAGTGAATTTGTAGTGAAATTGCATGTTACGAAGTTCGATCGCGAGTAACATAGCAACCGAAGAGCCAATCCGGAGTGAGGTCACTTCAGCCTGTTGCTAATGGTAACGGGAGCAACCTCAGGAAAAGAAGGTGCCTGATTTGTCTCTTATTAATGTTCATATCTTGATTTACGGACAGTGAAATAAAAACCCCAGGATCATGTAGAGCGGGTTAATACAAACATTTTAAGACCATAATGACAAGTCTGACAGCAGCAGGTACCGTTACAGACCAGAGTTTGTCAATGTAAAGGGAACTGGAGCCAGACTCGATGGATCGAGAAGGGCACCCATGATCACTTCCTAATTGACACGTGGTGGCTAGCAGGTTAGCTATGTCCATTTATATATACAGTCTATGGTATTATGGCTGCAACTAGAATGATGTTTTTAGCTGACGATTCATTTTTGATTAGTTGACTAAAACAATGAGACTTGGATGTTTCGCCACTGGAGAGCCACATGGTGCACACTGGCAGCCTTGCTTCAGTCAGTTTACCCCAGGGCAGCTGTGGCTGTAATTGGTGGTTTTCAGATTCTAGAATGTGATGACGTCATACTCCCCCCAATTACAGTGAACTTTGCCATGAAATATTCAAAAGTAAATTCATAATTGTTGAACCTGATCATTTCTATTAGTGACTAGACCATGGGTCGGCAATCTGCGGCTCCAGAGCCGCATGCGGCTCTTTCATAATATGCGGAGGAAAAGCGAATGAGGCAATGAAACCTTCAAAACTGCTTTGGCACATGGAGACTAAGCACCTGGGATTAAAAGAAGGAAGAAGGAACAAGTGCAGGGCTCACACTGATGCAGCGGTTTGGCGAGTTGTATTTTTTATGCACTTAACTTATTTTTGCCATATTTATCTGCCAAGTGTAGAAGGCTTGTCCGTGAAAATAAAACTACATTATTCCATTACGTTGTTTCTTCTTCTTCTTCTTCTTCTTCTTCTTCTTCTTCTTCTTCTTCTTCTTCTTCTTCTTCTTCTTCTTCTTCTTCTTCTTATTATTATTATTATTATTATTATTATTATTATTATTATTATTATTATACACTGTTATCTTCATTTTAGATGTCAAAAAGTATTTGCGGCTCCCAGTGTTTTATTTTCCTTGGAAAATTGGTCCAAATGGCTCTTTGCATGTTAAAGGTTGCCGACCCCTGGACTAGACCCAAGAACTCTCTGTATAACAAGTCTTGATGTGGACAAGATGAATTTGACCTGCTCCTCTTTTATATTACACTATATTGGCCTATAGAATGTTGTGATGTCATCCAAAACCCAGTAATTGTTTACATTGTGGTTGCTAGGTAGCGGTTTTAGAACTCCATTTATGTATGCATCTGCTGCCCATGTCCAACCAGGAAGTAAAATAATAAACTTTAATTATGTGTAACTAAACATGTTTTAGTCACATGAGCAGTGTGACCTATGCACAAACTAAAGTATTTTTCGGACAAAGGACTGGCTGTAGACCTCTGCTTTAAAAAAAACCCAGCTGCTCATATTATAAATAACAGATTCTGGGTGGTCCGTGGTCCCACCTTTATCCGGTCGATATTGGCCTCCATCTTTAGCTGCTCCACCAGTTTTCGGGCCTGAGCGATACTCGCTGTGTTGTTGGTCGCCATTGGACCTGTGTGTCTGCTCCCACTCTGCTCTGAGGACAAAACACAAACACTTAAACATGACTTCATATACAAAATTATACATTTTCAACATCACCTACAAACAGGAAGTTGAAATTCATGAATATATGAAGGGTTATGAACCAGAGGTGGGAATTTTTGGCTACTCTACCCACCTCTGTTACTACCCCACCGATGAAACAAAACACAACTCTATGAATGACAAGAAAAAAGGTAGTTTAGACCTTTGCAAACATGTTTTGAAACACGTGGGATTCTTGTATTAGCTCATCCATATCATCCATGTTTCTGCTCCTGGATAGGGTTGTCAAAAGTATCAAAAATCTGATACTAACCGATGTTAAAACTAGTATCAAAACTAGATACTCGTTTGAGCAGGTATTGATACTTAAAAAGTCACAGTCACAGAAATGAACCTTTCCTAAATATGTTTAGACTGATGTTGAGCTGCATCTTTCGCAAGTATAAGAGACATAGACTAGTATACACCCATAGACCACTATGAACCTACTGGACAACACTCGTCCTGGAGTAGTTTACAATTTGCATTCTGATTTCTACTATTTAAACATATATCTCAAATCTAATTCCAATCTCAACATAATTGTACAGCTCTGTTCTACAGCCCCTTTAACTACACTTGTACTCATCCTGTTTTATTTTTGAAAGAGATTCTTGGCCAGCAGAACTTCATTTGACACTATCCAAAAAGTGTGAAGGTCCTGCTCATAAACTGTGTCACCAAATGATTCGATGAAACACTTTTAAACCTTGAAAACGTCTGCTCTTTTTCCAGTTCATTTTCCACTTCCTCGGAGCAGATGTCCTGGTTTGTCTAATGTTAACACTCAAATATAAACTGAGGGTCCTCTGTACCATGTCCTCTCCTTATAAAGACACACAGCTTTATACAACTGTCTCTGTTTCCAACTGGTGGGACAGGGCCTGAGATAGAGCCACAGGAAGGCTAGAGGTTGCAGGGAAGTTCATTGTATCCAGATATTAAATGTTCTGTAACAGCTTTTTCCCACGTATTTGAGCAAAATGTGTCCTGCCCCCATAAACTGTATAAACAAGTGGACTAAGTGAGTGTGACATCACCCACAGTCCAGTCAAATGAAGCTAATTGAGGCTAGCCGTTACAGCGGCCAATTTGGGGCCAAGTTCCACATTCTTAATTCCAACCGTGAGTATCATAGCAACCAAAGAGCCAATCCAGAGCAAGGTTGTTGAAGGTAACGCCTCTTGCAACCTGTAAGCAATGCTATCAATCAAACCTGTTGCTAACCATAGTGGGAACGACCTCATGGAAAGAAGGCGTCTGATTTGTCTGTTATTAATGTTCATATCTTGATTTACAGACACAATAGTGAAATTAAAAGGATCATGTAGAGCTGGTTAATAAAAACATTTTAAGACCAAAATGACGAGTCTGACAGCAGCAGTTACAGAGAGAGGGGACACAGTTTTTCAATGTAAAATTAATTGGTGCCAGAGTCGATGATCACCTCCTGTTTGGAACGCAGCGGCTAGCAGGTTAGCTATGTCCATTTATACACACATGGACAAAATTGTTGGTACCCTTCGGTTAATGAAAGAAAAACTCATAATGGTCACAGAAATAACTTGAATCTGAAATGAAATTTAACCAATGAAAGTCAGACATTGCTTTTCAACCATGTTTCAACAGAATTATAAAAAAATAAATAAACTCATGATGATCATCATCATGATCACAAAAATGATGGTACCCTTAACTTAATATTTTATTGCACAACCTTTTGATGCAATCACTGCAGTCAAACGATTCCTGTAACTGTCAATGAGACTTCTGCACCTCTCAGTAGGTATTTGGCCCACTCCTCATGAGCAAACTGCTCCAGTTGTCTCAGGTTTGAAGGGTGCCTTTTCCAGACGGCATGTTTCAGCTCCTTCCAAAGATGCTCAATAGGATTTAGGTCGGGGCTCATAGAAGGCCACTTTAGAATAGTCCAATGTTTTCCTCTTAGCCATTCTTGGGTGTTTTTAGCTGTGTGTTTGGTTGTCCTGTTGCAAGACCCATGACCTGTGACTGAGACCAAGTTTTCTGACACTGGTCAGCACATTCCTCTCTAGAATCCCTTGATAGTCTTGAGATTTCATTGTACCCTGCACAGATTCAAGACACCCTGTGCCAGATGCAGCAAAGCAGCCCCAGAACATAACAGAGCGTCCTCCATGTTTCACAGTAGGGACAGTGTTCTTTTCTTGATATGCTTCATTTTTCCATCTGAACATAGAGCTGATGTGCTTTGGCAAAAAGTTCCATTTTTGTCTCATCTGTCCATAGGACATTCTCTCAGAAGCTTTGTGGCTTGTCAACATTAGCAAATTCCAATCTTATGATTTGTTTTCAACAATAGTGTTCCCCTTTGGTCGTCTCCCATTAAGTCCACTTTGGCTCAAACTACGACGGATGGTGTGATCTGACACTGATGTTCCTTGAGCTTGAAGTTCAACTTTAATCTCTTTAGAAGTTTTTCTGGGCTCTTTTGTTACCATTCGTATTATCCGTCTCTTTGATTTGTCATCAATTTTCCTCCTGCACCCACGTCCAGGGAGGTTGGCTACAGTCCCATGGATCTTAAATTTCTGAATAATATGTGCAACTGTAGTCACAGGAACATCAAGCTGCTTGAAGATGGTCTTATAGCCTTTACCTTTAACATGCTTGTCTATAATTTTCTTTCTAATCTAATGAGACAACTCTTCTCTTTGCTTCCTCTGGTCCATGTTGAGTGTGGTACACACCATGTCACCAAACAGCACAGTGATGACCTGTAGCCCTATATATAGGCCCACTGACTGATTACAAGATCCTAAACATGTCTGATGCTAATTAGTGGACAATAATGAAAACAATGGGACCTTTGGTCACATTATTTTCAGTCTTTTCTAGGGGTACCATCATTTTTGTCCAGGCCTGTTTCATGAGTTTATATTTTTAATAATTCTGTTGAAGCATGGTTTGAAAAGCAATGTCTGACTTTCATTGGTTAAATTTGATAGAATCTTTATTTATTATTACTTTTGTCAGATTCAAGTTATTTCTCTGACCATTGTGAGTTTTTCTTTCACTAACCGAAGGGTACCAACAATTTTGCCTAAGTGTGTACATGCAGCTTCACATTTTAAGACAGTAAAAACAGGCACAGTGTTTTTTAATATACTTCTTATCATGCCTTATAATCAGAGGCTCATTTCACCGTAAAATAACATAAAGCTTTAGTTAAGAAAGAATTGACCACAAAAGAGCAATAATTCAAATAGGCCTATTGTGATAACCGGCTTTTAACTGAAATCAGGTCCAAAATGATACAGATGTCAAAGAAGCCATTGGCACAAATCTGCTGTCATGTTTCTACTCGTTTGCCCCAGGGCAGCTGCGGCTTCAATATGAACTTCCTCCCCATTTAAGTGACTGAGGAATTAATAAATGAAGCACCAGTTATACAGTATTAAAACTGAGAACAGAATGAACTGATTACTGGAGTTAAAGTATTTTTAAAACTCGGGAGATTTGAAACAGGCCATTACATTTATCAGACATGATCAGGTTATGTGTCAGTATTTTAGGTTTCTGGGACAAAGAGGAAGAATGGCCATGCCATGAGACAAAAAATTATACCAAAGCAAAAAAAATATATCCTTCAATGTTTACTACTTGAACATAAACAATACAGGCTTATAATCACTGCCATTAAACCAATGGTGGAATAGTAAAAGTAGTTAAGTACAGATATTTAAAATGTATACTTAAGTGCATTTTAAAGGGGATATGTTTTACTTTTACTTCACCACATTTGAGAACAGTATTTGTACTTTCTACTCAACTACATTTTTGAACTGGACTGAAAGTAAAAGTATATTTACTATTCAGTGAGACCTGCTGAAAAGGCTGAGGGTTTATTTTTAACATGTTCAGAATTTGAGCAAAACAAAAATATACAAATAAAAAGATAAAAAAAATTATTCAATTGTTTCTGTTGATCAAAATTCAGCTCAAATCTTTATCAAAATACTTTAATAGTATATTATAGTTTATAGTATATTTTTCATGTGATGTACTTTACCAAGTTTTATTTTATTTACCGTAAATTTCGGACTACAGAGCGCACCTGAATAAAAGCCGCACCAGCTAAATTTGAAGAGAAAATCAATTTTGTACATATATAAGCCGCACCTGAATAAAAGCCGCAGGTTTTCATATTGTAACATGAGATATTTACACAGAAAGACGGTGCACTGACACGCTTTTTTTTAAACTGTGCCTGAAAATTGGAACCAACACGACAACAACACGGGATGAACACATCTGCAGGTTTAGAAAATAAAACTGCACCAAAACAGAAAATCTGCTTTTATTTCCTCTGAAAACTTTTGTCGTCTTTTACATTGACCAAGTTGGATTCATTGATGTCGAGCTTACGTGCAGTGGCTCTATTTCAGGAGTCGGCAACCCGCGGCTCCGGAGCCGTATGCGCCTCTTTCAGCCTTATACTGCGGCTCTGCGTGGCTGAAGTGTATTTTATTTGTGTTAGCTCTTTTTTTGTTGTAGTTTAAATTGGAAGATTATTATGATCTTAAAATAAAATTATATTTTCTTATTTTTCGTTGCTCAAAATAAGCATCACACTCGCGGAACAATGTTCAAAACAAACACCGCTCACGTCTCACGTCTCACGTCTCACAGACACAGACACAGCTCACAGTCCTGCGTAAAGAGCCCTGATTTTCAGACGCTGTGCGCACAGGGGTCAGGAGCAACTTTCGCCCGTCCCTAATGACACACTAATAAGCTCGTCCGTAGATGTATCATGAAAATCCTGTTGGAAATCGCCACAGAAATCTATTTGATGTAGTAGCAAGTATATTATCTGCTCTTGTCTCCGCGATGACGTTTCACGTATAACACATCAGACACGACGCACAAAAGTAGAGCCACAAGCGAGTGAAAATGAGCCAAAACAAAAGTCTTTGGAGAGCTTTTAACAAAGGGGAAAAGGACAACTGAGGAGCCAGAAGAGGAGACTACGACCTCCAAGAAAAAGAAAGATAAATTTAATAGACAATGCCTACTTAAAATCTGGGTTTGTCGCTGCAGGTAACTCACGCGCACAGTCCGCTCTACGTAACATACGGGAAAAGCAAATAAGGCAATGAAACCTTCAAAACTGCTTTGGCACATGGAGAATAAGCACCTGGGATTAAACGATACGCCTTTAGAGTTTTGTTGTTGTTGTTTTTTTGTTTTTTTTGAAAGAAACTGCGGAGCAGAGTAGACATAATCACATAATCAGCGCAGGGCTCCCTCTGATGCAGCGGTTTGGTGAGTTGTATTTTTTTAATGCACTTAAGTTGTTTTTGCCATATTTATCTGCCACGTGTAGAAGGCTTGTCCGTGAAAATAAAACCCAGGGGCCGTTATCCAGTAAAAAATCCATAAATAAGCCGCACTGCTGTATAAGCCGCAGGGTTCAAAGCGTGGAAAAAAAGTAGCGGCTTATAATCCGAAATTTACGGTATTTATTTATTTATTTTTGCACCAGTATCTGTACTTTTATTTAGGTAACAAAATTGAGTACGTCTTCCACCACTGCATAACACAGAAATGAGTCCAGTGTTTTTCTTCAAAATTTGAACTCTCCAAACCCATGTTTTCACTGACGGAGGATCGGCTATGACCTCTCCATGAAAAAGACCTCTCTACATGATCCTTTGGTTTTTATTTTACTATTGTGTCTGTAAATCAAGATATGAACATTAATAACAGACAAATTAGGCACCTTCTTTCCCCGAGGTCGCTTCCACTAGCATTTGCAACAGGTTTGATTGACAATGTTGCGAAGCGCTCGCTCCCTGCTAAACCAGTGGTGTGAGCGGGAAGAAGCGTTACCTTCAACAGCTTCGCTCTGGATTGGCTCTTTGGTTGCTATGATACTCGTGGTTGAAATTCTGAATATGGAACTGGGCTCCAAATTGGCCGCTACAACTGCTAGCCACAATGAGCTTCAGGAGGTGGGCGGGCTAACCACTCTGCAACCACATTCCCTCATGTGTACCTAATTGTGCACGCATCTCTGGATGTCTCACCTCAGTTCCTGTCTCTCCTCCTGTGGGCGTCTGCGACGTCTTCAGCTTGGACTGTTCAACCCCTCGATCTGAAACAACAAACTCACGATTACAACCTTTCAACGCAACACACAGGCCTAATTACACCCACACACTTTAGTCTCACTCAACTTTGTATAGACCTGAAGAAGACAGCCACTTTACAAAACAACAAACTGATATAGGGTTTATAAAGAACAAAGGATGAGCTTAAAGGGCAAGTATGCGATTTTCCCCATGCATTTGAGCAAAATGTGCCTTACCCCAGTACAGATATACTGCCTGGCCAAAAATAAAAGTCGGCACCACAAAAAAGGTCACACACTCTAATATTTAATTGGACTGACTTTAGCTTTGATTACAGCACCCATTTGCTGTGGCATTGTTTTGATAAGCTTCTGCAATGTCATAAGATTTATTTCCATCCAGTGTTGCATTAATTTTTCACCAACCTCTTGCATTGATGATGGTAGAGTCTGATCTGCACAAAGCCTTCTCTAGCACATCCCAAAGATTCTCAATGGGGTTAAGGTCTGGACTCTGTGGTGGCCCATCCATGTGTGAAAATGATGTCTCATGCTCCTGAACCACTCTTTCACAGTTTGAGCTTGATGAGGTGGGATGTATGTATGTATGATGTATGTGTGAGGGGGGTTTGTTTTCTTGGCACCTTAAACTGCTCGACACTTTTTAAATTCCGTTGTACATGTTGCAATGACAATAAAGATCTATTCTATTCTATCCTAGCATTGTCATCTTGGAATATGCCCATGCCATCAGGGAAGAAAAAATCCATTGATGGAATAACCTGGTCTTTCAGTATATTCAGGTGTCAGCTGACCTCGTTCTTTGAGTACAGACTGTTGCTGAACCTAGACCTGACCAACTGCAGCAACCCCAACCTATTTGCTTAGTTAAATCCAGGGGCGACTTTTTTTTTTTGGCCAGGCAATGTATATTGTTTAAGCAGCTCTTGAGGTCAAAATAAGTCAGCTGTGTACTGTCTGCATCTAATTATAAAGTGTTTTATGCCTGAGAATCAGGAAATGTGGGTTAGTATCATAGACTGTAAAGAAGTGGAATAAGTGAGTGTAATGTCACCACAGCTCCAAATGAAGCTCATCCAGGCTAGTAGTTATAGGGGCCAATGTGGAACAGAGTTCCAAGGTGATGCCCCTTCCTGCCCACGCCGCTGGTTTAGTAGGGAGCGGGCACTAAGCAACGCTGTCAATCATATGTGTTGCTAATGCTAGTAGGAGCGACCTCGGGGAAAGAATGCACCTCGTTTGTCTGTCAGACACAATAGTGAAATAAAAACCCCAGGATCATGTAGCGCGGGTTAATACAAACATTTAAAACCAAAACGACGAGTCCGACAGCAGCAGTTACAGAGAGAGAGGCCACAGTTTTTCAGTGTAAAGTGAATTGTAGCCAGAGTCCATGGAGCTGGAAGCGCGCCCATGATCATTTCCTGTTTGGAACACAGTGGCTAGCAGGTTAGTTACATCCATTTATATATAAATAAAAAGATGACTGTGGTTGAAATGCAAAATAACAAGAAAACTAAATAAACTGCCAGCTAGCTACCATATTCCTGTTTGGAATATGGTAGCTAGCAGGTTAGCTATGTCCATTTATATATACAGTCTATGGCTAGTATGCTAGTTGTAATTAGCTTTATTGTATTATATCACCAGGAAACGCTGCACTGGATCAGAGTGCTTATAAACTCATTGTGGTGAATCATTAGGATGCTATGATGCTATGAAAGGGAGGAATAAATTTGGGCCGCTGCAAACCGTGAACTATGAGTTTTTTTCATGTTTTTAAAACAGTAAAAATCCATTACAGCTCCTTTAAAAATGTAAAGTAAAATAAAACAGGTTGCATTGTATCTCTGGATAACAGATTACATGACATTCTACGGGTTTGTAGTGTTGGTTGGAATCAGGGCAAAACTCCTGTCTGAGGCTGCATTCTCAAACCACATTTGGATTCAAGCAGGTGTAAAACCGGGACCAAAAGCACAAGTATGAACGGCCTTTGGCTGAAGTTAGATTAGATGTGGACTAAACCTGGATTAAACCCTGTCTTAACCTGGACTAAACCAAGACTAGAACAGAAACAAACCAAGTCTACATCAGGACTAAACTGGGATCAAATCAGGACAGTGTAAAGAGTGAATGCAGCCTTAAAGGTGCAACGTGTAACTTTTCTGCTTGTTTCCATGGAGATGTTAATGCTGTCTTTCTCCATGGAGATGCCAGTGATATTGCAATGTTGGCTCTGCGGAGAGGCAGGCCCAAAAATAAAGGTGTTGTCACTTATTTTTATTAGTCATAAGTATTTGGCCCTTGTTTACAGTATGGTGGCTAGGTAACAGTTATGGACTTCTGCGCATGTCATACCAGCTGCTCGTGTTCAACCAGGAAGTAAAATGATAAACTTCACCAATATAAAAAATAAATAAATGGTGATGATTTTGTTGGTAAATCTTAAATATAATGATGTTCTGTATGTTTTATTGACATGAACAGCCCAATTTGTCATCTGCGCTTAAAAAAAAAGTGTTTCAGTGTGCTAACATACATGACCATTGACACAGACGGTGGCTCCCTCTTTTCTGCATTACTTGAGGAAAAACTAAAACACAACTCTGCCCACACCATCTTTCCCACAATCAGGGAATAATTTAGCTCCATAAAATGCTTCTATATAAAATAAAAATAGGGGGTCAGAGGGGAGTGGGACTTCAATCAATCTGTGTCAGGGGCAGAGAACACCTGTCTCCTCAGACAGGGGCAGAGGCAGGAGCTCAGGGAGGCATGAGTGCGCTTCTAGCTCAACTCAATTTACACTGTCTCTGTTCCTGTCTTTCCCCCTGTCCCTGTCTCTGCCTCTGTCTCTGTCCCCATCTCTGTCTCTGTCCCTGTCTTTGTCTCTGTTCCTGTCTTTATCCCTGTCCCCGTCTCTGCCTCTGCCCCGTCTTTGTCTCTGTTCCTGTCTTCCCCCCGTCCCTGTCTCTGCCTCTGTCTCTGTCCCCATCTCTGTCTCTGTCCCCGTCTCTGCCTCTGCCCCGACTTTGTCTCTGTTCCTGTCTTCCCCCCGTCCCTGTCTCTGCCTCTGTCTCTGTCCCCATCTCTGTCTCTGTCCCCGTCTCTGCCTCTGCCCCGACTTTGTCTCTGTTCCTGTCTTCCCCCCGTCCCTGTCTCTGCCTCTGTCTCTGTCCCCATCTCTGTCTCTGTCCCTGTCTCTGCCTCTGTCTTTGTCTCTGTTCCTGTCTTTCTCCCTGTCTCTGTGCAGGGTGACGCTTTATTTATGTCCTACAGGGATCCGCCCACATGAAGAAGTCACACTGTGGTAATAATAATACTGCCCCATCTGTGCTCCACAGGGACATATGGAAGAGGGGGGGGAAGGGGGGGGCAGAGGGAGAGAGGGAGAAAGGGAGGGACTGAGGGGTGGAGGAAGAGACAGAAAAGAATGTAGGGAGAGGGAAAATAAGTAAAAGAAGGATGCAGGGAGAGAAGGAGGAAAGGAGAAAGAGGTAGAGAGAAAATGAGTGAAAGGAGAAGGGAGGGACAGAGACAGGAAGAGAAAGAGGGAGAGGAGGGGGGAAAAGAGAAAAAGAGGGAGTGAGGAAAAGAGAGAAGGAGAGAAAGAGGGAGAAAGAGAGAGGAAAGGAGAGAGCGAGAGAAAATGAATGAAAGGAGGAGGGAGATAAAGAGATAGGGAAAGAAGGAAGGGAAGGGGAAGGAGAGAAAGAGGGAGAGAGAAAATTAGTAAACAGAGGAAGGAGAGAGGATGGGAGAGAGTGAGGTAGGGAAGAGGAAAAGAAAAAAAAAGAATAGAGAGAGAAAATTAATGAAAGGAAGAGGGAGGAGAGGAGGGAGAGGACGAGAGGGAGAAAGAGGAGAGGGAGGTGGCAGGTGCATAGGAGTCCCTGCCATGTGAACAGGTGAACAAGTTTGCACCTGGGACATCCTTTAACTGCGTTGGTGGTAATGAGGGTCTCAGAGGAGCCGAAGAACCAGCTCCACTTTAAACAATAACAGGACTCAGAGGAATCGCTCACATCTGTTTATTTAAGACTCACGAGGGAACGGAGCTGATGTCACTCATGTCACATATGGCTGTCACTGTCACAGGGCCAAGCAAACTAGCAAAATATCTCATTTTTGTGAGAAGCTTGGCAGTGTGATTGGATTTTTGATTCAATAATGTGATTCTGTTCAAAGTTCACATTTCAAACACGTCCAGAAGAATTGACAAATGTGTGAGGAAGCTGCTCTGTGTGGTCAAAACAGGAGGCAGAGCACAGACTGTGTAAAGAAGTGAAGGTTCATGTAGAGCAGGTTAATATGAACATTTAAGACCAAAATGATGAGCCTGACAGCATCAGTTTACAGAAAGAGGGGACACAGTTTTTCAATTTAATTGGAATTGGAGCCAGAGTCGACGGAGCCGGAAGCGCCGCCATTATCACTTCCTATTTGGAGTATGGCAGGAAGGAGGTTAGCTACATCCATTTAAATATAAATAAAAAGATGACTCTGGGTACAATGCAAAATAACGAGAAAATAAACTGTTTATACAAGTAAACAGGAACTGAGCAGCTTAAATGAAATCTGCATAACACGTGCCACAACTGCACTGAAATGAGATCTTTAGTGATTTGCTTCTTGTGTCACATTATGATTTTGGTTCAATGTGATGAATCTTGCAGCCCAAAAACTGAATGGATTTGTTTCATAATTGTGTTTCCCTGTAACTGGCCCCATCACCTCCACCACTCCCCCAAAAACAGGAGCCACAGACCAATTAAACTCAAGCAGAGCCTTGTCCACAAACGTGTTCATCCAACTTCACAAAAACACTTTACATAACTGTCACCACATTCTCCCAAAGGGCTCCATTATTCATAGGATTGGTTTAGTCCTGGTTTAGTCCTGGTTTAGTCCTGGTTTAGTCCTGGTTTAGTCCTGGTTTAGTCCTGGTTTAGTCCTGGTTTAGTCCTGGTTTGGCCCTAGTTTAGTACTGGTTCAGTCCTGGTTTAGCCCTGACTTGGTCCTGGTTTAGTCCCAGTTTGGCCCTAGTTTAGTCCTGGTTTACCTCTGGTTTAGCCCAGAACTACAGCAGGACTAAACCCAGGCTAAACCAGGACTAAACCAGGACTAAACCCGGGCTAAACCAGGACTAAACCAGGACTAAACCAGGACTAAGCCAGGGCTAAAACAGGACCAGACTAGGACTACAGCAGGACTACAGCCGGGGTAAGTGGGTCTAAACCAGGATCCTGTTGCAGAGTGACTTTTGGAGTGACCGCAGAAACATAAGACAAACGTCCGGAGTTATTCATGAACTCAGAAAATATCGACTGAAACGTGGACACCTGCCCTTCACCACCACAGAGGGCGATAGAGGAGGAGGAGGTGGTTTGGGGCGTGCAGAAACGACCAAAGAAAAGAGGCAATATTTAAACTCTGAAGTCTTATGACCCTGAAGTCTACAGTGGAATTGAACTGTCAGAATAGAGATGTGTTGACTTAGTTTAGGGTTAATATCTCGGGTATAACGGGTTTAGGTCAGGAGTCAGGACTAACCCAACTGTGAGCAGGGTCACCACTTCACAGATCTGACATGTAACTAGACGAGTTGGCATCACTCACTTGTTTCCTTTAAGATAGATGAGTCTAATGCCACACTGTGACACATTCTAGTAATGTCTACATGGAGACAGGCTCATGGCATATGCACTGCACTAGAAAACTTATACAGTGTAGCTTTTTGGTTTAGGATTTGAACCCAAAGAACAGCTCAAATATATTTACAGTGATATAAAGCATTGAGCCGGTTGAGAAAAAAATCTGTCTGTATTTAATGCGAAAGTGATTAAGATTATGTATTCAGCCTGCACATTTCAAGCATGCCCATTAGCATTAGCATCCACAAAAATCTAAATTGGGATTTTGTTGTTTACACTGGACATTCTAATGTGACATATTGTCTATTACTGACCATTTTGCTTTATTTTTGTGAAGCAAAACTAGGGAAGCACCGATCCAGCTTTTTGAGTTCCAATGCTGATTCTGATACTATGGCTAAATGTCTGTTGATTCCTGATACAAACCGATACCAGGGCAAAGACTAAAAACTACATTTATTTCCTTAAAACAAAAATAAAATAGATAGGGTATCGATATTTGGAAATCGATATCTATATATATTTGTTGATAAAAAGAAATTAATCATGTATATAATCTGTAATCTATAATATAATCTGTGTTTTTTATTGTCCCAAAATGCAATTCTTTGTGTCATTTTATATGTGATGAATTTGCTCTATGTCAATCTACAGATCAATATGACCTCCCACTGAACAGTATCTGACATGTGCTACTCCTGCTCCAGACCTGAACCAGGACTGAACCAGGACTATACCAGGACTGAACCAGCACTGAACCAAAACTGAACCACGACTATACCAGGACTAAACCAGGACTAAAGGACTGAACCAGGAATGAACCAGGTCTAAACAAAACCTGAACCAGGCCATATGCAGAACATTGAAACTTAAACCTCCAACAGAAAAATTACATATTGCAACTTGAAAATGCCCCAAAACATGTGAATACAGCAGATTGAGTGAGTTTTATCTTCCCCTCCGTGGAGCACAATGTGATGGGGTTAATCCAGGTCCCGCGAGCAGGAGGGGGGGAGGGGCTGAGGCACTGTCCCAGGAAAGATGCATCCACAGGGGGACAGGAGGCAGCCGAGTCCAGGCACCAGCCCCTGAGGCCACCCAACCAAATCAGCTCCATTATGTTTACAAAATGAACCACTCCGGGCACATCTCTGCTTTGTCAGGACAAAAATCCAAAAGTGAATTTCCTCAAACACTGGGAGCAGAGTCTAAAGCCGGGGTTACGTAACAGAGCTGGTGGTTAGCAGGCCAGAAACAATTTACAGGAGAAATATGCAGAGAACCATGTTGACGTCACAATCCAGGTCAAATGGGTTCAAATATCCAACTGTGTTTAAGACTAAATGGCCATGAATTATACTGGTTTTATTTAAAGTGCATATGACTAAACAAGGGCTAAACCAAGGCTAGACCAGACCTGAACCAGGACTAGACCAGAGATAAACCAGGACTAAACAAGGACTAAACCAGAACCAGAACTAAACTAGAAAATCACCTAGAATATATTGTTTTTTATATTTTATTTTATTGAAAGTGCCTGTGACAGGTTTTCATGTTTTGTTTTGCTTTTTTTTGCCTAAGCGAAGACTAAACCAGGTGACTGTCTTGGTTTGACTTGGTTTGGTGGGATAGAGCCTGTGTTAAGTAGTTAATTGTTTGGCCGTTGTTAACATTATGGTTGCTAAGTAACCATCTACATGTGTCATATCTTCTGCCTGTGTCCAACCAGGAAGTGAGATCAAATAATTTTAACCAAAAAAGTTGGGGGGAAAAAACAAAACAAATAGGCAATATTTTAAATATCCCCTTGTTAACCTTTATCTAGTAGAACTAGTCCAACCTGAAATATGCTCTTTAAAATGTGGAGATGGGTCCCAAGGTGCTGCCCACAGACTGGACTATGTTCATATTAACCTGCTCTACATGATGCTGTTTTTTTTATTTTTTTTATTTCACTATTGTGTCCGTGAATGAAGATATGAACATTAGTAACAGACAAATCAGACGCCTTCTTTCCCCTGAGGTTGTTTCTGCTAGTACTAGCAACAGGTTTGATTGACAGCACTGCTAAGCACCTGCTTCATGCTACACTAGTGGTGTGGAAGGGGCGTTACCTTTAACAGCGTGGCTCTGGATTGGCTCTTTGGTTGCTATGATACTCGCTGTCGCAACTGCTAGCCTCGATGAGCTTCATTTGACTGACGTCTCACTCAGTCCACTTCTTTATATAGTCTGTGGTGCTGCTCTGCGATCACCCACTATTGACAGCAGGATGGGTCAAATGCAGAGGACGAAAACACTTCTGGATCTACTATAATAAAGCAACATTGACTTTGTTTGTATTCACTTCCAGAGCAGCACATTTTTTACCTCTGAGTGAATCTAAACACATCCAGATACTGTTAGCACAACACTGGCCTTCTCTGTTTGTCCTGGGACCATTAAAACTCCAGAGAGATCATCTGGTTATCTACACATCTGCACAAACAAAAATCATCTGCAAGTGCACAAAAGTAGTCCTGGTTTAGTCCTAGTTTTACTCTTCATGGTTTGTTCCGAGTATAGTTTTGGTTTGGTCCTGGTTTAGTGTTGGTTTATTTCTGGGTTGGTCCTGCCTTAGTCCTGGTTTAGTGCTGATTTGGTCCTGGTTTAGTCCTGGATTAGATCTGATTTACTCCTGGTTTAGTCCTAGTTATGGGCCTGGTTCGGTCTTTGTGCATTTCTTGTTCTATATTAAAAATATATGGGTAGTATGACATATACTTCTTTCAGTCATCATTTGTCCCTGGTTAAGTCCTGGTTTAGTTCTGGTTTAGTCCTGGTTTAGTTCTCATTTAGTTCTGGTTTAGTCCTGGTTTAGTCCTGGTTTAGTTCTGGTTTAGCACTGGTTTAGTCCTGGTTTAGTCCTGGTTTAGTCCTGGTTCTGCTTTGGTTTTGTCCTGGTTCTGTCCTGGTTTAGTCCTGGTTTAATCCTAATTTAGCCCTGGTTTAGCCCTGGTTTAGCCCTGGTTTAGTCCTGGTTTAGTCCTGGTTCTGTTTCAGCCCTGTTTCTATCTGCTGTAACCCTAATTAAAACATTTGATCCATTGTTTTTGCTTCAGTGAATAAAAGATCTTGCATGATGTTTGCTAGCTCCAGTTTAGCCCAAATGCAAATGTTGATGGTCCATTAGTCCCATTTAAAACCAGTTATACATCATGAAACGCATTCTCATTGGTCCATGTTTATTTGCACCAATGAACTGTAACAATGTTGAATACTGCCCCGCCTCCATCGCCTCCATGTGCTAATGCAATACTGCATGATTTAGTCCTGGTTTAGTCCTGGTTCAGTCCTGGTTCAGTCCAGGTTCGGTCGAGGTTCAGTCCAGGTTCAGTCCTGGTTTAGTCCTGGTTTAGTCCTGCTTTAGTCCTGCTTTAGCTCTGCTTTTGCTCTGGTTTAGTCCTGGTTTAGTCCTGCTTTAGCTCTGCTTTAGCTCTGGTTTAGTCCTGGTTTAGCACTGGTTTAGTCCTGGTTCAATCCTGCTTTAGCCCTGATTTAGTCCTGGTTTAGTCCTGGTTTAGACCTGGTTTAGTCCTGCTTTAGCCCTGCTTTAGTCCTGGGTTAGTTCTGGCTTAGCCCTGGTTTAGTCCTGTTTTAGTCCTGGTTTGGCACTGGTTTAGTCCTGTTTTAGCACTGGTTTAGCACTGGTTTAGTCCTGGTTTAGTCCTGCTTTAGCACTGGTTTAGTCCTGTTTTAGCACTGGTTTAGCACTGGTTTAATCCTGGTTTAGTCCTGTTTTACACTAAACCTTCTTTTAATCACACAAACCCTTCCCTTTTCTTCTATATGTTTTTAACATCTTTTGTCTCATTTCCTCCTCTGTAACCGCTCCAAATATTGTTTCAAAACCTTTTAATTTTTGGACATAAACATCTCAAAGCCACAATAAAAATCTCTTATGTTTTGTCCTGCAAATTTGGCATAATTTGGGTTAGTGTGATCTAAACTGACAAAGCTAGCATGCCTCTCATAGTCTGCATAGATATTATGATGAAGATACTCTATAGAAGTAAAACATCCTGCTTTTGTGAACGTTAAAATTTTACCAAAATCAAATTTTAAATCTTGCCAAATACCTCATTTTTTTGTTTTTCCTCCAGTCTTGCATGCCGTCTGTTACAACCCTTCCCCATTTCAACAGACACATGGCACAACAGCTTCAGTTGTCTTCACAAAGCCTTGGTAAAACACTAACCTTTTGGGATTTTGCAGTTACATCCAGGCTGGAGTATTTCAAATCCACGCGTTGTCTTCCATAGAGACACAGAGGGAGAGATGGTGTAGGCAGGAGCCGAATAGTGAAAGCACTGTACAAGCTCCACCCTTTGGACAGAGAATCGCGGATCTCCTCCTCCTCCCTCCTTTGTGTTCTCTCTCTCTTTACTCTCCTCTCCTCTCTCTCTCTCTCTCTTTCGCTCTCTTTGTGGCTCAATGCTCAAGCTACGATGACTTGTCTCACCACCTGAAAAATAAAAATAATAGTGAATGGTTTACTATATCCATGGAATCCATTAGGACAGTTGCCATAGCGATTAACACTTTAAAAGTAAATATTATAACTTTGTGGGAAAAGTGGCAAAATGTTTATGAATGTATATATCAAGAGGCTGAAACTCATGAATTTTAGAGCAAAAAATTGGTTTAATGCTGGTTTAGTCCTTGTTTTTTACCCGGTTTAGTCCCGGTTTAGTGCCGGTTAAGTCCTGGCTTATTTCTGATTTAGTGCTAGTTTAGTCCTGGTTTAGTCTTGGTTAAGTCCTGTTTAATTCTGGCTTAGTCCTGGTTTAGTCATGGTTTAGTCCCCGCTAGGTCCTGGTTTGGTCCTGCTTTAGTCCTGCTTTAGTCCTGCTTTAGTCCTGGTTTAGCCCTGTTTTTTCCTGGTTTAGTCCTGGTTTAGTCCTAGTTTAGTACTAGTCTAGTCCTAGTTTAGTCCTGGTTTAGTCCCGGATTAGCCCTGGTTTAGTCCTGGTCTGGTTATCTATATATCTACGTCACCATAGCAGAGTCAGAAAAGCACAGAGACTATGTTGATAATTTGAAGAATTTTGAAAAAATTTGTTCACAGTCGTCATGGAGATGTTATCGCTTTGCCGAGAATGTTCTGCAGAATGGCATTATGCTTATGTATCTCTATAAGGACAAGCAGCAACTGCCACCAGCAGGCCAAGTTACAGGTCAGATCTGTGGAGAGGCAACACCACTAACCGGACTGGCTTTAGACCTCTCCATCCAAAAAAACCTGAGCTGATCACTGACCATTAGAAAAGCCTGAATCTTGATAGAGATTAAGAGTTGGTGAATTGCACTGCCTTTACACCTATACTGGTGACATAACGGTAAACAGAGTCATTTGCTCTGGTCTAATTTGAATAGTAAAATGCGCGAGTTCATAAAAAGATGTTACCGAGGAGAGAGCTGTTTGAAAACTGCACCCAGACAACAAATAGTGGAATTCTAAGCACCATTATGTAAAACACGGAGGCAATATTTGGCAACATATGAAGGGATGATAAGATGTGCTAATGTTAGGCCTGGTTTAGTCCTGTTTAGTCCTGTTTCAGTCCTGTTTAAGTACTATTTTAGTCCTGGTTTAGCCCTACAATGGTCCTGGTTCACTCCTGGTTTAGTCCTGTTTTAGTCCTGGTTTAGTCCTGGTCTAGTTTTGATTTACTACTGGTTTGGTCATGGTTTTAGTTCTATTTTAGTCCTGGTTTAGTTCTGTTTTAGTCCTGGTTCAGTCCCATTTTATTCTTGGTTTAGTACTGTTTTAGTCCTGTTTATTGCCATTTTAGTCTTGTTTTGTCCTGTGTTCATCATGACATTACCTTAGTTTAGTCCATGTTAAGTCCTGATCTATTCCTAGTTCTGTCTTGTTTAGGTCTGGTTTAGTTCTTGTTTAGTCCTGGTAGGTTTTGGTTTAGTGTTGGTTTGATCCTAGTTTAGTCATAGTTTAGTCTTGGTTTAGTCAAAGTTATTCCACTCTTTACTGTTTATATTAGCCTAATGTAACTGGAATATCTGAAAGGAGGAGGAGAATAGAGAAAAAGATGGAGAGAGAATTGAAGAAAGAGGGAGGGAGAAAGGGGAGAGTAAAGAGGAGTGGGTGGAAGAATAGAAGGATCAGTCGTTCCCTTGGTGGATGAACAGGAAGTCCACATCACCAATGAACTCATGAATGTTTAAGGTCAAATGTGAGACAAACAGTAAGAAGTAAACCCATTTAACCACAGCAGCAAAACCACAAGCCCTCTCAGCCTTTCCCTCCTCATCAACAGTATCTCTAAGGACCAGGTTTGTATATTCAATAAACTTTTTCAGCTGACTCATTTGTCTGTGCCTGTTTATGTGTCTCTGGTTAAGCATTAATATTTGTGGTTTTAAAGATGCTCTATGTGTCTCTCCCTCTGTCTCTCTCTCTTTCTCTCCTTCTCTCCCCTTGTTTTCTCTCTCTCTCTCTTTCTCTGTCCCCTGTCTCTTTTTCCCTTTTCTGTCTCTCTCTTGGTCGTTCTTCTCTGTCTCCCTCTTTCCGTCTCTCTCCCTCATTCTCATGTCTGTCTCTGCAATGTGGACAAAAATCTCTCCCTCTCTGTCTCTCTCCCTCCCTTTCTCTGTGTCTTTCTCTAACTGTTTCTCCTCTCTCCCCCCTCCCTCCCTCTCCCTCGTTCTCGTGTCTTTGCAGTGTGGACATATCTCCCTCTCTGTCTCTATCCCTCCCCCCTCTCTCTCTCCCTCTCTGTCTTTTTCTCCCTCGTTCTCCTCTCTCCCCCTCTCCCTCCCTCTCTGTCGTTCTCGTCTTTCCCCTCCCCCTCTCTCCCTTGTCCTGGTGTCTCTGCAGTGTGGACATAAATCAGATTAGTGTTATATTGTGGGCCCTGGGATCATGTGTGCAGCTGTTTGTGTTAAATGGCTGGTTTAATATGAGCTGCTAATCTAGAGCCACAGATGTGCGTCCGTCATCGCTCCCTCCATCGCACCTCCAGCCACAATACAACATGCTCGTCCAATCAGATAAGTTTATTTCATGTGAAACAAAGGAGCTCATTGGTCATCAATCATTTTGAACAAAATTTTCTTGTAAGGAGCCATAATCTCATCTGTTATCCCGTGCGGGTCCCTGATTGGCTAATCCATCTGTCAATCATGACTGTGTGACTATCTGCACTTGGCCCAAGACAATTTTACATTTTCCAATAAAGTACTTTGTGCAGGACTGATTTAGTCCTGGTTTAGTCTTGGTTTAGTCCTGATTTAATTGTGGTTCATGCCTGCTTTGGTATTGGATTAGCCCTAGGTTGGTCCTGGTTCCGTCCTGATTTAGTCCTGGTTTATCCCTGTTTCAATCTTAGTTTAGTCCTGGTTTAGTTCTGGTTCAGTCCTGGTTTATGCCTGGTTAAGACGTGGTTTATTCCTGGGTCAGATCTGGTTTAAACCTGGTTCAGTCCTGGTTTAGACCTGGTTCAATCTGGGTCTTACGTTGCTGCACATGCGTGATGCTTATGGGTCCATGTTTTCTCTGTCACCATCTGTCTCTTTGGAGCAGCTGCTGTCGTCCGGATGAGCTCTGCCCCCGGGATTTAAGAACAACAGGTCATCACCACCACTGCTCAAGGTCCTGGTTTAGTCCTGGTTCAAACCTGGTTCAGTCCTGGATTAGACCTGGTTCAGTTCTGTTTCAGCCCGGGTTCAGTCATGGCTGAGTAATGGTTCAGTCCTGGTTTTGTCCTGGTTTAGACATAGTGTAGGCCTGTTTTAGACCTGGTTCAGTCCTGGTTTAGTTATGGTTCAGTCCTGGTTTAGTTCTGGTTTAGTCCTGGTTCAGTCCTGGTTTAGCCCTAGTTTGGTCTTGTTTAATCCTGGTTTAGACCTGGTTAAGTCCTGGTTTAGTCCTGGTTTAGCCCTGGTTTAGTCCTGGTTTAGCCCTGATTTAGTCTTGGTTTAGTCCTGGTTCAGTCCTGGTTTGGTCCTGGTTCAGCCCTGGTTTAGTCCTGGTTCAGTCCTGGTTCAGACTTGGTTCAGTCCAGGTTCAGTCATGGTTTAGTCATGGTTTAGTCCTGGTTTAGTCCTGGTTCAGTCCTGGTTTAAACCTGGTTTAGTCCTGGTTCAGACTTGGTTCAGTCCAGGTTTAGTCCTGGTTTAGTTCTGGTTCAGTCATGGTTTACTCCTGGTTTAGACCTGGTTCAGTCCTGGTTTAGCCCTGATTTGGTCCTGTTTGGTCTTGCTTTAGGCCTGGTTTAGTCCTGGTTTAACCCTGGTTTAGTCCTGGTTTAGTCCTGGTTTAGCCCTGGTTTAGACCTGCTTTAGTCCTGATTTAAACCTGGTTTAGACCTAGTTCAGCACAGTTTAGTCCTGGTTTACTCCTGGTTTAGTCCTGGTTTACTCCTGGTTTAGTTCTCTGCACTGCTAAAATAAGAATGTATATGAATGTGTTCAAATTAATTCAGAATATTGACTTTATTATTATTTATTATTATTTTAATGACATTAATTATTACAGGCACGTAGCATCTCTGACTGAAGACCAGATCTAATGTTTAGGTTTTACTGGACCAGTACTAATGGGAAAATATATCTGTCATATGAAATTCTATGTTTTATGAATCTCAAATCCAAAACTGAGGCTGAGAAAAAGTATCTTTTTATTTCTTTTTTCTTTACAAAGAAACAAACTAATTGGCTAATTTCTTCTCATAACAGATGACATCAAAACATTCTAGACCAGGGGTGGGCACATTTTTCGAACCACAGGCCATATTGAGTTCTAAAATTTGACAGAGGGGCCAGGCTAGGATATTTGTAGATGTATATAGTACATTAGAGATTTGGCCTGTAACACGTAGCAAAGCATGAATATGCAAGGCTCATTGTACAAATTGTTTTCCAAATGCATTAAATACATTAATAATTAATTTATTAAGTTTCAGTTAAATAAACACAGCAGGAAAACTCACTTTCATCAAGTGCCAAAAGATCAACAACTTGTTGAAAAGGTAAATTGAACAAGGTTTACCATTATCTATTTTAATATATTTTTTTCATAATCAGATTAATCAGCCCAAAGGGCCATGTGTGGCCCCTGGGCCGTAGTTTGCCCATGTCTGTTTTAGACCAAACATATTTCATACAGAAGGAGGAGGGTAAATGAATATTGTTAAAATGGAGCTTTGTGTTACAATACAGGAGGTATCGTCTAGGGATAGAAATGAGCAGATTCCACATTTGTGCATTTACCTTTTGGATGTTTCTTAGTAAAGTACAGTGTAATCAACAGGTCAAACTGTCTCCCGTAATCCTGATAGTGACAGCGCATTGGAGCCGCTGTAATGAGGAGCACGTCTGTTGTTGTAAGCACAGAGGGTGGAGAAAGGGTGGGGGCTGGGGACCGCACATGGATTTCCCTCTCACTGTTTCCATGGAGACAGCAGCCAGCGGATACAACATGGCGGACACTTCAGCTGCTGCAGCATCATTCTCAAAAGCATCTTTCTTTGAATAAGCAGAATAATTACTGTATTCATCTTATAACACAGTTTATTCTATTTCATGTGTATTAAATGTGTATAACATTTTGATTTTAAATTGCATAATCCTGACCCATCTGTGGTCCCAGTTACAAGGTAAAAAAAAAATTCAAATCAAATACAGCTTTTACTGGTAATACTTGGCTGATTCTTAGTTACAAAAACATTGGACATAATGGCCCATGCATTTATATATTTATGTATGTTATAATTTTGTATTTTGATTGAAGACAATTATCCAATCAGAAAGCAGAATGAGCCTCACATGAGCTGCTCATTTGGGTTGCCAGTTTCAAAGCTGAAAGCAAATTGCTTTAAACCTAAAATGCCTCTCCCTGATCTGAATGGTCACTACCTAAAACCCAGCACCTGCAGCCATCATGAATCAGTGCTAGTGCAGCCTCTGTAGCTCAGTGAGTGATTTCTGGATCTTCTGAGCTTCACATGAGACGTCTCCATATACTGAGAATGAGAAAAATGTGCATGTGTCAACACAGACACATGCACATGATTCTGATTGTAATGGCCGACCTAAGGATCACGGGCTACACACATTTCTTTGAAACAAAACAAAGCTGTATATGAGCATAGTAATAAAATAATGACATGTCATTTGTCATGTGCGTGTTTGGAGCCGTGAGTGAGAGGACAGGAAGAGGAGAAGAGGAAAAAGTGAATGAACTAGTGATGTGTCCTCCATGTTGAGGCTTCGGAGCGTGTGCTGAGTCGGGGAGGGGACGTCTCCGCGATGCGTGTCTCAAGGCTTCATTTAGGGGAGGAGCTGAAAATGATGACGTCCGAAGCCTCGCTGGCTGGATGTACCACGTGACTGATTCAGAAAGTGGTTCGGATTTTGCCGCGAGTAACAACCTGCAGCGTAGATAATCTGTGGTGTCGCCTGGATGACAGTGTCAGACACAAACATACAACGTGAGAGCAGACGCAAATATTAAGGCCCAACGCTACACGATGAAGCTAAATACTGCAAGGCTGGAGGACCCTTCAGTACTGGGAGGGACAGAAAAATGTGTATCCAGAGCCCATGTATATGTGTGTATTTATATAGGTTAGCAGTGGCATTCTTGTGTACGCCTCATCTGTGCCCTGTGAGCGGCTGTTTTTCACACACATACACAGTGGGTGTGTGTGTGTGTGTGTGTGTGTGTATATATATATATATATATATATATATATATATATATATATATATATAATGCCACACACTTCAAATTCATGCAAACTGATATTTTTGCGTCCAGTAGATGAGTCCATTCAGCAAAGTAAAAATCCCACATCTACATCACCAACAGTACATGCAACAATCGAAGTACAGAAATACCTGGCAGAACCAAACATAGACAGACAGGAGGACCCACTGCAGTACTGGAGAAGGCAAAGAAAGAAATATCCACATTTATTCACACTGGCCACCATGTACCTTTGCACTCCAGCTTCATCTGTGCCTGTGAGAGGATTTTTTCTAAAGCAGGAGAAATCCTCACAAAAAAGCGGAATCGCCTTAGTCCTGCTTTTTTAGTGAAGCTACTTTTTTGAATAAAAAACAATGAAAAATAATGGGGTTTAATTCTCTTTATTTAATTAAAAGCACTACTACAAGTAACACAAGTGCATTCCTATTTCTAATAATGTGTTTCACTGTGGTCCTATCACAGTGGTACATTTGTAGTACATTTGTTCTATTGATAGCGCTTAGGTGGAAACTAGATTGCAGTACATTTATTGACCTCTTGATGGCGCCATAGAGTAAATGAACCCTTATGAAGTGTCGGTACATGTGTCGGCATAGTTGACTGAAAGTATCGATGCTTCATGGGGCTTTGTCTCACCATCACTAGAATGAACTCTGTCTGCTCTAAACTTCTCAAGCTCATCCTCGTCCTCTCTTGTCTTGATCTCCTGTTGTCCTCGTCTCCTGTTGTCCTCTTGTCCTCGTGCTCCACACTTTTGTTTAATCCATAATCTCACAGGAGTGTCATTCTCTGCTGCTCCATATGTAAACAAACGGCGCCGGGTGATGACGTCACCGGGCCGTGGCTCGTGCTGCAGGTGAGAGTGGGATGTGATAGAAATAAAATAAAATCTAACTTTCTTCCAAACAAACCGATTTGAACTTAAAATTCCATTCATAGATTTAATATTTTTATGGCCTAGCTCTATGACAAATTCACAACAATCATATACAAACTATAAAGTGCAGACTCCACAGTGAAACTTGCACTGCTCTTTTAGTTTGGTGTTTTTTATTTATTTTCTTTCTTTGTGAGAACGTGGCACAGCAGTATGATGACAAATAACGGAGATATTTTATTTTCGGATGAACAATCTAGCTCCTCGAGACTGATTTACACAGATGTAATAAATAAGCTCGAGGAGGACGCCCTAGGCAGAAAAAACAAGGTTAGCTAGGCTAAAATCATATAGAATGTGCATAATATGCAGCTGGAGAACTTTATATTACTCTTTAATGTATCATTTTTTAGCCTGTAGTCTAGATTTCCCATAATGCATGAATAAATACACTGCAAAAATGTACCCATGAAGAATCTGGTTTAAATGAATTGAATTCAGAATATCTTTAGTTTGGATTAGTTTTATTTTTTGCACATGTTTTACTGTATGTAGGACTGGTTTTAAGCATGTTTTTTGAAGTTTCAAGATTTATTTTGAGCTGCCTCGTGCAATTTACAAACCCACTGACCAATGAAATTAGTGACAAAACTAGAAAATGTCTTATTCAAATCGATGAATGTAAAACTCAAACAGCTCAAATCAAGAAATAGTGAAGTTTGAAGCAAAGCTCAACATTTGAAGACTGCCCTTCATTCACTATGGGACATTTTGATTCACCAGTACATGCATTATTGTTAAAACTTACAGGTGTTTTTGTTGAATTGTTAAAAAAAAACAAAAAAACAAAAAACCCCTTTGACAAACATGCTTTCTTTTTGCGAGCAAGCCTCTCCACAGATCTGACCTACAACTTAGCCCGGTGGCATCACGTGCTTATCTCCATGGAGATCGACAAGTTTAATGTCATACTGTGGAAAACAGGAAACACATCTCCATGGAGTCAAGCAGGGGGTGATCCTTCCACAGAAAAGTTACATAGTGAATCTTTAAATTAGACCACGGGTGTATTTATTTCAGTTGAAGTGACAGTTTTATGCTACAGAAAACCTATGGATACAACTGACTTTGACCTGTAAAAAGGTGTATTTGCTGTTCACATCGTCTGAAGTGTAACCTGACCTTAATACTGCTTGAAAACATCCAACTCAAACTTATTGGAACAAGTTTGAACACAACACACATAAAGTATTTTAAAACATTCCAGTTTAAACAAAGTACATTTAAAAAGCTGTAACTGAACACTTAAAACAATACATTTGGGATTGACACTTTTGCACTGGTTGTAGCTCAGGAAGCCGCCATTTTGAGTTTTTGATTACAAGGAGCTTTTGTGGGCTAGTCGAGGCTTGCCGGTCGTACTCGCAAACCTCAACCTGACACTGACGTTTAAGACTCCAAAATCAAGATTTTCCCTTTAAATTCATGCATGTATGTCGTGTGATTGTCAACGCTGTGTTAAAATCACTGTTTCCCAATCAAACAGCAATAGTACTATTATTAAAGGTACAGTGTGTAACTCTCTGGAGGTGGCACCTGCATGATTCCATAGAAATACAACGTTAAACCATACTTTGGAACATTCCCCATGGAGGTACAGATGATTTTGTTTCTAATCTATTATTTGACTAAAAAGTTATATACTGTGGCTTTATGATTTAAAGGTGTTCCTGTCAAAAAGATATATTGTTCAACTGTTCTGAGGCAGGGTTTGCCAACTGCATATCAGTGTAGATGTTATTGCTTTGCCTAGAATGTTCCACAGTATAGCATTAAACGTTTGTATTTATTAATTTGCATGTGTTTGTATTGCTCATAAATACTTGAGAAACATGCATTCTTACTGTGAGCGGGCTTGCCTCTGCACAGATTTGACCTGTAACTGGACATGGGGTTGTCATTTTCTTGTCTCCATGAAGTTACATAATGCCATCCATCCATCCATCCATTTTCTTCCGCTTATCCGGGGCCGGGTCGCGGGGGCAGCAGTCTAAGCAGGGACTCCCAAACTTCCCTCACCCCAGACATGTCCTCCAGCTCCTCCGGTGGGATCCCAACCCAGGCCAAGGGAGGCGTCCAGGAGGCATCCTGAGCAGATGCCCGAGCCACCTCAACTGGTTCCTCTCAACATGTAGGAGCAGGGGCTCTACTCTGAGCTCCTCCCGTGTGACTGAGCTCCTCACCCTATCCCTAAGGGTGCGCCCAGCCACTCTGCGGAGGAAACCCACCCGCAGTCTTGTCCTTTCGGTCATTACCCAGAGCTCATGACCAAAAATCGAGACCTTCTACACCACGACATACAGCGACCGCATCACTGCAGATCCGCCTGTCAATCTCACGCTCCATCCTTCCCTCACTCGTGAACAAGACCCCGAGATACTTGATACATGGCCTCGGATTTGGAGGAGCTGATTCTCATCCCAGCCGCTTCACACTCGGCTGCAAACTGCCCCAGTGCCTGCTGCAGGTCCTGGCTCGATGAAGCCATCAGGACATCATCCACAAATAGCAGAGATGAAATCCTGTGGTTCCCAAACCAGACCCCCTCCGACCCCTGGCTGCGCCTAGAAATTCTGTCCATAAATATAATGAACAGAACCGGTGACAAAGGGCAGCCCTGGCAAACACAGCTCCTGCTCCGGTCATACAGGGACCGGACAGCCCTTAGCAAAGAGCCCCGGACTCCATACTCCCAGAGCACCCCCCCAAAAGACACCACGAGGGACACGGTCGAATGCCTTCTCCAGATCCACAAAATACATGTGGACTGGTTGGGCAAACTCCCATGAACCCTCAAGGACCCGATGGAGAGTATAGAGCTGGTCCAGTGTCCCGCGACCAGGGCGAAAACCACACTGCTCCTTCTGAATCCGAGGTTCGACTATCGGTCGGATTCTCCTCTCCAGTACCCTGGAATAGACCTTACCGGGAAGGCTGAGGAGTGTGATTCCCCTGTAATTGGAACACACCCTCCGGTCCCCCTTCTTATACAGAGGGACCACCACCCCGGTCTGCCATTCCAGTGGTACTGTCCCCGACTGCCACGCGATGTTGCAGAGATGTGTCAGCCAAGACAGTCCCACAACATCCAGAGACTTGAGGTACTCAGGACGGATCTCGTCCACCCCCGGAGCCTTGCCACCGAGGAGCTTGCTAACCACCTCGGTGACTTCAGCCAGGGTGATGGATGAGTCCCCCTCGGGGTCCCTAGTCTCTGCTTCCTCCTCGGAAGACGTGACAGTGGGATTGAGGTGATCCTCAAAGTATTCCTTCCACTGCCCGACAACATCCCCAGTCGAGGTCAGCAGCTCTCCACCCGCACTGTAAACAGTGTTGGTGAAGCACTGCTTCCCCCTCCTGAGGCGTCGGACAGTTTGCCAGAATTTCTTTGAGGCCGTCCGATAGTCCTCCTCCATGGCCTCCCCGAACTCCTCCCAACCCCGAGTTTTTGCCTCTGCAACCGCACGAGCCGCAGCACGCTTGGCCCGCCTGTACTCATCGGCTGCCTCAAGAGTCCCACGAGCCAACAAGGCTCGATAGGACTCCTTCTTCAGCTTGACGGCATCCCTTACTTCTGGTGTCCACCACCGGGTTCGGGGATTGCCGCTGCGACAAGCACCGCAGGCCTTACGACCACAGCTACAAGTGGCCGCATTGACAATAGAGGTGGAGAACATGGCCCACTCGGAGTCCATGTCTCCAACCTCCCCCGGGATCAGGGAGAAGTTCTCCCGGAGGTGTGAGTTGAAGACCCCTCTGACAGAAGGCTCTGCCAGACGTTCCCAACAGACCCTTACAATGCGCTTGGGCCTGCCAGGTCTGTCCGGCTTCCTCCTCCGCCAGCGGATCCAACTTACCACCAGGTGGTGATCAGTTGACAGCTCAGCCCCTCTCTTCACCCGAGTGTCCAAGACACGCGGTCGGAGGTCAGATGACACGACAACAAAGTCGATCATCGACCTCCGACCTAGAGTGTCCTGGTGCCACGTGCACCGATGGACACCCTTGTGCTCGAACATGGTGTTTGTTATGGACAAACTGTGACTAGCACAGAAGTCCAATAACAAAACACCGCTCGGGTTCAGATCAGGGAGGCCGTTCTTCCCAATCACGCCCCTCCAGGTGTCACTGTCGTTACCCACATGGGCGTTGAAGTCCCCCAGGAGAACAACGGAGTCCCCAGTCGGTGCACTGTCTAGTACCTCTCCCAGGGACTCCAAGAAGGCCGGGTACTCTGCACTGCTGTTTGGCCCGTAGGCCGACACAACAGTGAGAGACCTGTCCCCGACCCGAAGGCGCAGGGACGCGACCCTCTTGTTCACTGGAGTGAACCCCAACACGAAACGGCTGAGCTGTGGGGCAATGAGCAAGCCCACACCAGCTCGCCGCCGCTCCCCGCGGGCAACGCCAGAGAAATGGAGAGTCCAGCCCCTCTCAAGAAGTTGGGTTCCAGAGCCCAAACTGTGCGTGGAGGTGAGGCCGACTATATCTAGTCGGTAACGCTCAACCTCCCGCACAAGCTCCAGCTCCTTCCCCCCCAGCGAGGTGACATTCCATGTCCCCAGAGCCAGTCTCCATGTCCAGAGATCTGGTCGTTGAGGCCCCCGCCTTCGACTGCTGCCCAGATCTCCATGCACCGGCCCCTTACGGATCCTCTTGCGGGTGGTGGGTCCACATGAGGACGGCCCCACGTCACTCCTTCGGGCTGAGCGCGGCCGGGTCCCGTGGCCCGGCTACCAGGCGCTCGCTGTCGAGCACCCACCCCAGGCCTGGCTCCAGGGTGGGGCCCCGGTAATGCCGGTCCGGGCGACGTAATTGGCCTTGATTTAATACAATAATTACATAATTACATAATGCAGCTTTAAATATTTTTTCTCTACTAAAAATATTTTGTCATTTTATGTTGAAGGTAACATATTGTTTATAGCAGGGGTGTCAACACATTTTCACCGAGGGCCACATCAGCAAAATGGCTGTCGTCCAACGGGCAGATGTAAAATAATGAATCATTTTAAAAAGTACTTAAATTTAACTGTTTCTGTATTCATTACTTCTTCTGGTTACAAATATTACATATGCATTTGCAAAGATGTAAAAAGTATGGTTGATTAACTTCGTGTCTCCTGATAAAATGACTTAATTTAACTTGTCAAGGGACACATAAAATGATGTGAAGGGCCACATTTAGCCCTCAGGCCTTGAGTTTGACACATGTGGTTTATAGTAAAATCGTTTGTCACAGTAAAAGCCAAAAAGTCCATGATGTACATGAGGAAAAATAATATGGAAAACCACTGATCTGTATCAAGTTAAAATGACCTGAATTCAAAATATTACCCTTAATTAAAGTTATTTTGACTATTTTGACTTAATAATCATCAGACCCAGTTTACTTACTGTAACACATTCTATCTAGTTTAAATGCATGTATTTAGTTTCTTGCTGCTTTAATAATACAAAGATGAAGAGGCTCTGTGCACAACAGTGTGCTAGCTAGCTCACTGTGTCTCAAAGCTAACAGTCACAAATTAGAAAATATAAAATAAACAACTTATTCAAATTCAAATGAATTAAAATAAAATGACAGAATTATTTTATATGTAGAACAGTTCAGTTCAGTTTGTGGTGATGTTTTAATGTTTATCATGTCTCAAAATTAGGATTAGCTTTAGCATTGAGACACAAACATGTCTCTTTCTAAACACAGAAGTGTCTCTGGTGAAGCATTCACTATTTGTGGGGCTGTCGTAAGTTAAAGATTAAAGGAACTGTGTATAACATTTTTATTTTAAATTTCAAAATACTGATCCATCTGTGTTCCCAGTTACGAGTTAAAACTGTTTAAATCAAATACAGCTTTTACTGATGTAAGGTTTTTTCTAAAAGTGCAACACAACATCAAAGTGGTATCCTGATTTACTAACACTAAGGTAAATAACACTTGCCCACCAGGGGGCGCAGACCTATGGAATGTACGGGAACTCACGAAGATGTTGTGCAGGCCTGCGTGGGCCTTATGAAGACGCCGTGGGGATTAGAAGGACCCTCCTCCTATCTAATCCCACACACACACACACACACACACACACACACACACACACAGATACACATTATAAAACAGTCAACATGCATATTTCAGGGCTCTCTTTCTATCCTTTCTGGAGAGTCTGTTGCTTCCTTGTTCACATTACCTGTGTGGAACTCATTAAATCCTTCAGACTTTATGTTTCAGTCTGTTGGTCCTCTTTAACACTTACACCAGAAATAAACATTCTTACAACTTGGTAGCCCTGACGTGATGATGTAGAGTGATCTGGAGAACCTTGGGTCATATTGAGGTGGAGTTGATGACTGTGTCAGAGACAACCAGGGTGCCAACACAATGAGGAGAGCACAAAACCTTTTTAAGAAAATTTCTGTATAGGTTTTTTTCTTTTTTTCTTTCTGGATTAAGATTGCCACTGTCACATGAATCTGTAATTGTCTTTCTCGTAAATTTAGAAAATAGTTTATAATTTGGATGGCCTCTCTAGTCCAGTGTGTTCTTACACATGTAAAGTTGCATGAAGCACATTTATTAAGATAAAGGGACAGATCAATGAGCCGGTATTAGAAATCCTGGTTGGACCAGGTTGGCCTGGTTAGACTGTCAATGGACTAGGTTCTGTTGGACAGCCAGGGCCTGAGAGCGGCTTGTTAAATTCTTAATCAAATGACCTCTTGGAATAGAATCTGATGAGAGTTTATTGAACGTAGTCACTGCTAAGAAACATAGACACCCTATAACCAAGACGGCTGGAGCATGGCAGGGTAAATCCTGGTTGGACCAGGTGGCATTAGGTCCGATCGACTGACAATAGATTAGTGTTGAGGAAATCAGCCTTTTCCTCTCGTGTTCGTTAGTTTCTGCTAAGACAATGAATAACCTTGACCCAGAGATGAAATTCAAAGAATTAACTTCATCAACCAGTGAAGAGCAATACTTGTACACAGAGTCTGTGCAACTGACATTACGAGGCAGAGACTGAATGTTTACGCCTATACAATGAGTTTTTATGTACATACTATAGTGGGAGGCAACCATGGTTTAGACTTAGCGCCTCTTTGTTGGCGCATAGGCCAGGCAGGCCTCTTGGCACATTACACAGTCCTATCAGGCTGTGACGAGCATCCTCGTCGTCTCTTGCTCTGATTGCTGAAGCATATGTTGCTGGCTTAACCAGGGTGACGAGTCATAAGTCAGCACATGCCCTGCTTAGTTGTTTGATTAGATTTATAGATAGATGTAGAATATCTTGTACATGTCCTGAACATATATCTGTGTCATAACGCTGTAATCTAGCTCTCGTATTCACATCAGCAGTGGTACAATAATGAACTATAGCAATACAATAATAAACTGTAGCAGTGGTTATGCAGAATAGATAAGCATAGTTATTTAACCTAACACTAGGTTCTATTGTTGGCCAAAGTTGGACTCTGAGGGTGTGAAAACATCCTATGACTGAAACGGTTTGGACTGTGGGGCTAGGCTCTGGGTCTAGGACCCACTCAGCTGAGCAATGTTTGAATAAACCTGCAGGGACAGAACTTCTTTATCACATAGAATATTGGCTGGAGCGTAAATTGTATAGGCTGCACTTGGGAGTGGATAAAATAAAGGTGAAAGCCTGGGGTCTAGGAGTGTGGGGTCTTTAAAACTGAAATCACACATATGCCTCCAGAACCCCCACCCTGCATAGATGTCTCAGCCTCTGTGTAGAAGCTTGGGTGGACAAGGTCAGATCTGGTGGCATCTCTGTGTGCTGCTGAAAGGTTTGAATCCATACATTACGTTTATATATACAGTTTATATTAACATTTTTATTCCCAATAGTCCAAATTACAGGTATGTAAAACAGATTTAGAAACGGACAGAACTGCAGTGGTGGAAAGAGCAGAGTTTTTACTCAATTACAATTTTGGCTATTTCTCCTCAAATAGGTACTTTGTTAATAGTACCATTATTGTGAGTCTTATCACCTGTCCCCTGTCATACTAAATCTTCTCTTTCAGCAGATTTGTAACTATCTCTGGCTAAAAAACAAAGCGTAGACACATAACACATAACATATAAACAAGCATGGTCATAAAATATAATCTGAACCCATAGTCAAATGTGCCAAACAAACTTTCTTTACAAAAAATTTAAGCTAAATGATGAATAAATGCATTTTCTCCAATATTTGTGCCTCTGTGAGCAATTTCAAATGAAGCAATTTACCAAATAATGATCCCAACAATATAATTAGACTTCCATTTAACAGCTACATAATACAACATTAATGTTTAAAGTGCCATAGTTGAAGATGCTTTGCACAATGCAAAGAAAAAGCAGTATTTTTTTTAACTCATCTGACAGTGATGATTTTATTTTAGCATTCAAATAAACCTTAGATGTGTAATTAGATCAGGCTGAAATTTAAATAAACAATTCAGACCTTATCTTTTTAATTATTTCTCACTTTAAATTTAGGATAAAGTATTTTAAATATAGATACAAATTTTGTATGCAAACCTATTTACACATTTTAGGTGAAAACAAACAACTTGTCCATGCATGTTGGAATAGATTTTTGAATACATTTTAGTTTTGACTGAAGTGGATTTGAGACGGGTATTTGGCCTTTTGTGTCTGGGTGGGCGTGGTCTGAGTGCAGTGGCTCTCTGGGTGGGCGTGGTCTGAGTGCAGTGGCTCTCTGGGTGGGCGTGGTCTGAGTGCAGTGGCTCTCTGGGTGGGCGTGGTCTGAGTGCAGTGGCTCTCTGGGTGGGCGTGGTCTGAGTGCAGTGGCTCTCTGGGTGGGCGTGGTCTGAGTGCAGTGGCTCTCTGGGTGGGCGTGGTCTGAGTGCAGTGGCTCTCTGGGTGCATCTCTCCAGCTCTGAAAACTGAAAGGTCACATGACCTGAACTGGCTCTGCTTCCTAAAGTCTAAACATGGCTGCTGTGTCACTGAGAAAAATGAACATGAAATTAAAACCAAATAAAGTCCTGCTAGCTCTGAAACTCATCAGTGGACTGGGCTCCTCCTCCACTGGTCACATGACAAATGAATGAACTGAAACAAAACCTTCGACAAGTGCTCTGCTGCTCCTCCAAGACCCCATAAAACTGTCTCTGCTGCTGCGTTTGGGCTGTGTTTGCCTGGGCACTCATGACTGGAACCTGCTCTCAGATCCACACAGTTAAATATTTTGTTTTGAACCAAACTCAAGTATATTCATTTATTTTTAAACATTTGTGCTCCATTCCTGAAAACAACTGTTTACAAATGTAGAATTATTTAGACTATTTCTTTTCATTGTACATCAGCGCTGTTGCACTGGGGCTGCACCATACTGCATATGCAAATCATTTGAAATGGCATTTAGAAAGGCCACAATTAACAAAATTAAAAACAGCACCCAGTATAACTTACAGTGCAAACAACATATCTGGCCTTGTTATGTATGAAATCTGACACCGCTGGGTTCTGAAATGCTTTAGATTATTGTAAATGTTTAGTTGATGTAGTATGATACTTTATACTAGGTCAAAATGTCACTACTCTTGAATGTGTTTGAAATTTGCATCTCAAACTGAATTATATTATTAGAACATAAAACACTGGCTTTTTTGAATGCTGTAAAAACAATTCTTGAGAGAGATTACTTAAGGTCACAAATATGACCTAGAAGGTGTAGAGTCCCAGCCTCGTGTCCTCCCTGTGTTGACCAGGAGCACGTGGACCTGCACACGGTCATCCCTGGGTCATCCCTGGGTCATCCCTGGGTCATCCCAGTGCAAGTCTATGTGGGACAGAGGCGAGAGCCCATTGGTTCTCAATGGTAACAATTATAATGATTCTTTCTTATAACAACTACTAAATAACGCGTTCAGCCAAATTTACATAAATGTTTAATCGCAGTGTGACTCTGAAGTGCTGTATGTTTGCAAGTTTTCTCCCCGACAAAACCCACAATGTCGATGAAATATTCTGCACCGACAAAGGCACCTGTGCCCGCGCCCAATAAGTTTTAACAAGGACGCAAAAAGGGTTGTAACTGCAACAAGACCATCGTAAGGATGGAGTCTGCTTTAGCTTTGTGGATCAGTGACTACGGGAAAAAGAACATTATGCTGGATACCAACATCATCTGCACAAAAGCTAAAATGCTTTATGAAACCTCATTAACAGCGACGAGTCCTTTTCACGCAGTACCAAGCCCATTTAATGCCAGCAAGGACTGGTTTGACAAATTCAGAAACGCTTTGGATTCAAAAGTGTTTCTGTACACGGACACTAACTATGTTCTTCACTCGGAAAAAGACACTACAGTAGCAACAGGACGAAGAGGCGCGGTCAGAGAAACTGTGAAATACGCCACTATTAATCATTTCTTATGTGTCCAACCTCGTAGGCTGATCATTAAAATAAAATTTGCTACAGTATTTCTAAAAGCTGTCATTTTTATTTACAGTATAGTATTTGGTTTTGTTCTATGATAATACTGAGCTTATTTTTATTTTTTTTTTATCTACGAAGGTTTGAAGTTTGAGAGTCTTTAAACAAGAGAGAAATGTGAGAAAATGTTAATGCCTGTCTGAAAAAAGTGTATAAAGTTTGTGGTGAGGGGTTTAATAGCCTTAAAATATATATAATAATTGTAAAAAATAAAGCTTTCTACTTCGCAAATTGCTCCTTCTGTGGGTTATTTTTGGAACGTAACCCCCGCAATAAACGAGGGACCACTGTATTTAGTTCCCATACCATTCTCTTATATTTCTGATTATTACAATTTCTCACACTCTCACATTGTGAAACACTATAACCACTACTTAGCCTCTGTTAATTGTTCCTGGGAAACATGTGAGGCAGGTGGTCAGTGTACCATAAAAAGTACTGGGTGTACTAAAACTATTGCATGGAAAGAGGGCAACTACTACTTGCTAACTACTTTGCCTTTTCACTGGTCTGGACGTTCTCTACTACTTTTTCTCTCTTACCCATTCCTGACCCCCCTCCTCCTTAGATCCCACAGCCTCAACTAGATCCAAAAGATCTGTAATAGACAATATCGGCACTGGCCTGGCTAATGTTTCTTTTGATGCAGTTGGTATATCTAGAGGCATTCCTAATGAGTATAAAATCGCTGACCAAGTTGCTGCAGGTTTTGAGTCTGTTCTTTGTTGGTGGTGTAGCATTAATAAAAATGTAGATAGGATCAACTATACCCATTACAATGTTATGTATCAGGCCAATTTGACAAGAGCTGCTCTGCTCCCACTATAAGAGGAGCTACATGCTAATACGCTAATGAACTACCAAAATCACATTGCCCTAGCCATGCTTGTAGCTGAAAAGCATGGTGTATGTTCTCTCTCTAGTGACCAGTGCTGTACAGTCATACCCAATAACACTCGTCCCACTGGCACTCTCCAAGAACTTTCAGACAAAATAAGAGACCGCTCTGGCCAAATGCTGCCTCTGGAATTTGTTGTAGAAAAATTACAGTTCTAGATAAAAAGTAATCCATTTGCGAAGCTCGGTGAGTTTTGAAATACAGAATAAAGGTTTATTGTTTGTTACAGCAGATACAGACAGGACAAGGTCCAGGCCTGCCCTGACCACAGACTGGTAGCCTCCCGGCCTCTACCCCAGTTCCCCTCTCAGTCTAAGTCCAAGTCTAAACCACGCTTGAGCTCTGACTATTTTATACCAGAATGACAAAGCTACATACATTTCAAAGCAGAGTGACTTTTGTTTCACATCCATATGATAATGAACTTTTACACTTAGACAGGTAGAACAACAGCGAGTTTCCTGTGGGATGGAGACAGAGCTTCACACATGTTAATGTCTGGTCTTGGTCTGACAGACACAGATTAAATGCTTTTAAAGACACAACATGTATATACTTAAATTTCCACCACAAATGAATGACATAATTGGTGATTGGTTTTCTGATATATTTGGGAATTGGAAAACTTTCTTTATCTCACTCTTCATCTTTCTTAGTATAATTCTAGCTAATCTGATTGTCTGTGGCTGTTGTTTCATCTCTTTTGCTAATACCATGGTTGAACAGTGTGTGACTGTGGCTTTTTCTAAAGAAGTTGCTGCTACGAAACAATTGGCACTACTTTTTACTTCTCCTAACATCCCTCCTCCTGCTTACATCACAGTTATGTCTGCCTCTGAAACTCAAGACAATGAGTACTAGACTAATTTATAATATCGTTTTGGGGAAATTCATGTCTTTGATTTTCGGTTTGGTTTAGTGTGCCCCCTCTCCCTGGTGCTCAGGTAAGTCTAATATTTCTCTGAATGAGACATTGTGCCCTTGTTGCATTGTGTTTGACATGTTTCTGTATATTGTTTGAGCAGCCTGGAGTTCGGCAGCGGTTCCCTCTCTGGGTCCATGTGTGGGACGAGTCCCTGTTCTGGGAGGTATACCGGACCCTACACCAGAATACTGTTGGTCACATGTAAAACGGACACAATACTCTAAAGTGACTGTGCTCTCTTTCAGCTCTTGTGGACGCTTCCCAACCTGCACCACGTGGACCAGGAGGTTTGGAGGTATGTCTCTGGCTCAGACTCCATGCTGGTGACTACCCCCTTGACGTCTGCCTCCGCTGTCTGTGAGGTTGAGGAGACCCTGGCGTCCTGGCATTTCAGCCACTGGCCCTATGGCAGTGAACTGTAAGTCCCTATGCTGTGGGGTTTAACCATTCACTTGTTGTTTTAGAGTGACAGGTACAGGTAGGGATTGTCACAAGTTCTCAGGTGAGCAGTACTGTGTCTTGTGCTTGGACGCTGCAACACTCACTGTGATGGTCCGAATACCTGCTTGTGCTCACACTGGATCCAATGACCTTTTGTGACTACACTGGGTCCTGTCTCATGGAATGGTGAAGCTCAAGGATGCCATAGTTTGCAGAATGCATTTATTCACAACATACAGATGTCACAACCCTGCCTCTTTCCTCCTCTGTGCCTCAGGTATAAGCAAATCTCACATGAAAACACAGTGTAACTATTCACCATAAATGTTTCCTACAGTGATTTAATTTGATCCTTAATTGTTTCATGCAGTATACAAGTGGACTGTACTGCCACCTGCTGGAGATGCCTTAGAATCAAGATGAAGATCCTGGATGGATCCTAACTGTTGTCATCATCGTGCCAATGCTGGAACTGTCAGATGTCTGGTAGGTTTAATGACTGTGCCCAAAAATGTCCTTTTGGTTTAGTAGCTTTTAAAAAAAATAATCAAAGCTACATTTTCTTTTACATTTGTGCAGTAATGTGTAATTTAATAGATGCTGTTTTAAGATGAGGAATATTCATTGTGTTTTCTCACTATTGCAATATAATTTGGTTGTTGATCTATATCAGACAATATAGGTAAGAGATGTGTCTTGCTGACCACGTCTGGGAAGAACAGTCACACCACCCTAAGACCCTAAGAAGTTACTGTGAAAACATGTCAAAGTAAATACATCATCATGTTATCTATATTATATGACTGAGTATAAGGGTCATTTAAACGAGCCTTAACACAACTGCAGTACATCCAGAACGCTGCTGCTCGGGTCCTGACTAGAACCAGGAAGTACGAGCACATAAGTCCTGTACTCATGTAATGTGCCACTACATCATGAAAACAAACAGCAGCCTCCCTCATGTTTCTTAAAGGTCTTATATTACTCAAAATTGACTCATGCGATGTTTAAGTCGTGTTATAATGCTGTTACCTCCTCAAAAACAGACCTGGAGTTGTGTTTTGTTTCATTCACACATTTGACTAACCCTTTGTTATTAGTCTGTTTAAATCTCCAAAGCTCAGAATGCTCTGTTCCACCTTGTGATGTCATAAACTATGAATTTTCAAGTTAACAGCTCCTTTTACCTTTTGTTTAGCAGGGATTAGAAATTCCAGGGTCGAAATCATCCAACTGATTCTAGTGAAGGTGTGTGGAGTTTAAAAACACAGTAGAGCACTTCCTGTATTACCACATGATGACATCACAAGGTGGGAGTGTTTTCAGTTTGAGAGAAGAACTCAGTCTAATTTTGCAGGGTTTGTGTGTTAAACATGTGTGAATGAAACAAAACACAGCTCCAGGTCTGTTTGTGACGAGGAAACAACATTATAACAGATGAGAAAATAGTGTAATATGGGCCGTTTAAAGTACTTTGGACCATGTGTCTTACGTAAATAAAAACATGAGCAGCTAAAGAAAGAATACTGCAGATCCAATTCATGATATAATGACATCGTGGAAACATTTGGACCAATCACAGAGCTCCACACGCCTCGATGCTCAGTGTCTGTCCATCCTCAAAGAAATGCATGAGTCTGCTCAAAGTTATCTGCTGACTCCAGTCCACGCACAGCTCAAGGTGAGGACAACTGCACCCACTAAAATAAATGTATCCAGTGTGATATGTGACGACCTACAGACCTGCCTTAGACCTGCTTTAAACCTGCTTTAGACCTGTTATAGTTGGAGATTTCAACATACATGTAGATAACGGCAGTGATTGCCTCAGTAATGCTTCATGATTCACCCAGAGTGTGAATAAGCCGACTCACTGTCACAATCACACTCTAGATCTTGTTCTAACCTACGGTATTGAGATTAATGATCTAATTGTCCTTCCTCAAAACCCTATACTCTCTGACCATTTCTTAATTACCTTGACAATGAGATTAATTTTAATCCAATTGTCACTGATCAATTGGTTGACAGAACAATGCTCACCTTAAAATCTGCTCTCGATGTTGTAGCTAAAACAGAAAAGCATTAAACCAAGACCTCCGGCTCCATGGTACACGTTACAGCTCAGGACACTCAAACAACATGTAAGACGCACAGCTTTGCTGCCGCTCGCGCTCTGAGCAGTCTCTGAAGGCATGGAAGCTCTGCCTGCTCACTTATAAGGCCACTCTGCGGAAAGCCCGAACTAGATACTATTCAAATCTAATAAAAGTAAACAAAAATAACCCCAGATTTCTGTTCAGCACTGTAGCCAGGCTGACAAACTCCCACACTGCTAATGAGTCTCCTCGAACATTAGTTGTGATGACTTTCTTCAATTCTTCGATTACAAAATTACAACCATTAGAGACTAAATCAACAAAGCTACTCCAAAAATCAGCTCTGAGCTAATCCAGTCTGTAATACCAATATCCCACATAGATCCTCTAATAATATTAGATAAATTTACTCCTGTTGATGAGGTGGAGATTACCTCAGCCATCATGTCGTCCAAACCATCAACCTGTTTGCTCGACCCTATTCCAATCAGACTCCTCAAAGAAGCCCTCCCCCTAATAATAGATTCCATCCATAACATAATAAATATGTCGTTAGAAAATGGCTACGTTCCTCAGTCCTTTAAGTATGCTGTGATTAAACCCCTTTTGAAAAAACCTAACCTAAATCCTGATGAACTAGTCAACTATAGACCTATCTCTAATCTTCCCTTCCTCTCAAAAATTCTAGAAATATAACTAAATTAGAAATATTTTACCTAAAAACGATGCTGAAAAACTCATCCATGCATTTGTTCCAGACTTGATCACTGTAATTCTCTGCTCGCCGCCTGCCCCAAAAGTACTATAAGGAGCCTCCAGTTGGTCCAAAATGCAGCGGCCAGAGTCCTAACAGGAACTAAAAGAAGAGACCACATCAGTCCTGTACTAAAATATCTGCACTGGCTTCCTGTCGAGCTTAGAATCAAATTCAAAGTCCTCCTCCTGACATACAAAACCCTAAACGGTATGGCCCCATCCTATCTGCAAAATGTTATTGTCCTGTACCAGCCAAACAGAGCACTCCGCTCTCAGAATGCAGGACTATTAGTGGTTCCTAGAGTGTCCAAAAGTACAGTGGAAGGGAGAGCATTCAGTTACCAAGCTCCTGTGCTATGGAATCAACTCCCTGCTGATGTTAAACAGGCCCCCACAGTCTCTGTATTTAAGACCAGGCTTAAAACCTTCCTCTTCGGTATAGCTTATGACCAGGTTACTTAGTTTAATGTCACTCCGGACTAACTATGACCAGATTGGCTGGGAGTGACATTAAAACCCGGGATAAGATAGGCTGCAGTAGGAAATAACTAGCTGGGGGAAGTATGGCAACCTGAGCACTATCCTCTGCTTCCCCCTATTTTCTCATCAGCAATGCTATTCACATGTTGTCCCCTGTCCCACTCCCCCTGTGGAGTGTAACTCTTTCAGATGCCCCGATGACAGCTGGACCCTCTCCTCCTCCCCGCCTGGCCCTCCTCCACCTGCCTCCCTCTCCTCCTCGCTTGGCACTCATCCTCCTCGCCCGGCTCTCCTCCTCACCTTGTCTTCCTCCTCCTCACCTGGCCCTCCTCCTCGTCTGGCTGATTTTTCTTGTTTTGTCTGATTTTTCCTTTTGTTTGATTTTCCTGTTTCTTTTTGTGTGTAGGCAGCACGGTGGCTGAGTGGCAACACTCATGCCTCACAGCAGAAGGTTTGGTTGGATCCCCGGGTCGCCAGGCCTTTCTGTGTGGAGTTTTTCATGTTTCTCCCCATGTCTGGATAGGTTTCCTCCGGGTACTCCGGTTTCCCCCATCAACCAAAACATGAACGCCCTTCGAGACAACTGTTGTTGTGATTTTGGGCGTTACAAAAATAAAATGAATTGAATTGAATAGACCTGCTTTACACCTGTTTTAGACCTGCTTTAAACCTGCCTTAGACCTGCTTTAAACCTGCTTTACACCTGTTTTAGACCTGCCTTAGACCTGCTTTAAACCTGCTTTAAACCTGCTTTAGACCTGCTTTAAACCTGCTTTAGACCTGCTTTAAACCTGCTTTAGACCTGCTTTAGACCTGCTTTAGACCTGCTTTAGACCTGCTTTAGATCTGCTTTAGACCTGCTTTAAACCTGCTTTAGACCTGCTTTAGACCTGCTTTAGACCTGCTTTAAACCTGCTTTAGACCTGCTTTAGACCTGCTTTAAACCTGCTTTAGACCTGCTTTAGACCTGCTTTAGACCTGCTTTAAACCTGCTTTAGACCTGCTTTAAACCTGCTTTAGACCTGCTTTAGACCTGCTTTAAACCTGCTTTAGACCTGCTTTAGACCTGCTTTAAACCTGCTTTAGACCTGCTTTAGACCTGCAATCTGTACATGGTGTGTTTTGTCTACTCAGGGATGTGTCTGCTTTTATCCTTAGCATTATACCGTAAATTTCGGACTACAGAGCGCACCTTGATATAAGCCGCACCAGCTAAATTTGAAGAGAAAATCAATTTTGTCCATATATAAGCCGCACCTGAATGTAAGCCGCAGGTTTTCATATTGTAACATGAGACATTTACACAGAAAGACGGTGCACCGACACGCTTTTTTTTAAACTGTGCCTGAAAATTGGCACCAACACGACATCAACACGGGATGAACACATCTGCAGGTTTAGAAAATAAAGCTGCACCAACACGGAAAATCTGCTTTTATTTCCTCTGAAAACTTTTGTCGTCTTTTTACATTGACCAAGTTGGATTCATTGATGTCGAGCTTACGTGCAGTGGCTCTATTTCAGGGGTCGGCAACTCGCGGCTCCGGAGCCGTATGCGCCTCTTTCAGCCTTATACTGCGGCTCTGCGTGGCTTGGGAACTAACACAGACACAGCTCACAGTCCTGCGTAAAGAGCCCTAATTTTCAGACGCTGTGCGCACAGGGGTCAGGAGCAACTTTTGCCCGTCCCTAATGACACACTAATAAGCTCGTCCGTAGATGTATCATGAAAATCCTGCTGGAAATCGCCACAGAAATCTATTTGATGTAGTAGCAAGTATATTATCTGCTCTTGTCTCCGCGGTGACGTATCACGTATAACACATCAGACACGACGCACAAAAGTAGAGCCACAAGCGAGTGAAAATGAGCCAAAACATAAGTCTTTGGAGAGCTTTTTAACAAAGGGGAAAAGGACAACTGAGGAGTCAGAAGAGGAGACTACGACCTCCAAGAAAAAGAAAGATAAATTTAACAGACAATGCCTACTTAAAATCTGGGTTTGTCGCTACAGGTGACATACGCACAGAGTCCGCTCTGCGTAACATACGGGAAAAGCAAATAAGGCAATGAAACCTTCAAAACTGCTTTGGCACATGGAGAATAAGCACCTGGGATAAAATGATACGCTACGAGTTTTTTTGTTGTTGTTTTTTTAAAGAAACTGCGAAGCAGAGTAGACATAATCACATAATCAGCGCAGGGTCACACTGATGCAGCGGTTTGGTGAGTTGTATTTTTTTATGCACTTAAGTTGTTTTTGCCATATTTATCTGCCACGTGTAGAAGGCTTGTCCGTGAAAGTAAAACCTACATTATTCTGTTACATTATTATTATTATACACAGTGTTATCTTCATTTTAGATGTCAAAAAGTATTTGCGGCTCCCAGTGTTTTATTTTACGTGGAAAGTGGGTCCAAATGGCTCTTTGCGTGTTAAAGGCCGACCCCTGCTCTGTTTCCTTTCTGTTTCTTTATCTTAAAAACTGCATCATATCCATTTCATGATGCGCAAAATGATCGTTCAAAATCAAAACTAGTGAATTCTTCAGAGCAGAATCTTTCCCCACGTCTGTCTCACTTTTACGTTTACAGCTAGAGAGCGCCCCCCCGGGGCCGTTATCCAGTAAAATTCCATATATAAGCCGCACTGCTGTAAAAGCCGCAGGGCTCAAAGCGTGGAAAAAAAGTAGCGGCTTATAATCCGAAATTTACGGTATTTCTTGTTTTAGTTTTATACTTAGATGGTTTAGGACTTCATGATGTTTTTTGTTTTATTTTTATTATTTTCTGGCTGTTTGACAATGTTTTTCCTTTCATTGTTTGTTTTACACCATAAGGTACTTTCTAGCTGTGGGGCACTATATCAAACTGGTATTTATCTCCACCTATCCTTTCCAGAGAGTCCGTTACTTCATTGTTCACTTTACCTGTGTGGAACTCTTTAAACCCTTCTGACTTGATAGTTCAGAATCTTGGTCCTCTTTGACGCTTACCCCAGAGACGAACATTCTTACACTGGTAACAATTTGCTGATTTATTCTTAGTTACAAAAACATTGGACATAATGGCCCATGTATTTATATATGTTATAATTTTGTATTTTGATTGAAGACAATTATCCAATCAGAAAGCAGAATGAGCCTCACATGAGCTGCTCATTTGGGTTGCCAGTTTCAAAGCTGAAAGCAAATTGCTTTAAACCTAAAATGCCTCTCCCTGATCTGAATGGTCACTACCTAAAACCCAGCACCTGCAGCCATCATGAATCAGTGCTAGTGCAGCCTCTGTAGCTCAGTGAGTGATTTCTGGATCTTCTGAGCTTCCCATGAGGCGTCTCCATATACTGAGAATGAGAAAAATGTGCATGTGTCAATATAGACACATGCACATGATTCTGATTGTAATGGCCGACCTAATTATCATGGGCTACATACATTTCTTTGTGTTACGTGCCAGTTGGTCCAGGGGTAGTGGCACGCAACGAGTTGATGTTAAAACTGGGCGTAGAACAAAAGTCAGAGCGTGGAGACGTGGTCAAAACAATCAAAGTCAATTTATTCTTACAAAAGTGCTCAAAAAAGGTGTACAAAGTAAAACTAGATAATACAAAAATAAAATACAAATAATTCGACTATGCTGCAGCGGAGGACCCACTGGTCGCTGGTGGAGTGCGCAGCTCCGGGCCATTATATCCTGCACTGATTGCTGAGTCTCTCCAGGTGCGGCTCAGCCGGTGGGTGGATCTGACAATTGGAGGCAAAGCCAAAAAACGGACTAGTCCGTAACATTTGAATTACAGTCATTTTTAGAAGAAAACTCTATTCTAGAGAAATTCCAGTCCGGGTTCAGATCACGCCACAGCACGGAGTCTGCATTGCTGAAAGTTCACAATGACATTGCCCTTTCTGTTGATGCTAAATGTCCTGTTGTATTAGTGCTGCTAGATTTAACAGCTGCTTTTGATACAGTGGACCATTTGGTCCTTCTGTCCTGGCTAAACCACCATGTTGGTATTCGCAGTGCAGCACTTGAGTGGTTCACCTTGTACCTGACCAAAAGGACCTTTTCAGTACAGATAGGTGAATTATCATCCTCCATTGCTTCCCTTTTTTGTGGAGTACCCCAGGGTTCCATTCTTGGGCCTGTCCTGTTTTCACTCTATATGCTGCCCCTGGGGTCAATTATACGCCCTTGAATCGTTATTTGATGGTATTGCAGATATCAAGTTGTGGCCAGGACAAAATTTTCTTCACTTAAATGAAGAAAAAACAGAATATATTTTGTTTGGTGATTCTGCCCCCTTAAATCTTGGCTCACTGACCTCAAGGCTCAGACCAACTGCTAAAAATCTCAGTGTCATTCTCTTTTAAATTTGACAAACAAATTGACAGCGTGGTCAGAGCAAGCTTTTTTCAACTACGTCTTTTAACAAAAGTCAAGCCATTTTTAAATCGCAATGATCTAGAGAAAACAATTCATGCTTTTATTAGCTCTAGAATAGATTATTGTAACTCACTTTATGTTGGTGTCTCCCAGTCGTTCCTGGGTCGCCTCCAACTTGTGCAGAATGCTGCAACACATCCAGATGCCAACACATCACCCCAGTCCTTTATTCGCTCCATTGGCTTCCTGTTTCTTTTAGAGTTGATTTTAAAATTTAACTTTTTGTTTTTAAAGTTCTTAATGGCCTCGCCCCGCCCTACCTGGCTGAACTGCTGGTGGTCTGAAATCCAAACCGGGCCTTGAGGTCATCTAATCAACTCCTTTTGGAAGTTCTGAAAACTAAATCCAAACACTGGGGTGATCGGGCCTTCTCTGTGGCTGGGCCCAAACTCTGGAACAAACTGTCTCCTGATGTCTCCTGCGCACCATTACTGACTTCGGTCTTTTTAAATCCAGGCTTAAAACATATTTATTCAGACTGGCCTTCAACACCTAGTAATGTTGTGACACATTATCATTATTTATATTTTGTTGTATTAATGTATTTTATTTTATTTTCCTATTTTACTGTTTTAGTATGATTTTAATTTGCTTGTAGTTTGATTTCACTGAAAAGCACTTTGGTCACCTTGAGTGTTGTAAAGTGCTCTATAAATAAACGTTGATTGATTGATTGAAACAAAACAGAGCTGTATATGGGCATAGTAATAAAATAATGATATACTTTACATGGTTTTACCCAGGTGCAATTAATAACATAAGCAGCTAACTACATTTACAACACAACACAAACGCCAGCCTTAAACCCAAAGCATTTGTGAGACCAACAATTTCTCATATGTGTGTAAAGTGTAACCTCCCACAGTTTGAGATAAGTGTTAATTTTCACTGCTGACTGACTTTGATAAAAAGGTTACGTTTATTTATTATTATTAGGTGAAAAGCTGCTCCAGAGACAGACAGAAGAATGCTGTCCCCTGCTGGTCAAGCGGTGGATGTGCCTGTGTAATTGTTGTACAATTTAGTATTTAGTATATGTATTTAGATTGATCCCTTGCTGTTATTGGTTGTCTGTTGTTGTCTTTAATTTTCAGTTTTGAAAATACTTTACAGTGGAACATTCCAACCAAGTATGCATGAAAATACCACTAGGGATTCTATGATTGTGTGACGTCATGTGAACGCAGCCTCTGCAGTGATAAACATGGAATCTCTAATCAAATGCCTCTGAACACTCATTTGTACGTGTTGTGTTGTGTATGGAAGAGAAGAGGAAAAAGAGAATGAACTCTGCTCTAAACTTCTCAAGCTCATCCTCGTCCTCTCTTGTTTTGATGTCCTGTTGTCCTCGTCTCCTGTTGTCCTCTTGTCCTCGTGCTCCACACTTTTGTTTAATTCATAATCTCACAGGAGTGTCATTCTCTGCTGCTCCATATGTAAACAAACGGCGCCGGGTGATGACGTCACCGGGCCGTGGCTCGTGCTGCAGGTGAGAGTGGGATGTGATAGAAATCAAATAAAATCTAACTTTCTTCCAAACAAACCGATTTGAACTTAAAATTCCATTCATAGATTTAATATTTTTATGGCCTAGCTCTATGACAAATTCACAACAATCATATACAAACTATAAAGTGCAGACTCCACAGTGAAACTTGCACTGCTCTTTTAGTTTGGAGTTGTTGTTGTTTTTTTAAATTTATTTATTTTCTTTCTTTGTGAGAACGTGGCACAGCAGTACGACGACAAGTAACGGAGATATTATATTTTCTGATGAACAATCTAGCTCCTCGAGACTGATTTACACAGATGTAATAAATAAGCTCGAGGAGGACGCCCTAGGCAGAAAAAACAAGGTTAGCTAGGCTAAAATCATATAGAATGTGCATAATATGCATCTGGAGAACTTTATATTACTTTTGAGTGTATAATTTTTAGCCTATATATTGTCTAAAACGGCCGTTACCATAGAAATCCGCAGTGTGTGTGGCAATGTACAAAACTCTCATATATCATATATTTAATAAAAACAACGTCCAAAGTAAAGGAACAACCCGGTAAACTGCTGCTCCCGGCTGGTAAATGCATCTGTAGAGTCTACATACTTTTGAATGAATGCTAAATGGAGTATTTAGAGTCTTAAATCTCCGTTGGTTTAACATTATGCTAACTGAAGAATGTACTATGTGTGACGTCACAATCTCGCGCTCTATTTTTAAATCTTAGCCGTTTGTGTCTGTCTGAGGAGGCTGTTGCAGGAGCCCTGGCCTCCAATCTGGGTGACTTTAGGCCTGTTTCAGAACCGCCTAATGAGAGACAACTCCTCCCATTGCTCTGTCACCATGTCACCCGCAGTGTTAACTCCACTCTGAGGTGAGTGAGGTCAGTAACAACAGGCTGATTCTACCTGACAGTGTGGAGTACACAGTATCGGACAGCCACCTGAAGACCATGGGCAACTGTGTCCGCAAAGGTTTCCAGGGACTGAGAAACGCCCTGCCCTGCTGCTGCGCAGGGAACTTGTCACCAGAGGAGAAGGAGGAGTCCATCCCCCCACAGAGAGTCACTCCTCCCTCTGTCACCACGGCTCCCCTCACATTCATCTCTCTCTCAACGAGAAAAACATCCAGCTCAGAAGAACGGAACAGGAAAAATTCCTGGTATACTTGGGACTGTGAGGCCTGCAGTGGTCTGATGCATGAACTGGTCTGTCGTCTGTTCAAAGGCAAACATGAGGACAAGTTTGTAGTAGCCCGAGACCTCCGAGATCGTCAGATGGAGAGGCTGAGCAAGCTAACTGTACGTGTGGCTCCAGATTTTTACAGCATGAGAAGGATCGCCACAGCTGTGTGCGAAGAGTTGTGCAGGAACTGGGAGAAGACTTGGGTTGCATTGGCAGCACTAATTGACACTGACTTCAGGACTGTAATGGTGGATCTTGTTTCCAAACATCTAGAGCACATATGTCAAACTCAAGGCCTGGGGGCCAAATGCAGCCCCCCGGGCCCCATTTCATGTGGCCCTTGACAGGGTAAACTCAAAGGTATGATGGTGTTAAAATGTAATTTTATCAGGAGATATGCACATTTTTACATCTAGGCTAATGCATATGTAATATTTGTAACTTGAACAAGTAATAAATACAGAAACAGTAAATTAACAAGTTAAAAAATTAGCTGCCTTTGAAGGCAGCTATTTTGCTAATGTGGCCCCCGGTGAAAATATGTGTGACACCCCTGATCTAGAAAATCTGCCGGTACCAGGACTGTTCACACCAGTTGTCAGAAAGCTGTGCAACACCTTCTGCTTGCCCTACACTGATTATTAACTTTAACTATTAATTTTTGTGTATGATTGCTGTGAATTTGTGATGTACATTGTGCGATTTGCAGGGCTGAAGTAAAATTAAACTGATTTTAACTCAAGATATATTTTAAATGTTATGTTTTGCTATGGAGGAGTGGTTGGGGTAAAGTGTCTTGTTACGGCCCCAAACCTTATGCTCTTTCCATTTTATAGTATTGGTCCTATGTTTCTCCTCTTTCCCTATGTAATCCTGGCTGAGTGAGCCCTCACTCAGGACCATTTTTCCACCTGGCCAATCCTGTGGCTCACCTGCAGCCGGCTTCATTTAAGTAGATTCAGTACACCTGCTTAGGGTTGCTGGCCTGTGTGGTCAGTCTGCTGTTCTCCTGACTCTGCGTCTGAACCTCTGACTGCGTCAGTCCTGACTCTGCATTTGAACCTCTGACTGCATCAGTAATGACTCTGTCAAGATTTTGTCATGTCATTGTAAAATTGTTTATTAGTTAAACTTGACCTTTGTTATTCTTATGTTTAAACCTTGCGTTACCTTTTAAAATATTTTAGACCCCTTTTGTTTAGTTTACCTTTTACATTCCTGTTTGTTAAATTACTTCTTTATTTTACCATTTTTCCATCAGTTTTTTTTTTTTTTTTTTTGTTACTTCCCTGACCCTAGACAAGCTGGGTTATAACATGTTTGAAACACAATATGATGATATCAGAGGAGGATAGTTCACTGTGTCACTTTTCTAGTGGAGGGTCCACTACCCGCTTGTCTCCAGTGAGATGTTATTGCTTTGCTTGGAATGTTCCAAAGTATGGCATTAAACCGATCTATTTTGCAGTGTCTTTATTATTGAAAAATACTTTGAAAAAATCATATCCTACTCTCCACAGCTCAGACCTATAACTTGGTCTGATGGCATCACTTGCTTGTCTCCATGGAGATTGACAATTTTAATGCCATAACTGTGGAACACCTGGAAACACAATCACATCCCCATGGAGTCAAGCAGTCAGCAGAGGGCGCTGTTGCATTAATTCATAAAATCAATGTAGCTTCTTCTGTGTTAAAGTGAATTTAACAGGTTTTCATGTTTTTATCATAGTTTTACATCAGTTGGTGATTCTGTTTAAATGAAAAAGACAAAAAGAATGAAACATGGACAAACTATAACTAGAATCACATTTCAGAACATGTTTGTACTCAATCAGATACTAAAACTAAAAACTAGTATTGAAAACAGATACTCATTGTTCGTAGGTATCGATATTAAAAAGTCCCATTGACAGAACAGAAATGAACCTTTCCTGAATGACATAATGATGTGTCTGTATGTTTCACACATAGACTAGTATACACCCACTATGAACCTGAGGGATTACACACATATAACACACGGGAACAGAACACAAAGTACAACATATAATGTGGAACGTCACAGTATATTGTCTGAATAAAGTGTTATTTTCATTGTGGTATCGGAATTGGTTTTGAGCATCGAGTCTATTCCTTAGCATTGACATCAAGTTTGAAATTTTAGTATCATGAAAGTACTAGTTTGTAGAGACTTTAACTACAAGGTTAGCATTTTTATGCAGAATAATACAGGACAATATATACTTTGTTGTGCTTAGGTTAAAAATAAATGAGACACAATAGCGCTGTACCTGTTTATTATATATTGAGGGTAGTATTAGTACCACAAGGCACAACCCAAATTTACAGTAAAACTCATTTTTAGCTACAGGAGACACTTGAGCATGTATCCTTTCACAGAAAGGACTAAGATATGAACACAAACTCTTCCACAAAATAAGTTGAGCCAAAAGTTTCAAAATGTAGAATCTAAAATGATATGAAGGATTTTAAGGACTTGGGTTATGGCTGTGTACCTTTTTAATATACACTTTATAAGGACAAATCTGTCAGTCAAAATACAATTTAACAATGTAGTAACATGTAGTAAGAAATATACGCAGTTTAAATATACAACAGTATCAAAGTATTATAATTAAATATATGTTTTTACTTTGTTCGATGACGATTATGGAGTAAAAATGCAGTATAGTAAAGTAATAAACATGAAAAATGGATTTATAACAGTTCAGACAATAGTACACCAATGAAGAAATATGTTGAAGTAAAGTATTTCAACACATACAAGTTTTCAATCTGAAACTGAAACTTACGTCATTATATTTGTGGTGTGTGTTACTGTCTATAGTCTAGATTTCCCATAATGCATGAATAAATACACTGCAAAAATGTACCCATGAAGAATCTGGTTTAAATGATTTGAATTCAGAATATCTTGAGTTTGGATTAGTTTTATTTTTTGCACATGTTTTACTGTATGTAGGACTGGTTTTAAGCGTGTTTTTTGATGTTTCAAGATTTATTTTGAGCTGCCTTGTGCAATTTACAAACCCACTGACCAATGAAATTAGTGACAAAACTAGAAAATGTCTTATTCAAATCGATGAATGTAAAACTCAAACAGCTCAAATCAAGAAATAGTGAAGTTTGAAGCAAAGCTCAACATTTGAAGACTGCCCTTCATTCACTATGGGACATTTTGATTCACCAGTACATGCATTATTGTTAAAATTTACAGGTGTTTTTGTTGAATTGTTAAAAAAAAACAAAAAAAACCCAAAAACCCCTTTGACAAACATGCTTTCTTTTTGCGAGCAAGCCTCTCCACAGATCTGACCTACAACTTAGCCCGGTGGCATCACGGGCTTATCTCCATGGAGATCGACAAGTTTAATGTCATACTGTGGAAAACAGGAAACACATCTCCATGGAGTCAAGCAGGGGGTGATCCTTCCACAGAAAAGTTACATAGTGAATCTTTAAATTAGACCACGGGTGTATTTATTTCAGTTGAAGTGACAGTTTTATGCTACAGAAAACCTATGGATACAACTGACTTTGACCTGTAAAAAGGTGTATTTGCTGTTCACATCGTCTGAAGTGTAACCTGACCTTAATACTAAAACATCCAACTCAAACTTATTGGAACAAGTTTGAACACAACACACATAAAGTATTTTAAAACATTCCAGTTTAAACAAAGTACATTTAAAAAGCTGTAACTGAACACTTAAAACAATACATTTGGGATTGACACTTTTGCACTGGCTGTAGCTCAGGAAGCCGCCATTTTGAGTTTTTGATTACAAGGAGCTTTTGTGGGCTAGTCGAGGCTTGCCGGTCGTACTCGCAAACCTCAACCTGACACTGACGTTTAAGACTCCAAAATCAAGATTTTCCCTTTAAATTCATGCATGTATGTCGTGTGATTGTCAACGCTGTGTTAAAATCACTGTTTCCCAATCAAACAGCAATAGTACTATTATTAAAGGTACAGTGTGTAACTCTCTGGAGGTGGCACCTGCATGATTCCATAGAAATACAACGTTAAACCATACTTTGGAACATTCCCCATGGAGGTACAGATGATTTTGTTTCTAATCTATTATTTGACTAAAAAGTTATATACTGTGGCTTTATGATTTAAAGGTGTTCCTGTCAAAAAGATATATTGTTCAACTGTTCTGAGGCAGGGTTTGCCAACTGCATATCAGTGTAGATGTTATTGCTTTGCCTAGAATGTTCCACAGTATAGCATTAAACGTTTGTATTTATTAATTTGCATGTGTTTGTATTGCTCATAAATACTTGAGAAACATGCATTCTTACTGTGAGCGGGCTTGCCTCTGCACAGATTTGACCTGTAACTGGACATGGGGTTGTCATTTTCTTGTCTCCATTAAGAAGTTACATAATGCACCTTTAAATCTTTTTTTTTTTTTAACTAAAAAAAATATTTTTTCATCCTATGTTGAAGGTAACATATTGTTCATAGTAAAGATTGTTTGTCACAATAAAAGCCAAAAAATCCATGACGTACATGGGGAAAAATAATATGGGAAACCACTGATCTATATCAAGTTAAAATGACCTGAATTCAAAATATTACTCTTAATTAAAGTTATTTTGACTCATTAATAATCATCAGACTCAGTTTACTTACTGTAACACATTCTATCTAGTTTAAATGCATGTATTTAGTTTCTTGCTGCTTTAATAATACAAAGATGAAGAGGCTCTGTGCACAACAGTGTGCTAGCTAGCTCACTGTGTCTCAAAGCTAACAGTCACAAATTAGAAAATATAAAATAAACAACTTATTCAAATTCAAATGAATTAAAATAAAATGACAGAATTATTTTATATGTAGAACTTCAGTTTGTGGTGATGTTTTAATGTTTATCATGCCTCAAAATTAGCATTAGCTTTAGCATTGAGACACAAACATGTCTCTTTCTAAACATAGAAGTGTCTCTGGTGAAGTATTCATTTTATTTGTGTAGTGCTTAAATTGTTGTCAGCTCCCTGTCCACAGTCTGACCGTAACCCCCTAACCTCTGACCCCTGACCCACCCGCAGCTCCCTGTCTATTGTCTGACCCTAACCCCCTAACCTCTGACCCCTGACCCACCTGCAGCTCCCTGTCCACTGTCTGACCATAACCCTCTAACCTCTGACCCCTAACCCACCCACAGCTCCGTGTCCACTGCCTGATCTTTAAATATTTATTCACTTTAGCGTGACTCAGACAAACCTCATAGAGATAAACCCGGACAAGAAGTGATGACCCTCACAGTGAGGTTGGCGGACACTGTTGTGCACAGAGCCAACTGACATAATTCAAAAAAAGTCAAATAATCTAAAACCCAGAACACAAAATATTAGCATGGTCTAATTAATCAGATAAGATTATTATTATGGATGTACGTTCTTTTAAATACTTTAGATTTTCATTTTTGCAGATAAGTTTGAACTCTGCATAGACAGTGAGATACAGAGGAGAAGGCACATAGATTTTTGTGGTCGAATGATTTCAATGAGCGGTGGCTTCACTGGCATTTGCTCAATGCATTGTGGGTAATCGCGAGGTCCATTTTCCCTTCCCGGGAGTTTCAGTCGTGTTGAAACCGTCTTTGGTTTGTAGCTCATAATTTCTCTTCAAATCCGAGTATATATATATATATATATATATATATATGTTCTTAAAGCAAAAGAATAAAATGTAAATATTTAAAATCTCACAATTTGTTCCCTTTAGTTTCCTTTCGCAGCTCAAGTTAGACCAAACACAGGTTAAATTAGTGTTTACTGTTCAAAATCCACCCAAAATTCAATCAAAAAGTTCACTTTTTTTAAGGTATAGTCACCAAAATGCATTCAGTTCCTCCCATTGGCTGACAACAGACAGAGGTGGGCTTTATGCAAGCCACTGATGAAGAGTCCAGTGAACCTTCTTTGTTCCAGTCCCACACTTGGATAAATCTTGATAGAGGTGTCATCAGGGAGGGTATCTGGGAGGGTATCTGGCTTTAAATGTATGCCAATTCAATGTACATACTTAAAAGTCAGATGATTTTATGTGATGATTTTAGAAAGGATATTTTTAAAAGGTCTGGCTTTCTCTGGTTAAATCCCTGAAATCTGCTTAGTTGTGTTGTCTCCATTTGACATCATCAGGAGATAAAACAGGCAGCTTGGTTCTTACTGCCACTTTGGGACTCACCATTCAACCTCTTTCATAGTTTCCTGAGTGTTCAAATCTCTCTTGCGCAAGGTTAATTTGATTTATGTTTTTAAAACCAAATTATCACACCACAAACTCAGGGACTTCTTCGCTGGTCAAATCTAGAGAAAAGTACTTGTTTGTCCTCTTGATTGCAAAGGATTGTGGGTCGTTTCGGATACTCGCACACTGATCTCCCAGGCCTTGGTAGTTGCATCCGTCGCTGAGCTCCTGAGCGCAGCCAAATGTGTAGCTGTGGGCGGTGTCCTGGCATAGCTCTGCCCACTGAGTGCAGTCCTTCTGGTAGAGGCGGATGTCGTCCAGAGACTGGCTGTGGCGGTCTGTGGACGACTGCGGCTTTTTGCACATGGACTGCTACCAAGACAGAAATACAAGGAGATAGTGTAAGTTTCTTTTCTAGTTCTAAAGGAGCTGTACGCAGCCTTAGCAATCTCAATGGTTTAAAAAAGGTACTACAGAAACAGTTGAGGGTTGCTAAGTTTTTCTCATTCTCAGCATAGACTAGCAGTTGTAGCTGGCAATTTGGAACCCAGTTCCATATTTGGAATTCTGATCATGTGTATCATAGCAACCAAAGAACCAATTTGGAGCGAGGCTGTAGAAGGTAATGCCTCTTCCTGCCCAGGAAGGGAGTAGGGAGCTAACACTAGCGGGAGTGACCTCGGGGAAAGAAGGTGACTGATTTGCCTTTTATAAATTTTGATATCTTTTGATTTACAGACACAATAGTAAAATAAAAAAGGATCATGTAGAGTGGGTTACTATGAACATTTAAGATGAAAATGACAAGTTTGACAGCAGCAGTGACACAGAGAGGGCCCACAGTTTCTCAATGTATAGTGAATTGGAGCCAGAGACGATGGAGCTGGAAGCGCGCCCATGCTCACTTTCTGTTTGGAATGCGGCGGCTAGCATGTTAGCTATGTCCATTTATATATACAGTCTATGGGTTTAGGTAGTGACCATTCAGATCAGAGTCTTTTTAGATTAAAACCAACTGGATTTCATCACTGAAACTGGAAACACTAATGAGAGACTCGTGAGGCTCATTCTGCTTTCTGACTGGATAACCGCCTAGAGAACTAAAACACCAAATTATAATATAAATAATTCTTCCATGATGTCCAGTGTTTTTGTAAGTAAAAATAAATGAGTATTAGAACTGTTACCAGTAAAAGCTGTATTTGATGTGAACATGTTTACCGTATTTTCCGCACTATAAGGCACACCTAAAAGCCTTTAATTTTCTCAAAAACCCACAGTGCGCCTTATAATCCGATGCACCTTATATATGGATCAATATTGGTCAATTATGACACCCGTAGTCAGGAGGCGTCGCCGAAGTAATAATAACCCTTTAAGGACTGAGCACACTATTGGCCAATGTAGCTCACCTAGACCCAGACTTTTATTCTTTTTTAGCCATAAAAATCATATTAAACGAATTATCAGAATTGACTGCATTTTTTCCCACAACTACTTCTATTTTACACATTCATCCATATTTTTTCTTTTACGCATCGAATAAATGAGTGTGAAAATCCCTGCAGCTCTCATTCATCACCTTCAGGACAACAGAGGCAGATTACCGTAATGACGGTAAAATATTTAGATAGCCCCGTGTCTCCGCTTTGAGACGCCGTTTGAATTTACATGAGAGCACGACTGGGCGCTGAGTTACGCTGCTGGAAAGTCCGCAACTGCGAGTCTAACAGCGACGATAGGATCCGACGCTATAGGGATAACGGGGAGACGGTGAGACAGCACTGGGCGACATACGCCACAATCTGCCAATGGATTGTGGATGCCTGAGCTGATATAACAGTCTCAACTGTGGTCCGAGTTTCACGAAGGCACGAATTGTCACTGAACTGCCAGACAACAGCAGCGACACGGATAATGGCGATTTTGACGAGACGGAATCGGGCACTTTGAATGTCGAGCTCGCCCAACTGTTCAACTCAGACACTGAAGAGGAAGAATTCGACGGATTCGTGAATGAGGAATGAACTGAAAAAGTGAGGCTTTACGTGTTTCTTTCATGTGTTTACAACTAAACAAGCCTGGGAGATATTGTGAATATGGACATTAACGTTTGAACAACGTTGAGTTATTGTTATTGCGTTGCACTATTTCGAGAGTTACTATATTGTGAATGCATCAACTTGTTTTGTGAGTGAACAAAGTTTTCAGAACGTTTTTTTTTTTTTTTAATTCTATTAATAAAGTTTGACTAACTGACTTATCTGACTGTTTTGTTGACATTCCCTTCAGCGCAGCTCCATCTCGTGGATGCGTAACACAACCCCAGCTACTACAGTAGTTTATATTCTATGCGCCTTATAATGTGGTGCGCCCTATATATGAAATTTGTTTTAAAATAGGCCATTCATTGAAGGTGCACCTTATATTCCGATGCGCCTTATAGTGCGGAAAATACGGTACTTTGTATGTGGGGACACAGTTAGGTCATGTTTATGAAATTTAAAATCTCACATACAGTTACTTCAAAGTCTGCGCCTGATTTTTTACCTGTGGCAGTGACTCGATGCTCTGCCCTCTCATCTTTACCACAGTCTCTGAGGAGCTGGAAGTGGAGGAGCTGATGTCTTTCACTATAAGACCTGAAAAAGGAGAACAAACATGCAGATTTGAATTCATGTACCAAATGAAATCAGACATTACCACCAGTGTCGCTACCTGAGTATCCATTGGTGTGGTCTGGGCACATTGTGAGCATATCTTCTGTGATGTGAATACACAGATCCTGGTCCAACACCATCTCATGTAGCTCCTCGTAGTCTTTAGGGTCGTCTACCAGCATCTCCATCTCTGCAACAGAAACAATAACACAACACTGAACAACTTGGAACTAAAGGTTTAAGTAGTACTGTTCTGCTATAAACTTTTGCCTTCCAAGTGCCACTTAAGATAATAGTTGGTTTTCCAAGTATCACCAAATCTAAATCTGGACATTATCAGGCTAAATTGGGGCGAAAGCAGTTCTAAAATTTGAATAAACCAATCTGATTTATACAACAAATTTTGAAGTGTGATATATTGTTGAAGTAAATATAGACAAAAATATTTATCCCAAAAAATGTGTATTTAGTCCACTTCTTTATACAGTCTATGCACGAAGTGAGTGTGACGTCACCCACAGTATTCAGCTCCAGTCAAATGAAGCTCATCAAAGGTACCAGTTATAGTGTCCAATTTGGAGCAGAGTTCCATATTTGGAATTCTGAGTATCACAAGTATTCACGAGTATCATAGCAACCAAAGAGCCCATCTGGAGAGAAGCTGTTGAAGGCAACACCCCCCTTGACAGTGCCCGCCCCCTGCCAAACCAGCGGTGCGAGCACATAGCAACACTGTCAGTCAAACCTGTTGCTAACATTAGCAGGAGCACCCTTGGGTAAAAAAGGCGCCAGATTTGTCTGTCATTAATGGTCATATCTTGATTTACAGACACAATTACAGAGAGAGGGGACACAGTTTTTCAATGTAAAGTGAACTGGAAGCAGAGTCGATGTGGGGCCATGATCACTTCCTATTTGGAACAGTTAGCGAGTTAGCTATGTCCATTAATATATACAGTCTATAAGTCTAAACTATAGCTACAAGATTTCCCAATAAAAAGAGGATATTTTGTTCTTTGCAGAGGAAATTCTATTCTCTAAATCAAACTCAAATTGCAATTTCAATTTGATTGCGTTACATTGTTCAGCCCTATCCCACATTATAATTACATTACACTGTATTCAGGCCACCCCCTCCTCTTACCATTGTTCCCCCTCCTCCTCTTACCATCGCCCCCCTTCCCCCTCCTCTTACCCCCCTCCTCTTACCATCGTCTCCCCTCCTCCTGTTATCCCCCCTCCTCTTAAACACTGTTCCCCCTCCTTCTCTTACTGCCCTCCCCCCCTGCTCTCACCATCATCCCCCCTCCCCTCCTCTTACCATCGTAACCTCCTCCCACCTGTCCTTACCACCGTCCCCCCTCCCCTCTTCATCTTAGCCCCCTCCTCTCACCATCGTTCCCCCTCCCACCTCCTCTTACCATCGTCCTCTAGCACCCTCTCCTTGCCGCTGCTCTCAATCCCTGAGGTGTGGGAGCTTCCGTGGGAGGTTGTGGAGGAGTTGCATGTTCTTTGGGGTCTGTTTTGTCCGTGAGCCCTGAAACTGTCTGCTTCTATCCCAGAGGTGTGGCTGCTCCCGTGGGATGTAGTGGAATGTCGGGACAGGCGTTTGGAGTGAGAGACGCTGCCCGCACTACTACCACTGGCCCGGGAACGTTTGTCCAAATGATCCATATCCAGCTCCAATGTGTCACTGATGTACGATTCCCTGTACTGCTTCTTCTCTGCAGATATAAAAGGAAAAAAGTGAAATAACACTGGACCAGCCTAAAAGAATAGAGGCACCTAGTTTCATTATTGGTACTTTGCAACAACATCACACTGGGGGTGTTCTACATGTACCTCTACGGTGGAATGTTCAGTGGTTACCATGGAAACACAATGTACACATGCATTTCACACTGTCAAAAAGTTTTAAGATGGTCTGAAAACTCAAGAGAAAATACCAAATGGGATTTAAACAGCACATTTATATTTTCCTGTGAACAATACGACGTTCATGGTCCTGTTTAGGAGTTTGATTGTACACAAAAAAGGTGAGAATGACTAAGTGAAAAACTGTTGGCTAATGCTAGCTGGCTTGTAATGTAATGTTATTTGGGGGGACTTTGAGAGACTTTTTTAACAGCACAAATCAGCTCACCCATTGTAGTTCCAGCTGAATCAGCTCTTTCTGGTCAGATTGTGTTGAAATAAAGATCGGATTAAAGCCTAAGAGAGCCTCAGACAGAGCAGTGCCCTCAGTTAGCATCACACCTCAGAGAGTGTTGACGACATCAGCTGCAAAGTATCAATAGAGGGGGTAGAATTGTCTGGCAAGTCCAGAACAACATTTCTCTGTATTTGATCTCTGCTCACCACTCCTTCCATTGGTCTTGTGCAATTAGATTTTATTCAAAATGAAACTCAATGAACTCATTTCACTCATAACATAACATAGTTAAGATAGTTTGCTACTTTCTGCAAAAATCCACAGTGTTTTTCAGTCCCTTGTAATATATATTTTTTCCTCATACAATGGATACACATCGTCCATTTCTAAACAAAAACTGTTTAGAAATGGACGATGCGTATCCCTGATTGGCTAATCCATCTGTCAATCACGCCCATCTGAACTTGGAGAGATTCACCAACTCACATCATCAGAAAGTATTGTAAAAGTGTGTATTCTCCAGGGAAATGGTAGAATGCCTGACAGTGCCAAAGTTATTTTTCCACACACACAGCAGTTATGGTTGTGATAGAACTAAAAACATAGAAGAAGTGTTTTTGTTTAGTTTTATGCAGCTAAAACTTGGAACAGTCTTCCTGAAGATGTGAGACAGACCTCTACTTTGACAATGTTTAAATCCAGACTCAAAACAGTTCTGTTTAGCTGTGCATATGACTGACAGGTTTTTATTCTGCACTCTTCTCTTTTAATGTTGATTTTATGATGATTATTTGTGATTATTTATGTTTTGATTTGTGTGATTTTAATGTCTTTCTTATTCTGTAAAGCACTTTGAATTACCTTGTGTACGAATTGTGCTATACAAATAAACTTGCCTTGCCTTGCCTTGAAGCACTACAAAATGTCCTCCAGCACTGGACTTGTATAGAGGCACATGTGCAAGTTATACACAACTCGCAAAATGAAAATTATCTTCAGATTTGACAGACGATTGAAAACTTTGCCAAAAACCTTTGACCTTTGCATTCAGTTACAGTGTCTCTGTAACACCTCAGGAGGAGCTCACTACACTGAAACTAACATGTTTGTTTACAGTTTCTGTGTGTAGGCTAGGTCTAATGAGCTACACTACTTAGCATAATCATTTAGGCCCCTAATGGGTGCTCTCACACCTATTAGCATCCTGGCTAGCCCTATTGTTTTTCTTATTTTAATTTTGGTCTGAGGATGGTGTTATAAATAGGAGTTAGATGATGTCTAAAGGGGGCTTAAACTATAGGTGTTTATAGTTGCTGTGTAGTTAGCTCCTCCTGTCAGACAGATATAAGGCAGTGTCCAGCAGTAATCTGACCAGAACTGAAGAAGCAGCTTGGATGAACAGCCAAACGTCTTCACTCCTACAACGTTTTGTCCAGTTGACAGATGTGAGTTTTGGTGTTACTGTTGAGTTACAGAGTTAAAACCAAACACATTGCTGTAATCCGCATTACCTTCGTTCTCCTCCAGTCTCCGGACCTGCTTTAGCACTGGCTGCAGGTTCATGTAGAGTCTGTGGCTGTTACTGAGCAGCTGTAGCAAGTGTCTGGATCTGGCAGGGCATCCGGTGTAATACATGAGCTTACGGGCTGAAGGCAGACCATCAGGGAGGATCTCAAACTTCTTACCCTGAGAGAAGAAAATGTCAAAATGATTTACAGAAGGTAATTAGAAAGCATTAACAGTTAGGAATGTGAGGTTGTGATTGAGAAAGACCAAAAGGCAAAAAAAAGGGAGCAGTAATGACATGACCCGACTCGTATTTTATTTGGTTTGAGTCCAAACACAGGCGATAAGAAGGCATTAAAAAGGCTTATAGTCACAAACTCCACAACTTCACAATCCTGCCATAACTGATGTCATGATACTAAAACTTCAAACTTGATTTTGAAAAAGAGTCTGGATCCCATAGACTATATATAAATGGGTGTAGCTAACCTGCTACACATTACATTTATCAGCCTTGCTCTGGATTGGCTCTGTGGTTGCTATGATACTCGCAGTCAGATTTCCAAGTATGGAACTCTGCTCCAAATTGGCCACTATAACTGCTAGCCTCGATGAGCTTCATTTGACTGGAACTGACTGCTGTGAGTGACATCACACTCACTTAGTTTATACAGTCTATCCTTGATACTCTGATAGTCCTGTTTTGTTCTGTTTATGTGACTTTTCCAGCATCAATACTTGAATACAATACTTTATAATCAATAATACTTTAATCAGAATGTAGTTTTGGTTTCAATTTACATCAGATTTTTAAAAAACAATGCTAATCCACAATATAATGATGTAATTGACAGAGACTAGACAAAACAAGTTTGAGACGCTGTGCACTGCCTCCTCTCTGCCTCCTCTCTGAAATGAGAGCAGTAGTAGTAGTAGTTGTAGTAGTAGTAGCAGCAGCAGCAGTAGTAGTAATGCAAGCAGCAGCAGTAGTTAAGTAGTAGTAGCAGCAGCAGTAGTAACAGAAGCAGCAGCAGTATAGTTAAGTAGTAATAGTGGTAGTTTTAGCAGTAGTAGCCGCAATATAGTAAAGTAGCAATAGTAGTAATATTAATAAATATTAATAGTATTAGCAGCAGTATAATAGTTTAAGGCATTTTAGTTAATCAGATAGGTAACTCCCAAATCTCTACCTGCCTCCAAAACCTCTACCTGCCTCCCAAACCTTTACCTGCCTCCCAAACCTCTACCTGCCTCCAAAACCTCTACCTGCCTCCCAAACCTTTACCTGCCTCCCAAATCTTTACCTGCCCCCTAAACCTTTACATGCCTCTCAAACCTGTACCTGCCACCAAAACTTCTACCTGCCTCTCAAACCTTTACCTGTCTCCAAAACCTCTACCTGCCTCCAAAAAGTCTACCTGCTTCCAAAACCTCTAACTGCCTCAAAAAACTCTACCTGCCTCCCAAACCTCTACCTGCCTCCAAAAAGTCTACCTGCTTCCAAAACCTCTAACTGCCTCAAAAAGCTCTACCTGCCCCCCAAACCTTTACCTGCTTCCAAAACCTCTACCTGCCTCTCAAACCTGTACCTGCCTCTCAAACCTCTACCTGCCTCTCAAACCTGTACCTGCCTCTCAAACCTCTACCTGCCTCTCAAACCTGTACCTGCCTCTCAAACCTCTACCTACCTCTCAAAGATAGAACCAAACAAAAGTAGTCAATCAATATAACTTTACATTCTCTGTTATAAGTTTTACTCAAATCTGGGCCAGTCTACCCTCTCCATTCCTCTGGTTATTGTAGCTGTGTTACATAAGAATAAACTCCGTTAGCACGAGAACCACAGCAGCAGAGGGTCAGGCTTTTTAAACCACTTAGTCTAGGATCCAATTTCATTCAGAACATGTGCCGGCTCTTCTGTCTCTCTCTTTCTGCCAACTTTGGAAAAAACTTTGGAAAAAAGTCCCTAAAATGGCCACACACAGAGAAAGTAGAGCTTAACTATTTGGGGGGAAAATCTATTTTCTGACAAGCTTTGAGATTTATGCTTTAATAAATGGAAAATCTGTTCAAACTTCACATATTTAATGTGTCCAGAGAACCTGACAAAATACTGAAATATTAAGAAGCTAAAACAAGAATCCCATTTCAGAACATGTTTGTACATATCTAAACTACAGGGTTAGCGTTTTTTGTGCAGAATAAGACCCTATGGAGACACAGGGAGATCCCATCTGACACACAGGAAGGGCATCTGACACACAGGAAGGGCATCTGACACACAGGAAGGGCATCTGACACACAGGAAGGGCATCTGTCACACACGAAGGGCATTTAAGACACAGGAAGGGCATCTGACACACAGGAAGGGCATCTGTCACACAGAAAGGGCATTTAAGACACAGGAAGGGCATCTGACACACAGAAAGGGCATTTAAGACACAGGAAGGGCATCTGACACACAGGAAGGGCATCTGTCACACACGAAGGGCATTTAAGACACGGGAAGGGCATTTAAGACACAGGAAGGGCATCTGTCACACAAGAAGGGCATCTGTCACACAAGAAGGGCATCTGTCACACAGGAAGGGCATCTGTCACACAAGAAGGGCATCTGTCACACAAGAAGGGCATCTGTCACACAGGAAGGGCATCTGTCACACAAGAAGGGCATCTGTCACACAAGAAGGGCATCTGTCACACAGGAAGGGCATCTGTCACACAAGAAGGGCATTTAAGACACAGGAAGGGCATTTAAGACACAGGAAGGGCATTTAAGACACGGGAAGGGCATCTGTCACACAGGAAGGGCATTTAAGACACGGGAAGGGCATTTAAGACACAGGAAGGGCATTTAAGACACGGGAAGGGCATCTGTCACACAGGAAGGGCATTTAAGACACAGGAAGGGCATCTGACACACAGGAAGGGCATCTGTCACACAAGAAGGGCATCTGTCACACAGGAAGGGCATTTAAGACACAGGAAGGGCATTTAAGACACGGGAAGGGCATCTGTCACACAGGAAGGGCATTTAAGACACCACAGGAAGGACATCTGACACACAGGAAGGGCATCTGACACACAGGAAGGGCATCTGTCACACAGGAAGGGCATCTGACACACAGGGACAATTCAGAACATGTTTGTACAGCTCTAAACCACAGGGTTAGCAGTTTTTATGCAGAAAAAGTCTGTTGAGGAAATGACATTACTTCAAAAATTGGCAGCCTTTTGCATCTTTTAAAACTGTTATTTGGATTTGATTGCAGATAATACTGCAGCCCCAAAACAATTTTTTTAGAGAAATCTTTCAACGCAGAATCAGAGGAATTTCAGATGCCCTGCCAGCTGGACACACAGCGTATGAGTCATGTTAGGCTGTCATACAACAGATTTACAAAGAGAAAGACATCATGAAAACATATTTAAATGTAGTTTATACAACAAGAGATCAGTGAATCTCTATTGCTTCTATTTTACATTGTTTAGAGTTTATTTCATAAGTTTATAGGCTAGTAGTAGTAGTAGTGGTGGTAGTAGTAGTTATAGCAGTAGTTGTACATGTTCTGAAATGCATGGGATTTTTGCATTAGTTTATCAGCTCATATTTCATATGTCTTCTACCAACATTGTTCAACCTTTTCTAATAAAATATACATATGTGGATTACTTAAAAGTTTGTCAAAACCAGAGTTTCTCAGCAGCATCGTGTTCAGTCCACGTTTCAGGACACGTTTGTTCCATTTGAGCCAAATTCCTCTAAAAACATCTGGTGTTTATTGACCCTCCCAACTGCGCTCTGCCTGCACTGCAAAAACTCAGCATCTACATGAGAAGTTAAAAGTTTAAAGCAAGCATATTGTGCTTGTGTCTCCATAATTCTCATCTCTGACCGTGTCGATAATTATGTTAGAATTTACACATTTTAAATCACAATATTCATCTAAAACAATTTAATAAAAGTAACAAGTCTGCTGACTTCTGCATTAGAAAACTGCAGTGTCCAATGGGAGCTGCTGTCGCCATAAACATCATCACAACAAGCGTCGCATGCTATGAGCGCCCCCTATGAGCGCCCCCTATGAGCGCCCCCTATGAGCGCCCCCTATGAGCAATTTTTTTTCATTTGTACCAAAATGACTACGCAACGCTGCCGAATCTTACGAGTATTACTGATAAAGAAAATAAAACTGGAGAAGGAAGTGCTTACGTCACAGTGAGTCCGTTACAATGGGCATGTACAGTGGGTGCATACGTCACAGTGGGCACATCTGTCACAGTGGGGGCGTACGTCACAGTGGCCATGGCGCGGATGTCGCAGTGGGCGTGTGTGTCACAGTGGGGGAGTATGTCACAGCTGGCGTGTTCAGTGGGCGTGTACATCACAGCGGGCATGTCACAGTGGCTGTGTCACAGTGGGAGTGTACGTAACAGTGGGCGTGTCACAGTGGCTGTGTCACAGTGGGCATGTATGTCACAGTGGGAGTGTACATCACAGTGGGCATGTCACAGTGGGCATGTATGTCACAGTGGGAGTGTACATCACAGCGGGCATGTCACAGTGGGCATGTATGTCACAGTGGGAGTGTACATCACAGTGGGCATGTCACAGTGGCTGTGTCACAGTGGGAGTGTACGTAACAGTGGGCATGTCACAGTGGCTGTGTCACAGTGGGCATGTATGTCACAGTGGGAGTGTACGTCACAGTGGGCATGTCACAGTGGGCATGTATGTCACAGTGGGAGTGTACATCACAGCGGGCATGTCACAGTGGGCATGTATGTCACAGTGGGAGTGTACATCACAGTGGGCATGTCACAGTGGCTGTGTCACAGTGGGAGTGTACGTAACAGTGGGCGTGTCACAGTGGCTGTCACAGTGGGCATGTATGTCACAGTGGGAGTGTACGTCACAGTGGGCATGTCACAGTGGGCATGTATGTCACAGTGGGAGTGTACATCACAGTGGGCATGTCACAGTGGGCATGTATGTCACAGTGGGAGTGTACGTCACAGTGGGCATGTCACAGTGGGCATGTATGTCACAGTGGGCGCATACATCACAGTGGGCATGTCACAGTGGCTGTGTCACAGTGGGAGTGTACGTCACAGTGGGCGTGCCACAGTGGGCGTGCCACAGTGGGCGCGTACGTCACAGTGGGCGTGTACCAGTGGAAGTGAAAACGGGAGTTGATTTTGCAGAATAGGTCTGATTTAAATAACTTCAGAATATTTATCTATTTTTCTCATTTGAAGAAAGAAAATCTGGCAGTAGAAAGGAAACACTCTCTCAAGTTAAACACAAAGACCCTACTTCATGGACCGGATGTAGCTTGAAACTAAAAACATTGAACCCATGCAGGAACCAGGCAAAACAAGTCAAATCCTCTATGTAACTGTGAGGTTGGAGGTCCGCCACCTACTTGCCTTTATGAATACTATTGATTGGCACATTTGAGGGGTGAGATGTGTTGTATTACATCTATGTACCATATGTTTACAGGTCTTTCATCCATCTACACCAAACTGTTACTCTTACTTAACATCAGCCTGTCCAGGGACTACAGGTGGAAATTAGTATTTTTGCTACAACCTGGCACCATATATCTTTCCTGTTTTTTTTAGGTCAGTGTATTACTGTGCACTGTCCCTGTCCAAATAAAAGCATACCATACCATATGCCTGGAAAGCTCCACAGTATGGCATATAACTTATCCATCTCCATGGAGACAAGGAGGTTAGGCAATCAGGCAAAGTTACAAGTCAGATCTGCGTGACTAACTGAAAAACTGTTGCTAGCTTGTGACTGTAATGTTATTTAATAGAGACTTGTTTAACAGCACAAATCAGCTCACCTGGTGTAGTTCCAGGTAAGTGAGTACTCTCTGGTCAGATTGTGTTAAAACAAAGCTCAGATTAAAGTCTAACAAAACCTCAGGCAAAGCAATGCCTCCGGTTAGCATCACACCCCCAGGGAATGTTGATGACATCAGCTACAGAGCATCAATAAATTTAATGCCATACTGTAGATCAGGGGTTGGAAACCTATGGCTCGCGAGCCAGATATGGCTCTTTTGATGACTGCATCTGGCGCTCAGGTAAATCTTAGGTGACACACAATAAGTAATGAATAAATTATACATAAATACAGAAGTAATCAAATCAAGTAATTCTCAAAAATAAACAATAATACAGTAAGAAAACGGCTTGGCTCCATCTTTATGCGCTGCCTCACACGTTCTCACAGCACGTGCTGTTTTCCCTCGTGCGCGCCATCACTCTTAAAGTGATGGTAACATATTTACGTAAAACATCAATAATGACAATCCTAAGATATTTTTCAAAATCAACATTAATGCAATAAAACAAGTGTAGCGTATACATATAAATCAAATATTAACATAAAATATCATTTATTAACATTAAAATATTAACACTCTGAATTTGCGCATTACCAAACGTCAACCAAAACTTGGCTCCCACAGATGTTATAAAAAAATATATATTAACAATACATTCAGAGACTTCTTATGCTCTAACATTGTTAGTCTTGTTTAAAAATTCACACATTTAGTTGTATTCAGAGTTAAAAAATATTGTATGGCTCTCACGGAAATACATTTTAAAATATGTGACTTTTTTGGCTCTCTCGGCTAAAAAGGTTCCCGACCCCTGCTGTAGATTATTGCTGGCAAAACAATACCATCTACACCTCCTTTGCCAGAAAAGTTCCACAGTGTGCCTTTAACAGTAAATACAGTGTTTTTGCAGTGCTCTCCACCCTCCGTGCTTGAGGTGATGTGGTTGTTTAGCATGACGTGACATTAGGGTGGAGTGCAGCATAGAGAAGCCTGTTATTTTGACCCAGGGCGGGACGCAGGGCCAAAATAGAGTCGAAACCACAGAGCCAAAGTCCTGTTTCACTCTCACCAGGCTCCAGACAACATGGCCACCGCAAAAACCCAACCAGAAAACAGGAAGCGTTTAGTCAAGAAGCACGGGTTAGACAGGCGCTGCTGCTAAAATTAGGAATAAACTCAACTTTCAAAACAAGCTAGAAAATTCATCAGGAGAAAACCGCTGTGGAGGCTGCTCTCTGCTGCTTTAGCAGAGAGCAGGTGCTTAGCAACCCTGCCAATCAAATCTGTTGCTAGTGGTAGCAGGAGCGACCTCGGGGAAAGAAGGCACCTGATTTGCCTGTTATTAATGTTCATATCTTGATTTACAGACACAATAGTGAAATAAAAACCCCAAGATTATATAGGGTGGGTTAATATGAACATTTAACATTTAAGACCAGAATGACGAAGCAGCAGTTACAGTTTTCTTATGTAAAGTGAATTGGAGCTGAGTCGATGGAGCCGGAAGTGCACCCATGATCACTTCCTGTTTGCAACATGGCAGCTACCGGGTTAGCTTTGTCCGTTTATATATATGTAAATGTAATGCCCTACAGTGGAACATTCAAATGAAGAACAGATCCCCCACCAGAACACTTACACCATGGAGCTTTAAAAATAAATCCCTGTCTTTACATTGGATGAATGTAGAGCAAAACCTAAGGGGCACATAAGGCACATCTGTGAACACATAAAACCAGAGCATTTGGAGATTCCAGATTAGTTCCAGTGAAAGGTAAAACAGGAGTTTGAAGAAGCACATTAAAGCACAAATACAGAACAATAAAAGGAAAATGGGATTTGACCAAAGGAAAGAGAGAAAGTTTAGGAAAAGTTAAGTTTATTTGGTGTTCAGAAGATTTGTCTGCATCAGGAACAAACCAGGACTAAACCAGGACTAAACCAGAACTAGCAAAGGACCAAGTCAAACCTGTATCAGGACTAAACCAGGACTAAACCAGGACTAAACCAGGACTGAACCAGGACTGAACCAGGGCTAAACCAGGACTGAACCAGGACTAAACCAGGGCTAAACCAGGACTGAACCAGGACTAAACCAGGGCTAAACCAGGGCTAAACCAGGAGTAGCAAAGGACCAAACCAAATCTGTATTAGGACTAAACCAGGACTAAACCAGGACTAGTAAAGGACCAAACAAAATCTGCACCAGGACTAAACCAGGACTAAACCAGAACTAGCAGAGGACCAAAAATCAAGTCTACATCTGGACTAGACCTGGCTCAAAGCAGGACTAAACCAGGACAAGTGTTTAGGCAGCTGTAGAGATTATAAAACTTACCACAAAAACTAGCTTTCCTACATTGGTCCAGGGGAAGTCGTACAGGAGCTGCCTCACTGAGCCCACGTTCTGAGGCAAAAAAACAAAATCAACTGAATTAGAATTTTCTTTTAAAATGTACAATATATTTAATACTTTCAATATTAGTACCTGAAATATCTGGATCCCACGTAAAGTCAGTCCTAACGTCAGAGAGGCTTCAACTTCTTTTTTGTCCTGAAGAACAATGTAATAGTGAGAATAAAGCATAAAAAATACAGTAATAAAAAAAGCTTGATCTAACTTTGGGGGGAAATAAAAGGTCCTGAAATAAATACACAGAAAAGCCAGTGGTTTGTCACATGTTCTCCTATGTGCTATATACGACACACAGAAATATAATATGTAATATTGTTTAAATCCCAAAGGTTGCTGGCCCAAACTCCCCTCCGAGCAGAACATACTGGTACTGTATCCTTAGACAAGACACTGTGGCTCCAATAGTACAATGTTCTTCAGTTCTGGTCAGATTACTGCTGGACACTGTCTTCTATCTGTCTGAAGGGAGGAGCTAACTACACTGAAACTAACTTGCCTGGTGTTTACTTAGTGTAGCTCATTAGACAGAAACTGTTTGTTGGCTAAGTCTATGTAACATCAAGTAAAAGTAAAAATAATCTACTTAAATACTTAAAGTACATTGCTTGATACTTTTACTTAAGTATTTCTTAAAATATTAAATGTGGGAAGATACTGATTCAGAATGTCACATATTATGTTCACCAGTAACAATACAAAGCAATTTTAGATTTCGCCATGAGTTTTGTGTATTTAATTTTGTTTTGCTTAAAACCAAAGCTTGAACTCGAAAACTTTAGTCAGGATGTTTCCACAAACATGGTAAAATGTTCATAAATGCAGTGAAGTAGAAAGTACAAATACTGCTCTCAGATGTGTTGAAGTAAAGTAAAATGTATGCGCTCTAAAATGTACTTAAGTAAAGTACAGATACCTAAAAATTCTACTTAAGTACAGTACTTTACTACTTGTACTTTGTTACCTTCTATCGCTGGATATAAGGCAGTGTGCCTTATATCCAGCAATGGAAGGTAATAAAGCAGTAATCTGACCAGAACTGAAAAAGTGGCTTGGACGAGCAGCCAAATACCTTCACTATAAATACTATACTAAAATACTATATACTTTTTCTGTTACTATGGACTGTACCTTGACGGCTGAGGGATTACACAGACTACACTAGTATACAGTGGTCCCTCACTATATTGCGGTTCACCTTTCGCGGTCTCGCAGATTTTTTTTTTCAGTGCAATTTTGCATGCTTTTTTTTCCAGTGTGTGAACATGCATTGCGTTCTGTGTCCTGACTGGCTAAAGGACGTGTCATGTCTCCTGTACAGTACAGAATGCATTCAGACAAATTTATGTAACCTTTGATTTATTTGACATATATTATTTTATGTATTAACATGTATTTGGGTCATTACTATTTAGTTTATTACTTTGTATTTATTTTATTAACAGTGAATATTATTTATTATACTATGCTGGATACATTATTTACTTTCTTCATAATAATATTGGTTCCTACTTATTGTTGCGGTACAGCACATTTGAGGAGCGCACTGATAAAGATCTAACAAGTGTGAACGCGCACAGGGCGCACAAGAGATGAGTTGTTGAATGAAGACGAGCTGTACGGTGGCTTGCAAAACTATTCATCCCCCTGAAACCTTTTCAAATTTTGTCAAATCACAACCACATATTTAAATATTTTATTTGCATTTTATGTGAATAAGTAACATAATATGGTACATAAGTATGAAGTAGAAAGAAAATTTTACATAATTTCCAGATAAAAAAAAATAAAAAATTAAAAAAACAACTGAAAAGTGCAGTGTGCAAAAGTATTAAGCCCCCCAAAGTCAATACTTTGTGGAACTGCCTTTTGCTGCAGTTTACAGCTGCAAGTCTTTTGGTGTATGTCTCCACCAGCTTTACACACCTGACTCAAATTTTTGCCCATTTTCTTGGCTTCTCTCTCCGATTTGATACAGACCATTTGTGAGCTGCAGTTTTCAGATCTTGCCACAGATTCTCAATTGGATTTAGGTTCAGACTTTGACTGGGCCACATCTAACACATGAATATGTTTTGCTTTAAACCATTCCATTGTCAGTTTGGCTTTATGTTTATAATCGTTGTCCTGCTGGAAGGTGAACCTCCGCTCCAGTCTCAAGTCTTTTGCAGACTCCAAAGGGTTTTTTTCCAAGTTTGACCTGTATTTAGCTCCATCCATCTTCCCATTGACTCTGACCAGCTTCACTGTTCCAGCTGAAGAAAAGCCCCCACAGCATGATGCTGCCTCCACTGTGTTAGACTGTGGGGATGGTGTGTTCAGAGTGATGTGCAGGGTTAGTTTTCCTCCACATGTAGCATTTTGCTTTTAGGCCAAAAAGTTTGATTTTGGTCTCATCAGACCAGAGCTTCTTCTGCCACATGTTTGCTGTGTCCTCCAAATGACTTCTAGCGAACTGTAAACAAGACTTCTTATGGATGGTTTTAAACAATGGCTTTCTTCTTGCCACTCTTCTATAAAGGCCAGATCTGTGTAATGCACGACTAATAGTTGTCCTGTGAACAGATTCCTCCACCTGAGCTGTGGATCTCTGCAGCTCTTCCAGAGTCACCATGAGCCTCCTGGCTGCATCTCTGATGAGTGTCTTCTTGTTCGTTCTGTAAGTTTTGGTGGACAGCCATGTCTGAGTAGGCTTGCAGTTGTGCCATATTCTTTCCATTTTTGGATGATGGATTGAACAGTGCTCCTTGAGATGTTCAACACCTGGGAAATCTTTTCAGATCCAAGCCACACTTTACACTTCGACACAATTTTTTCTCTGACCTGTTTGGTGTGCTCCTTTGCAGGGGCGAAACACTCAGTTTCGATCGATGGAAATTACAACTATCCTTCCAGGTTGTTGTAATGATACCTCATAATAAATTCAATAACTATGTTCATTTGATGAGGCTATTATTAGCCTACTAGTGAATATTTATAATAATAATAATAATAATGGCTTACACTTGTAATGCGCTTTACAGGCTTGTCAAAGTCTCATTATTTATTCATTTCCACACTTGGTGATGGTAAGCTACTATTGTAGCCACAGCTGCCCTGGGGCAGACTGACGGAAGCGAGGCTGCCAATCTCCGCCATCGGCCCCTCCGACCACCACCTATCATTCACGCACACACCACTTTCATACTAGGCAGTGTGGGTGAAGTGTCTTGCCTAAGGACACAACGACAGAACTTGGTCCGAGCGGGACTCGACTTTGAACAATGAAAAAGCCTCGACGACCGGATATCAGGACATGGAGACTGGCTCTGGGGACATGGAATGTCACCTTGCTGGGGGGGAAGGAGTCGGAGCTTGTGCAGGAGGTTGAGCGCTACTGACTAGATATAGTCGGCCTCGTCTCCACGCATAGCTTGGGCTCTGGAACCCAACTCCTTGTGAGGGGCTGGACTCTTCACTTCTCTGGCGATGCCTGCGGGGAGTGCGGCAAGCTGGCCTGGGTTTGCTCACTGCCCCACAACTAAGCAGCCACATGTTGCAAGTTCACCCCTGTGAACGAGAGGGTCCCTGTGCCTTCGGGTCAGGGACAGGTCCCCTGGGAGGGGTACTAGACAGTGCACCGACCAGGGACTGCGTTGTTCTCCTGGGGGACTTCAATGCCCAGTGACACCTGGAGGGGCGTGATTGGGAAGAACTGCCTCCCTGATCTAAACCCGAGCGGTGTTTTGTTATTGGACTTCTGTGCCAGCCAGTTTGTTCTGTCAGGGGAGTCTTCAACTCGCACCTCCGGGAGAGCTTCTCCCTGATCCTGGGGGGACGCTAGGGACATGGACTCCAAGTGGGTCATGTTCTCAACCTCTATTGTCGATGCTGCTGCTCATAGGTGTGGTTATAAGGTCTGCGGTGCTTGTTGCTGCGGCAGCCCCTAAACCCAGTGGCGGACCCCCACTCCTGAAGCAGGTGACAAATACTGACGGGCCAAGCGTGCCACTGCTCGTGCGGTCATGGAGGCAAAAACTGGGGGTTGAGAGAAGTTCGAGGAGGCCATGGAGGGGGACTATCAAACGGCCTCAAAGAGATTCTGACAAATAGTCCGACACCTCAAAAGGCGGAAACAATGCTTCACCCACACTGTTTACAGGTGGTTTTTGTCCCAGTCGTGGAACACTGGACCAGCTCTATACTCTCCATCGGGTCCTCAAGGGATCATGGGAGTTTGCCCAACCAGTCCACATGTGTTTTGTGGATCTGGAGAAGGCATTTGATCATGTCGTGATGTCCTGTGGAGGTGCTCCGAAAGTATGGGGTCCAGGGGCTGTTTGCTAAGGGCTGTCCGGTCCCTGTATGACTGGAGCAGGAGCTGTGTTTGCATTGCCGGCAGTAAGTCAGACCTGTTCCCGGTGCATGTTGGACTCCGCCAGGGCTGCCCTTTGTCACCGGTTCTGTTCATTATATTTATGGACAGAATTTCTAGGCGCAGCCAGGGGCCGGAGGGGGCCTGGTTCGGGAACCACAGGATCTCATTGCTGCTGTTTGCAGATGATGTTGTCCTGATGGCTTCATTGAGCCAGGACCTGCAGCAGGCACTGGGGCGGTTTGCAGCAGAGTGTGAAGCGGCTGGGATGAGAATCAGCTTCTCCAAATCCGAGGCCATGGTTCTCAACCCAAAAAAGGTGGCTTGCCTGCCTCAAGTGGGGGAGTTCAAGTATTTCGGGGTCTTGTTCAGGAGTGAGGGAAGGATGGACTGTGAGATTGACAGAAAGATCGGTGCAGCGTCTACAGTGATGTGGTCGCTGTATCGGTCTGTTGTGGTGAAGAAGGAGCTGAGTCAAAAGTTAAAGCTCTCTCGGGCATCTGCTCAGGATGCCTCTTGGCTGCCTCCCTAGGGAGGTGTTCTGGGCATGTCCCACTGGGAGGAGGCCCTGGGGAAGACTCAGGACTCACTGGAGGGACGATGTCCCTTGGCTGGCCTGGAAATGCCTTGGGGTCCCACCGGAGGAGCTGGATTACCTGTCCGGAGTGAGGGAAATCTGGGAGTTCCTGCTTAGACTGCTGCCCACACAACCCAGAGCTGAATAAGCGGAAGAAACTGGATGGATGGAGGACAATGAAAAGGTATACAGTAAGCAGTTTAATTTATTTACAAATAAGCTACCGTAAATTTCGGATTATAAGCCGCTACTTTTTTTCCACGCTTTGAACCCTGCAGCTTTTACAGCAGTGCGGCTTATATATGGAATTTTACTGGATAACGGACCCTGGGGGGCGCTCTCTAGCTGTAAACGTAAAAGTGAGACAGACGTGGGGAAAGATTCTGCTCTGAAGAATTCACTAGTTTTGATTTTGAACGATCATTTTGCGCATCATGAAATGGATATGATGCAGTTTTTAAGATAAAGAAACAGAAAGGAAACAGAGCAGGGGTCGGCCTTTAACACGCAAAGAGCCATTTGGACCCACTTTCCACATAAAATAAAACACTGGGAGCCGCAAATACTTTTTGACATCTAAAATGAAGATAACACTGTATAATAACAATAATGTAACGGAATAATGTAGGTTTTACTTTCACGGACAAGCCTTCTACACGTGGCAGATAAATATGGCAAAAACAACTTAAGTGCATTAAAAAAATACAACTCACCAAACCGCTGCATCATGCATCGCGCTGATTATGTGATTATGTCTACTCTACTCCGCAGTTTCTTTAAAAAAACAACAACAAAAAAACTCGTAGCGTATCGTTTAATCCCAGGTGCTTATTCCCCATGTGCCAAAGCAGTTTTGAAGGTTTCATTGCCTTATTTGCTTTTCCCGTATGTTACGCAGAGCGGACTGTGCGTGAGTCACCTGTAGCGACAAACCCAGATTTTAAGTAGGCATTGTCTGTTAAATTTATCTTTCTTTTTCTTGGAGGTCGTAGTCTCTTCTTCTGGCTCCTCAGTTGTCCTTTTCCCCTTTGTTAAAAAGATCTCCAAAGACTTTTGTTTTGGCTCATTTTCACTCGCTTGTGGCTCTACTTTTGTGCGTCGTGTCTGATGTGTTATACGTGATACGTCACCGCGGAGACAAGAGCAGATAATATACTTGCTACTACATCAAATAGATTTCTGTGGCGATTTCCAGCAGGATTTTCATGATACATCTACGGACGAGCTTATTAGTGTGTCATTAGGGACGGGCCAAAGTTGCTCCTGACCCCTGTGCGCACAACGTCTGAAAATCAGGGCTCTTTACGCAGGACTGTGAGCTGTGTCTGTGTCAGTTCCCAAGCCACGCAGAGCCGCAGTATAAGGCTGAAAGAGGCGCATGCGGCTCCGGAGCCGCGAGTTGCCGACCCCTGAAATAGAGCCACTGCACGTAAGCTCGACATCAATGAATGCAACTTGGTCAATGTAAAAAGACAACAAAAGTTTTCAGAGGAAATAAAAGCAGATTTTCCGTGTTGGTGCAGCTTTATTTTCTAAACCTGCAGATGTGTTCATCCCGTGTTGTTGTCGTGTTGGTGCCAATTTTCAGGCACAGTTTAAAAAAAAGCGTGTCGGTGCACCGTCTTTCTGTGTAAATATCTCATGTTACAATATGAAAACCTGCGGCTTTTATTCAGGTGCGGCTTATATATGTACAAAATTGATTTTCTCTTCAAATTTAGCTGGTGCGGCTTATATCAAGGTGCGCTCTGTAGTCCGAAATTTACGGTATGTGAAGAACCAATTAAAGATTAAAGAGAAGCGTTACATCTCATTTTTACTCCAACATTCTTTTTTTAATGTAAATTAATGGCAAATGCTAAGCAAAAAATATTATCCAAGCTTTTAATCACTTTATGACTATAATTCCTTTAGTTCACTTTTATTTTCTCCTTATGCGATTAATAACAAAGGCAACGCTGCGGAGCACGTGCTTTTTGATAACTTAATTTTACTCTGCGGTTACCTGAGTGAAGGAGGGTGATTATGGCACTATACGTGGACTCTTGTGGCTGCATCTTTAAGCATTTACCTGGGAATGTCGCTTTTACCAGGACCAAGGAGGAGCTTTTTGGTAGAGTTTGGCTCATATTATATGTTCGGTTTCAAATCTACGCACGGACGCTGCAGACTGTGATTGAATGCGGATATTATTAAGGACAACACTTTGGCTGTGAGACACTGTTTCTTCTCTTACCGGTAAGAAAATGCACTGCGCTTAGCACACGTTAAAACCCAATGGCTAAAACGCGAGTTGTGCTATTTGTTTGCGCAGTTGTGACTTGTGTTGTGACCTGTGCTGCTGTTCATTCAGTTGGCAGCATTTGATGTTTTATCTCAGAACACCCTGGTCAGCCACTAAGTGTCCAGCATCTTATGAGTTCAGGTATTACACCTATCAAGCATATACTCAGCATTTCCCTCTGGTATTGTGTCCTAAATTTCTAAACCAAAACTTCTAATTTACCTGATACTGAGCACGGTCAAAGTTTTCTAACAGCCTGCCTCCTCTTTCCTTTTCAGGATCCCCACAACATTAAGCTATAAATATTCACTCTTCAAAGTCTACAACATTATATTCGGCAAACACTGAAGCTTAGTAACTTACTCTGTGCTTTGGCAGACAGAAATATGACCTAACATCCACTTGCCTTTTCGGCATGTTTGGACTTTACTTTGAACATGTGACATGTTTTACATAAAGTAACGGAGCAGAATAAAAAAACTTACTGGTTCAGTAAGAAAGGGAGAGGGGGACATTAGTCAGCAAAGGGAGGGCCTGGACACCCCGTGATTTCCAACTATACTCCTTTGACTTCATTTTGTGGTTTGCTCCCCAACACTCTCTTAACAAACTTGTGTGTCCTTCACAGCATTTATACTGAGACAAGATTACACACAGGTCACAGTCATGAGGTCAACACTCAGTCTTTCCAAAATCATCAGGCAACTTATAAAAGCAATTGGTTGCATTCAAGAAAAAGGAGGCTGAACACTTCTGCACACGGCACTTAAGAAATTTGTGAACAACAAATTTAAAGTGATCATTGAGAAATAAGGATATAATATACGAAGGTTTAAACTTTGAGTGTTTAAACAAGAGAGAAATGTGAGAAAATGTTGCCTGTCTGAGAAAAGTGTATTAAGTGCATGGTGAGGGGTTTTACAGCTGCAAAACACATGTAATAATTGTAAAAAATAAAGCTGACTACTTTGCGGATTTTGCCTACTGCGGGTTATTTTTAGAACATAACCCCCGCGATAAATGAGGGACCACTGTAATAAAAATGCTGCCCCCTAGAGCCCAGACCTTGTAAAGTCTGTAGTAGTGAACGGTGACGTCGTCCAGCTGAGCGCATTCTTTGATGTATTTGAGGTGAGCCTCCGACGCCGTCAGAGCAAACTGGTCTTTGTGCATCAGGGGGATGTGTCTCAGGATGTAGTCCCGCCCACGTTTATCGATGACCTGAACAGAGCAGAGAGAGGGAGAGACAGAGCAGAAAGGGAAAAGACATTATCATTATATATATAAAAATATAATATAAAAAAAAAAAAAATATATATATATATATATATATATATATATATATATATATATATATATATATATATAGTTACCAGGGATTCACAAAGCCTCAGTCACAATTTCACAACACAGAATGAGACCACATTTTGCAGGCATGACATCACCTGTATTTACACAGCTGACACAGTTTAGCTGCAAGTTAGCATTAGCATTAGCATTAGCAGGTGTGGAATCAAAGCTCAAGGCTGGAGGGCAAACTGAAGTCAGCCTGAAAATACTGAGCCCAAATCCAGCAGCAGCGAAGAGGAAAACCAGGTTCATATGTCAGGATTTACACCGAGAATGTAAGCTGAGTGAGGGAAGGATGAAAAAAGAGAGAGGAGGAGAAAGAGGGGTGAGGAGGACAAAGGAGAGGGGTTAAAAAGCAAGAGATAGAGGAAGTGAAAGGGACAGAGGAAGAGTCAGAGGGAGGGTGGGAGAGGGGGAGCGAGAGAGTATGTAAAAGAGGGGAAGAGTGGGAGGCGCTGAGGGAGGAGGGTAAGAGAGAGAAGGGATGAAGGTCAGAGATAGAAAGAGGAAGAGAGAGAACACAGAGACTGACAAATTAGGAGAAAGGAGAGAGAAGAAGAGCGGAAAAGAGAAAGAGGTGTGTAAGAAGGGAGAGAGACAGAGGGAGTAAGAGAGAGTGTGTAAGGGGAGAGAAAGAATGAGAGAGAGAGAGATGTATGGACAAGAGAAGGAGAAAGAGGTGTATAAGTACAGAGACAGTGTGAGAGGGAGAGAAAGAATGAGAGAGAGAGAGATGGAGAAGAAAGAGACGAGACAGCGAAGGGGGGTGACAGAGAGTGAGGTGGGAGAGAGAAAGGAGAGATAGAGATAAAAAGGGGAAGAAAGAGAGAGGAGGGAGAAAGGAGAGATAGAGCTGATCTTCAAACAGTTTCCTGAGCTCCTGTTCGAGTGGCTGCATGAGGCTAATCACAGGAAGTGCAGAGTGAAGCATGGGTGTGCCTGTACCCAGGGATTAGATGTGTCTTTATCGTGCCTTAAGAGAAGTGTGATGCTGTGTAGTAAAGGGATAAACTCATTGGAAGGAATAAGACATAACATAATTTGAGCAATCTTCAGGAGTAAGGGTGGGCCAAAGGGACAAAAATTTATATCTCGGTATTTTTTGGGACTGAAATGTGAACATTAAAAGCAGGCACAATAGGTCAAATCCTCCAACTGAGCTGACCAAGACCAGCTCAATATCCGGAGATGGTCCCACTGCTTCAGACAGGTTCTGGCAGTAAAGTATGGGGCAAATGCAAATGACAAATTTCCCTAAACGAGGACAATAAAGTGTAACCTAAAGGCTTTTACCCATGAGCAAAAGCCGACTGTATAAAGAAGTGGACTGTGAGTGTGACGTCACCCACAGCATTCAGCTCCCAATGAAGCTCATCAAGACTAGCCATTATAGGGGAGAATTTGGAGCAGAGTTCCATATTTGGAATTCCGACTGTGAGTATAATAGCAACCAAAGAGCCAATCTAGAGTGAGACTGTTGAAGGTAACGCCCCTTGGTTTAGCAGGGAGCAGGTGCTCAGCAACACTGTCAATCAAACATGTTGCTAACACTAGCAGGAGCGACCTCGGGGATGAAAGTGTCTGATTTGTCTGTTATTAATGTTCATATCTTGATTTACAGACATAACAGTGAAATAAAAACCCCAGGATCATGTAGAGCGGGTTAATACAAACAGCGAGAGGGGCCACAGTTTTCCAGTGTAAAGTGAATTAGAGCCAGAAGGAGGAGGAGAAGAGGAGAGGAGGAAATCATTTTTAACCCTAAAATTATGATGGTGGGTCTATTGCGATCGCTGCTGCCGTTACGACAGTTTCAGCCTGACCAGCCATGTGTCATGTGCCACTCGAAGAGACAAAAATACAACGCCCCAGTTTTATGATCCCCAAGTCTCCGCTGGAGTGAGGACCAAAGGAGGTTGCAGACAGTCTGACAAACTCACTGTGGCTGGAACCACTAAAAATAAACATGTTTAAATACAGAATACAGTATTTAGCCCAGTTCTTCACATATGTACATATACACAAAGAAAAGAGATCACAGACAACTAGTAATATTTAACATGGACAGAAAGGTGAAGAGGAGAGAGGAGAAGAGTAGGAAAGGAAGAGAGGAGAGAGAAGGAGAGGAGGGGAGGAGGAGAGGAGGAAAGGGAGAGGAGAGGGGAGGGGAGAAGAGGAGAAGAGAGGAGAGGAGAGAGAGGGAAAGAAAGAGGGAGAGGAGGAGAGGAGGAGGAGGAAAGGGAGAGGAGGAGAGAAGGAGAGGGGAGAGGAGGAGAGGGGGAAAGAAGGAGAGGGGAGAGGAGGAGATGCAGAGGAGAGGAGGAGAGAAGAAGAGGAAGAGAGAAGGAGAGGGGAGAGGAGAAGAGGCAGAGAAGAGGGGAGAGGAGGAGTAGAGGAGAGAAGGAGAGGAATAGAAAAGGAGAGGAGTAGATGTAGAGGAGGAGAGGAGAGAGGAGAAGAGTAGGAAAGGAGGAGAGGGGAGAAGAGGAGAGAAGGAGAGGAGGTAAGGAAGAGAGGAGAGAAAAGGAGAGGGGGGGAGGAAGAGGAGAGAGGAATAGAGAAGGAGAGGGGAGAGGAGGAGATGTAGAGAAGAGGGGAGAGGAGGGGAGGAGGAGACCTAAAGAAGAGGGGAGAGGAGGAGGAGAGAGGTGAGGGAGAGGAGAGAAGAGGGGAGGAGGAGAAAGAGGAGGAGAGGGGAAAGGTGGAGAGAAAAGGAGGAGGGGAGGAGGAGAGGTAGAGGAGGGGGAGAGGAAAAGGAGGAGGAGAGATAGAGGAGGAGAACAGGAAAGGAAGAGAAGGCAGAGGAGATTAGAAGAAGAGGAGGAGAGGTAGAGGAGGAGAAGGGAAGAGGTGGAGGAGAGGGGAGGGGAGGAGAGATAGAGGAGAGGGGAGAGGAGAGGAGGAGGAGAGGGGAAATGAGGAGAGAGAATATAGGAGGAGGAGAGATAGAGGAGGAGAACAGGAAAGGAAGAGAAGGCAGAGAAGAGGTAGAGGAGGAGAAGAGGGAGTGGAGAAGGAGGAGGACAGGAGGAGAAGCGGGAGAGGTGGAGAAGGGAGAGGAGGAGAGGGGGAGAGGGGGAGAGGAGGCAAGCAGGCAAGCAGGAGAGGAGGAGTAGGAGGAGGAGAGGGAGAGAGGAGGCAAGCAGGCGAGCGGGAGAGGAGGAGTAGGAGGAGGAGAGGAGGAGTAGGAGGAGGAGAGGAGGAGTAGGAGGCTTGGAGCTGGTACTCACCCAGGGAGGAAAGTAGGCCTCGGGCTCAAAGTACTTCCCAAAGTGCTTGTTGCGTTTGAAGTTTCCAAGGTCAGCCTGGAGAGCGAAGGCGGCTAACAGGAAATACGCCTCCTCCCTCTGGATACACTGGGACAACAGCACCTGCTTCCTCAGGTGCCAGTAGTAATAGTACCGGGCCACACGGTCACTACAGCAACACAGACGCCTTTCATGAATATTAATAATAATTCACAATAAAAGAAACACCAGATTTTTTTTTTTATTTTAAAACGTAAAAATCAGAAATAGTTCATTTTAAACGGTTTGCAGAGGTCCAAAGATACGCCTCACTGGCCTTATGCATTCAGAGCATCCTAATTACTCACCACGATGAGTTTATAAATTTATAAATTTCACAAATTTCAGAGGCAGTAATGCTAACCACAACTAACATGCTAAGTGTGCACTTCCTGAATCTCGAACTGGAAAATGCTTTATAATTAGATGCAGACAGTACACATGGACTTGGGACTGGGGCAAGACACATTTCGCTCCAATACATGGGAAAAAAAAATCTGTCACATTTGGGGTTTTTTTCCCAGTGCAGATTTACTGTAAAAGCAGCGCCTGAAGTGAAAATGAGGCCGATGTGCTCTGTCTGTAACCAAGTATAAAGTATTTTTATCATAAGTGACACTGGGGTGAGCATACATAGCATAGACTACTGTTTTTCACATTTTAAGACAGGAAAAAATATATAAATAATTAGCACAAGTATAAAAACAAACCTGATGAGTCTGCCGTTCTCGACATAATACTGAGCTCTGAAATGGATGATCATCGGAGGCCCAAACTGGTCAATGCCCTGAAACAAAATAGACCATGACACGACGCCATTTAGGCTCAAACTGAATTTAAAGGATAATGCCTCAGCTTCAGTTCAGTTTCTGTGCATTTAAGTTAAAGACTGCACCTACTAAACCTCTATAACAACACTATTCCAGGTCTAATCTAGGACTAAACCAAGTCTATAACAGGACTATTCCAGGTTTTATTTAGGACTAAACCAGGTCTATAACAGGTCTATAACAGGACAATTCCAGGTCTAATTTGAGACTAAACCAGGTCTATAACAGGACTATTTCAGGTCTAATCTAGGCCTAAACAAGGTCTATAAAAGGACCATTCCAGGTTTTGTTTAGGGATTATTACAGGACTATTCGAGGTCTATTACAGCACTATTCCAGGACTAATCTTGGTTTACACCACGTCTATAAAAGGATTATTCCAAGTCTAATCTAGGACAAAACCACGTCTATAACAGGACTATTCCAGGACTAATCTAAGACTAAACCAGGTCTATAACAGGACTATTCCGGGACTAATCTAGCACTAAACCAGGTCTATAATAGGACTATTCCAGGTTTTGTTTAGGACTAAACCAGGTCTATAATAAGACTATTCCATGTCTAATATAGGACTAAACCAGGTCTATAACAGGACTATTCCAGGTCTAATCTAGGACTAAACCAGGTCTATAACAGGACTATTCCAGGTCTAATCTAGGGACTAAACCAGGTGTAAAAGTGGACTACATCTGTCCAAGTAGCACCTGAAGGAGCTCATGTACCACAGTTTGAGAAACACTGGTCTAAAAATTCAAACATATAGATTGGTAACGCTATGCTGCTCTTTGCACAACTCACTCAAATTTTATAATTATGATGTTGTAAGGTTTGTGTGTTTGTCTTCTGTGTGTTTTGAATTATCTGTATGTATGTACCTCCTCGAGTCTAAAACAAACTCGATTTTTGTCAGTGAAAAGGATTGGCTCCGGTCTCACCTTGCTGGCCTCCCTCTTCCACTCTTTGGGGCAGTACTTTGAGAGCTTCTGGTCCAGCTCCATGTAAACATGTTCATTATCTGTGGAAGAGAGGAAACCATAAAGTTAAATGTTTTTTCATTGTCATTGGACTGTAGCAAAATAGAATCATTGTTATTATTCATATATATTTTTAAACAGTGGGCTAAAATAAAGCTATGTAAGGTTTCAGAGGTCAGAGGTCATGTGGGCACCATTTTTAAAATCAAGATGTTTCAGTTCCTATCCAGAAGACATTTTACATTTGTTGGTACTGGTTTGAGGCAGTCTACGTCCCAATAAAACGATGCATCTCAGGTCCAGGAGTTTAAAATATCATGAGGTAAATGCCAGAAATGTTCCACAATATGGCATTATACATACTTATCTCGCATTTATTTAATGGCGTGTGTTTTATTGCTCAAAAACATGCATTTGGTTCTGGCTCTCACAGATCTGACCTGTAACCTGGCCTGTTGGCATCACCTTCTTGTCTTCATGGCGATTGACATGTTTAATGCCATACTGTGGAACATTCTAGTTTGAAACTTTATGTACTCACGCCTTTAAATCGACAATAGTTTATATTTTCGGATTTGAGTTCAGACTTTTCTAATTTCAAGCAAAGCACTAACATCTACATAGAGACAAACACCGGAAAAGTTACATTGTGAACCTTTAAGTGCTTGAGTTTTATAGTAATTTCCATTATTTTTGCATTTGTAATTCTTTGTGAGTTTGTATTGGTTTTAGACCAGATTTCTTATCAGATTTGAAAAAGAACAAGTGCAGAGACTGGAATAATAACCTGGGGCTGTTTGGACCACACTCTGCTGCTGTTTAAGTTTCCACAGTGAAAACCCAAATTAAACCTCTTCTATGGAACAAACCAACAAGTCCAGCTTATGGAGTCAGCTACTTTTCCAGAACGGATCATTCCCGTTTTGTTTGGGAACTCATCAAGACAATGGAAGAATTGCTGTTAGCTTTTCAAATCCCTTTCTCTGGTGCCTACTGGTGTTTACAGTGCTTTAGTTTGGTGCTCGGGGTGTGGGCAGAGGTGCTGGGAGGGTGGAGGAGGGTGGGGGCAGAGGTGCTAGAAGGGTGGAGGAGGGTGGGGGCAGAGGTGCTAGAAGGGTGGAGGAGGGTGGGGGCAGAGGTGCTGGGAGGGTGGAGGAGGGTGGGGGCAGAGGTGCTGGGAGGGTGGAGGAGGGTGGGGGCAGAGGTGCTGGGAGGGTGGAGGAGGGTGAGGGCAGAGGTGCTGGGAGCGTGGAGGAGGGTGGGGCAGAGGTGCTGGGAGGGTGGAGGAGGGTGAGGGCAGAGGTGCTGGGAGCGTGGAGGAGGGTGGGGCAGAGGTGCTGGGAGGGTGGAGGAGGGTGAGGGCAGAGGTGCTGGGAGCGTGGAGGAGGGTGAGGGCAGAGGTGCTGGGAGCGTGGAGGAGGGTGGGGGCAGAGGTGCTGGGAGCGTGGAGGAGGGTGGGGGCAGAGGTGCTGGGAGCGTGGAGGAGGGTGGGGGCAGAGGTGCTGGGAGGCTGGAGGAGGGTGGGGGCAGAGGTGCTGGGAGGGTGGAGGAGGGTGGGGGCAGAGGTGCTGGGAGGGTGGAGGAGGGTGAGGGCAGAGGTGCTGGGAGCGTGGAGGAGGGTGGGGCAGAGGTGCTGGGAGGCTGGAGGAGGGTGGAGGCAAAAGAAATAACAACTTTTACTCGAGTAACAGTACTGGTACTTCAATACAAATATTACAAATTACTACAACTAAATGCAGCTTAAAAAAGTACACAAAAATATACAATTAAAAAAATTACTCAAGTAAATGTAACTAAGTATATGTGTCTCAGTACAACGACACTCTGATTGGATGACAGTGTGGTAGTGGGTTAGGGCAGTCAGTACTTGGGTCGGGCGGTGCTTGGGTGGGGTGGGCAGTGCTGGAGGGGCGGAGTTTGGTGGGTGGAGCTTGGGTAATACAGTGTGGTAGTTGGTGGGGCCACTGGATGCTTGGGGGGTGGGCAGTGCCTGGGAGGGTGGGCGGAGCTGGGGGACAGTGTGGCAGTGGGTGGCCCTTGTTTGTCTTGGGGATTTCACACTGTTTACTCCAGGAATGTGACAGTTCAGCCGCAGTGTCTGCCAGACTGACCACAGCCACTGACCCTCTCTCTCCTCTACTCCCCTCTGTATTTTTCTCTCTTTTTCTTGCTCTCTCCATCTCTCTGTCCCTTCCTCATTCTCCCCGTCTCTCTTTCTGTCTTAAAACAGAGGTCCGCAGCTGTCTGTGGGCGTCCTCTTTCACAATGGGACAACTGTGGTGTCTCTCAGCACAATTAGGCACTAATTACTACTAAAAATTACCACAAAATGTACGCACAAATCCAACCACCACAATATCAAGGACGCAAAGCCACCAAAATCCAAACACACCAGAGCGAGGATAAAAACACAGACAAAATCACACCAGAGTGAGGATAAAAACACAGACAAAATCACACCAGAGCGAGGATAAAAACATAGACAAAATCACACACAGCAGAGCGAGGATAAAAACACAGACAAAATCACACACACCAGAGCGAGGATAAAAACATAGACAAAATCACACACACCAGAGCGAGGATAAAAACACAGACAAAATCACACACAGCAGAGCGAGGATAAAAACACAGACAAAATCACACACACCAGAGCGAGGATAAAAACAAAATCACACACACCAGAGCGAGGATAAAAACACAGACAAAATCACACACACCAGAGCAAAGATAAAAACAAAATCACACACACCAGAGCGAGGATAAAAACACAGACAAAATCACACACACCAGAGCGAGGATAAAAACAAAATCACACACACCAGAGTGAGGATAAAAACAAAATCACACACACCAGAGCGAGGATAAAAACAAAATCACACACACCAGAGCGAGGATAAAAACAAAATCACACACACCAGAGCGAGGATAAAAACAAAATCACACACACCAGAGTGAGGATAAAAACAAAATCACACACACCAGAGCGAGGATAAAAACAAAATCACACACACCAGAGCGAGGATAAAAACACAGACAAAATCACACCAGAGCGAGGATAAAAACATAGACAAAATCACACACAGCAGAGCGAGGATAAAAACACAGACAAAATCACACACACCAGAGCGAGGATAAAAACATAGACAAAATCACACACACCAGAGCGAGGATAAAAACACAGACAAAATCACACACAGCAGAGCGAGGATAAAAACACAGACAAAATCACACACACCAGAGCGAGGATAAAAACAAAATCACACACACCAGAGCGAGGATAAAAACACAGACAAAATCACACACACCAGAGCAAAGATAAAAACAAAATCACACACACCAGAGCGAGGATAAAAACACAGACAAAATCACACACACCAGAGCGAGGATAAAAACAAAATCACACACACCAGAGTGAGGATAAAAACAAAATCACACACACCAGAGCGAGGATAAAAACAAAATCACACACACCAGAGCGAGGATAAAAACAAAATCACACACACCAGAGCGAGGATAAAAACAAAATCACACACACCAGAGTGAGGATAAAAACAAAATCACACACACCAGAGCGAGGATAAAAACAAAATCACACACACCAGAGCGAGGATAAAAACACAGACAAAATCACACCAGAGCGAGGATAAAAACAAAATCACACACACCAGAGCGAGGATAAAAACACAGACAAAATCACACACACCAGAGCGAGGATAAAAACAAAATCACACACACCAGAGTGAGGATAAAAACAAAATCACACACACCAGAGCGAGGATAAAAACACAGACAAAATCACACACACCAGAGCGAGGATAAAAACAAAATCACACACACCAGAGTGAGGATAAAAACAAAATCCAAACACACCAGAGCGAGGATAAAAACACAGACAAAATCACACCAGAGTGAGGATAAAAACAAAATCACACACACCAGAGCGAGGATAAAAACACAGACAAAATCACACCAGAGCGAGGATAAAAACATAGACAAAATCACACACACCAGAGCGAGGATAAAAACACAGACAAAATCACACACAGCAGAGCGAGGATAAAAACACAGACAAAATCACACACACCAGAGCGAGGATAAAAACAAAATCACACACACCAGAGCGAGGATAAAAACACAGACAAAATCACACACACCAGAGCAAAGATAAAAACAAAATCACACACACCAGAGCGAGGATAAAAACACAGACAAAATCACACACACCAGAGCGAGGATAAAAACAAAATCACACACACCAGAGTGAGGATAAAAACAAAATCACACACACCAGAGCGAGGATAAAAACAAAATCACACACACCAGAGCGAGGATAAAAACAAAATCACACACACCAGAGTGAGGATAAAAACAAAATCACACACACCAGAGCGAGGATAAAAACAAAATCACACACACCAGAGTGAGGATAAAAACACAGACAAAATCACACCAGAGCGAGGATAAAAACAAAATCACACACACCAGAGCGAGGATAAAAACACAGACAAAATCACACACACCAGAGCAAAGATAAAAACAAAATCACACACACCAGAGCGAGGATAAAAACACAGACAAAATCACACACACCAGAGCGAGGATAAAAACAAAATCACACACACCAGAGTGAGGATAAAAACAAAATCACACACACCAGAGCGAGGATAAAAACACAGACAAAATCACACACACCAGAGCGAGGATAAAAACAAAATCACACACACCAGAGTGAGGATAAAAACAAAATCACACACACCAGAGCGAGGATAAAAACAAAATCACACACACCAGAGCGAGGATAAAAACAAAATCACACACACCAGAGCGAGGATAAAAACACAGACAAAATCACACACACCAGAGCGAGGATAAAAACACAGACAAAATCACACACACCAGTGCGAGGATAAAAACACAGACAAAATCACACACACCAGAGCGAGGATAAAAACACAGACAAAATCACACACACCAGAGCGAGGATAAAAACACAGACAAAATCACACACACCAGAGCGAGGATAAAAACAAAATCACACACACCAGAGCGAGGATAAAAACAAAATCACACACACCAGAGCGAGGATAAAAACACAGACAAAATCACACACACCAGAGCGAGGATAAAAACACAGACAAAATCACACACAGCAGAGCGAGGATAAAAACACAGACAAAATCACACACACCAGAGCGAGGATAAAAACAAAATCACACACACCAGAGCGAGGATAAAAACACAAATCACAAGCACCAGAGCAAAGATAAAAACACAGACAAAATCACACACAGCAGAGCGAGGATAAAAACACAGACAAAATCACACACACCAGAGCGAGGATAAAAACAAAATCACACACACCAGAGCGAGGATAAAAACACAGACAAAATCACACACACCAGAGCGAGGATAAAAACAAAATCACACACACCAGAGCGAGGATAAAAACACAAATCACAAGCACCAGAGCAAAGATAAAAACACAGACAAAATCACACACACCAGAGCGAGGATAAAAACAAAATCACACACACCAGAGCGAGGATAAAAACACAGTGAGGCCTGGAAAAAAACTCATCCTCGGAGCCTATGGGTTAACGTTGTTGTGGTGTGAGCGCTGGTTTAGTGTTAGCACTGCACTCGCCATAGTTATTTTACCAAGTTAAGTGCGGGGCGACAGTGGCTCAGTGGTTAGAACAGTAGTGTGTGTGTGTATGTGTGTGTGGGGGTGTGTAGGGGTGTGTGTGTATGTGTGTGCTTCTGTCAGTCTTTCCAAGGGCAGCTCTGGCTACAATAGTACTTTACCATCACAAAGTATGGAATAAATAATGACTAGAGCAGGGGTCACCAACCTTTTTTAACCTGAGAGCTAATTTATGGCACTGAGTCATACGAAGGGCTACCAGTTTGAGACGCTCTTCTGAAATAACACATTTTCTCAGTTTGCCTTTAGTTATATATTATTAATAATGATAAATGATAATCGTCTATGTGAAGACACTGATCATGTTGCAAGACACTGATCACATTAATGAGTTCTCAAAATAATTATCAACAATGAGCAAGGAGAGAAACAGATATCAGTATTCAGCACTTTAACTTTACTGATCTTAGTAATTGTTAAATTTCCAGATGACACTTACATCACTACATTTCATAGGAAAAGTGTCCCATTTTCACTATCCATTGACAAACCTTTTTAACAAAACATAAATAATATGCATGCACCATGTTTCATAAAGTTATCAATTATGTAATGTTAAAGAAAAATAAGCTTACATATTCTTAAATAAATCTCGGTTGTGTGACTTTTTCACCGGTGTCGTGAAAAAAGCCTGTTGTTTACCCAAAGCTGCGTTTAGCTCTGGGCTTGTTCTGCCCATAGTGCGCGTCCCCGTGGGGAGTGCGCGTCCCCGTGGGTAGTTAGTGTGGAGTTTTGTGAGACGTAGTGACGTGTCCCTCCACATTGTGTCTTTGCCGCCACCACAGTCGCTCCGCAGATGAGATACGTGCAGGTTTCTTTTACTGTCTTAAATCGTTGTGAAAGTGATCTCTTTATTTTCTACCATGTTTTGGAGAAAGAAACTGCATTCAGCGCATCCTCACAGCGCAGAGCGGAGCACTGGTTTTGTCACGCGCACAATACTGACATTTGAAGTGAGTAGGTCAAAGTTCACCTTAACTTATCTAAACTTCACGTATAATGAACATATGTTTAAGATATTGTCATTTTTAAATCTATATAAACGCAAGGGTGATTAAAAAAATAGCAACAGAATAAAATTAAATTTTAGATGCAGCTCATTAGTGAGTTGTGCTGTTTTTAGAACTGATCTGAGGGGCGACTCATGTGGGGCATTTTTTTTCATTTTTGTCACTGTGGCATCTGGAATTTCCAGCAGTCTCCCATCCGAGCACTGACCAGGCCAGGCCTTGCATAGCTTCTAAGATCTGATGAAATCAGGCTTTGACAAAAAGATTTGGCCACAAACTTGGTCACCAGGTTATTAAGTGTATATTCTTGCATTTACATTCAAGAGCAGGCTGAATTATGAAGAAATCCCATGTAATTCAGAACATGTTCAGAACTTATTTCTTTTACACAGAATGGACATGAGATATTTACATAATTTCCACATTTGTATTTGCCATTTGTGACATTAACGATTCATATCTTCACAATAAACTTAACACTCTTCAGCTACTGTCAAAGCCTCCCACAGAAATTCTTTGTTTTATTTGGCAAGTAAATCTCTAAACACAAAGCTGCTTGTGGCTGTGTGCCTCTCACATCGGGTCTGTGACTCCGAGCACATATAAAACACATGGAAAAGAAAGAAAGGGAGTAAAGAAGGTAGTAAAAACCAGTGTGGACGCGCTGGGCAATGGGGACAGTGAGCAGAGGCCCCTGTGAGCAACCATGACACATAGGTGAGAAGTGCTACGTTCAAGGACGACTCTGCTGTACGAGATTATACCACTGTGAAGAGTAAATGGGAAATTTGAAGAGATTCCAAAAGCTTTTAAGTTTAAGGTTTTTAAGTTTGCAATAATCAATGCGAATATTTGGAAGATTACAAGTACATATATTTTGAGATTAAAGGTACAGTATCAAAGTCTGTAAGTGTTTCAGTTCAATAAACAACCAAATAAATATACACTTTTATTTTATTTTGCCCCAAAAGTCGCATACTGTGGCTTTAACGTGCACTATGTAACTTTCTGGTAGAATAATCCACCACCTGCTTGTTTCCATGGAGATGTTATTGCTTTGTCTGGAAAGTTGTGAAGCCATCATGATACAAGTCAGATCTGTGGAGAGGCGACCTTGCTTACATTAACAATGCCTGGGAGTTTAATGCCATACTGTAGAACATTCCAGGTAAGGCAATAACATCTCCATGGAGACAATCAGGTTCTCTTAATTAGTTTAAAATGTGGGGTGTGAACAAAATTTTGATTTTAAAGTAAAAAAGTTAAAATATTTCCAAAATTGTTCAGCTCTAATTTCCAGGCAGTCCCTCAGTGTTTGCAGGTTAAAATAATCAGACGTTCTTAGGACACATATTATTGAAAAGTGGTGTCACGAATATCATGGCCAAAATAACAGTGATTAACGATTATATTACGATAATGATAGTTTTTATATTATGTACCCATTTGGGCACCTCCTTCGTCCTTTGGGTTGTATTATTTTGTATAGAGTATGGAGTATGATGCATTTACAAAGCACATTTAAAAACAACCACCGCTGCTAAAAGTGCTGTACAGTATGAAGTGCAATGTAATAAAACAAAACACACAAAAATACAATAGAACACAACAAATACAATACAATACATGTGTCCTGCTCAGCACGTGCTAAAAGCCAGTGCAAACAGATGAGTTTTCAACAAAGATTTAAAAATATTTAAAGATCAGAGTCTAGGGACAGCTACAGCAAAAGCTCGAGTTTTGACTTGTTGGTCACATGACCCCAGTCTGCTGTACCTCTCCATCTCAAAGGCACTAACCACTCCTTTTAAGAGAATGAGGTTCAGATCTGAGCCAGAGAAAAGAAATGGTTTGAGAGGAGAGTTAAAGAAGAATTTTTTGTTGGAAAAACAATCCTTCTTTGAAGAGGAATGGGGGCCTCACACCATTTATCTCCGATTTATAACTCCATTCTCAAATCCAAAGCAAACAAAAGAAACAAAGAGAACAATATAGGGAGCCACGATGCCAATAGGTGCGAAAGCACCCATTAAGAGATGAATGAATATGTTAAGTATGACTCAGCCACAGTGCACACTTAGTGTAGCTCAGGGGTGGGAAAACTTCTTGACACACGGGTCACAATGTGTTCTAAAATTTGACAGAGGGGCCAGGCCAGGATATAGAGCTGTATATATTACATTAGAGACTTGGCATGCAACATGTAGCAAAACATGAATATGCAAGGGTCATTGTACAAATTGTTTTCCAAATGCATTAATTAATTAACTGATAATTAATTAATTAAATTTCAGTTATATGAACACAGCAGAAAAACTTTGAACAAGGTTTACCCTTACCTATTTTAATATAATTTGGTCACCTTCGGCAGGCCAGATTGATAAGCCCAAAGGGCCGTGTGGCCCTCGGGCCATAGTTTGCCCATGTCTGATGTAGCTCAATAGAGCTAGCCTACAAACAAAAATTGTAAACAAAAGCTGTTTACAGTTTCAGTGTGGTTAGCTCCTCCCTTCAGACAGATATAAGGCAGTGTCCAGCAGCAATCTGACCAGAACTGAAGAGCAGCGTCTTCACTCTCGTCCAGTTGACAGATTTTACTTTTGGCTTTTATAATAGAACAAACCAACACCACTTTATATCAGATTTCCATCCATCCATTTTCTTCCGCTTATCCGGGGCTAGGTCGAGAGGGCAGCAGTCTGAGCTGGGACTCCCAGACTTCCCTTACCCCAGACACATCCTCCAGCTCCTCTGGTGGGACCTCCAAGGCGTTCCCAGGCCAGCCGAGAGGCATAATCCCTCAAGCGTGTCCCCGAGTGTTTCCCGGGGCCTCCTCCCGGGGGACATGCCTGGAACACCCTAGGGCAGCGTCCCTAGGGAGGTGTCCAGGAGGCATCCTGAGCAGATGCCCGAGCCACCTCAGCTGGCTCTTCTCGACGTGTAGGAGCAGCGGCTTTCCACCGAACTCCTCCCCCATGTGACTGAGCTCCTCACCCAATCTCTAAGGGAGTGCCCAGCCACCCTACAGAGGAAACCCGTTTTGGCCACTTGTATCCACGATCTTGCCCTTTCGGACATTACCCAAAGTTCATGACCATAGGTGAGGGTAGGAACGTAGATTGACCAGTAAATCGAGAGCTTTGCCTTGCTCAGCTCATCACTGCAGACGCTGTACCAATCCACCTGTCAATCTCACGCTCCATCCTTCCCTCACTCGTGAATAAGACTGAGACACTTGAACTCCTCCACTTGAGGCAAGGACTCTCCACCCACTTGGAGAGGGCAAGCCACCTTTTTCCGGTTGAGAACCATGGCCTTGGATTTGGAGGAGCTGATTCTCATCCCAGCTGCTTTATACTCGGCTACAAACCGCCCCAGTGCCTGCTGCAGGTCCTGGCTCGATGAAGCCATCAGGACAACATCATCTGCAAACAGCAAAGATGAAATCCTGTGGTTCCCGAACCAGACCCCCTCTGGCCCCTGGCTGCGCCTAGAAATTCTGTCCATAAATATAATGAACACAACCAGTGACAAAGGGCAGCCCTGGCGGAGTCCAACATGCACCGGGAACAGGTCTGACTTACTGCCAGCAATGCGAACACAGCTCCTGCTCCGGTCATACAGGGACCGGACAGCCCTTAGCAAAGAGCCCCAGACCCCATACTCCCAGAGCACCCCCAAAGGACACCATGAGGGACACGGTCGAATGCCTTCTCCAGATTCACAAAACACATGTGAACTGGTTGGGCAAACTCCCAGATCCCTCGAGGACTTGGTGGAGAGTATAGAGCTAGTTCAGTGTTCTGCGAGCAGGATGAAAACTGCACTGCTCCTCCTGAAGTGTAATTCCCTTGTGGTTGGAACACACCCTCCGGTCCTGCTTCTTATACAGAGGGACCACCACCTCGGTCTGCCAGTTCAGTGGTACTGTCCTCGACTGCCATACAATGTTGCAGAGATGTGTCAGCCAAGACAGCCCCACAATATCCAGAGGCTTGAGGTACTCGAGACGGATCTCATTTACCCCCAGAGCCTTGCCACCATCTCAGTGACTTCAGCCAGGGTGATGAATGAGTCCTCCTCTGGGTCCCCAGTCTCTGCTTGCTCCTCGGAAGGCGTGATAGCAGGATTGAGAAGATATTCAAAGTATTCCTTCCACAGTCCGACAACATCCCCAGTCGAGGTCAGCAGCTCTCCATCCGCACTGTAAACAGTGTTGGTGAAGCACTGCTTCCCCCTCCTGAGGCATCGGTCGGTTTGCCAGAATTTCTTTGAGGCCATCCCACAGTCCTCTTCCATCGCCTCCCCAAAATCCTCCCAACCCCGAGTTTTTTTCCTCGGCGAGCTGTAGCACGCTTGGCCCGCTGGTACTCATCAGCTGCCTCAGGAGTCCCACAACCCAACAGGGCTCAATAGGCTTCCTTCTTCAGCCTGACGGCATCCCTTACTTCCGGTGTCCACCACGGGTTTGGGGGTTGCCACGGTGACAAGCACTGCAGAAATTACGACCACAGCTACAAGCAGCCGCATCAACCATATTCATTCCCCTAGATTGCTCCTGCTAGCGTTAGCAACAGCTTTAATTGACAGCGTTGCTAAGTGCCCGCACTCTGCTAAACCAGCGATGCGGATGGGAAGGGACGTTGCCTTCAACAGCCTCGCTCTGGATTGGCTCTTTAGTTACTATGATACTCGCGCTCGGAATTCCAAATATGAAACTCAGATCCAAATTACTATAACTGCTAACCTCGATGAGTTTCATTTGACTGGAGCCAAACACTGTGGGTCATGTCACACTCACTTAGTCCACTTCCTTATACCGTCTATGCTCTGGATCAGAGATTGTTTGTGTAAAGTTACGACTCAGTCTGGATGAGATGTTTGTTAAAAGGGATCACTCACTCTGAATGACGCTGAGCCCAAACAGGTGACAGTCCTTAAGCCGCAGGAGGTCACACACCTGAACCAACAGCTCTTGACACAATGTTTTCACCTAGGAAAAGAAAACAAGACAAAACATTTATTTGAAAGGGAAAGAATGATTTCTTGTCAAACTAAACACTCTTTGGGAAGTAAATCAAAGAGTTAAAATGTCTGTGTAACCCCTCACTCGTTCAGCTTTTGCTAAAGAGTTAAAATGTCCATATAAGTTCATAGCCATAAGTAAGTAAGTCATAAGTTCTAACAGGGATATTTAGGAGTTTCAAGCTATGCCAACAATCCTCCATTGTAACAGCAATTAAGACATTCATATGAATCAAAATACTTAATCTTTTGAATGGGGAAAGGTCTTCACAAAGTCCTTCAAATCAGGAAGGAACCATTTGTCTGAAACCCATGAATGAGTAGTGATTTATACTGACTTTGTAGTGTAAGATGCCTTTATTTCATTTAATTAAAATAATAATTACATTAAAACATTTTTTTCAGTTATAAGTGAAGTGAAAATCCAGTATTATACAGGCCTGTGGTGTTACATTTTACAATTAGACTTGGGTAGACAAGATGATTGAAAAGATGATGAAAACTTGGATGTACATTGCACTTTATACCACGGTCAGGGAGAATTCCAATGGCTAACTGCTGTTCGTTAATACTGCACACAGAGTGTATATATAAATGGACATAGCTAACCTGCTGGCCCCCGTCTAAATAGGAAGTGAGCATGAGCACACATACATGATCCTGGGTTTTTTATTTCACTATTGTGTCAGTAACTCAACATATCAACATTAATAACAGACAAATCAGGTGCCTTCTTTCCACAAGGTTGCTCCCGCTAACGTCAGTAGGTTTAATTGACAGCATTTATCAAACCTAATTAACAGATAAACGCCGTGCTAAAACAGCAGTGTGAGCGGGCAGGGGCATTACCTTCAACAACCTCTTTGGATGCTATGATACTCGCAGTCAGAATTCCTAATATGCAACGCAGCTACAAACTGGCCCCTATAACTGCTAGCCTCGATGGGCTTTGTGATCTGCCTGGAGCCAAATGCTGTGGGTGACATCACACTCACTTAGTCCACTTCTTTATACAGTCTATGGTCATAACTGGCATCAAACTGTCAATCTTCTGGTTATAAGTGTGCTTATTTAGCAGCCACACTCTGTAGACCATACAGATAGATAGTAATAACAGGAATAACAGCACTTTTGCACTTTAATGACCTTAGATTAAACTGCAGTGGGTTCAGACGGCTGTGGTCAGAGCAGATGATTTCACGGATATGTCATAGTTTCAGATGGACTGCAGGGGCCTGTATAACCCATAGACTGTTTATATAAATGGACATATCTAACCTGCTAGCCTTCACTTTCCAAATAGGAAGTGATCATGAGCACACTTCCGGCTCCATTGACTCTGGCTCCAATTCACTTTACCTTGAAAAACTGTAACCTTCTCTCTGTAACTGCTGATATAACTCTATGGGGGAGTCACTGTTTTATAAAGAAAGATTAAAACTTATGATAAACAAGTGTTAAACCTCATTATTTACCAGGGATTAGCTCCACGAACTTGGCTTGTTAATCTTAAGGCTTACATTTATTTCCAGTTCAACAATAATGTCTTTAGGGTTGATCGATGCCGCCCCCATTTAAAATAATTTCATTCCAGTCTATTTATACTGACGGAGAAGATGTTGAACTTTGTATCAGTTTTTGTTTCATGTGGATAAGCCCAGTAATAACAGAGATATTAACCATTAACCAGGTCCACACATCTGTATCTTACAGTTACACTTGAGGATGCTGACCTGTCTCCAGCTCAGTGTAAAGCTAAAATGCATAGGCTTCAGAATAATAAAAAACAGGACCATTGCCATAGTAATTAATTACTATATCGGCTTACTTTTATGATGATTATTTATGTTTTGATTTGTTGTGTTGTGATTTTAATGTCTTTATAATTCTGCAAAGTAATTTAAATTACTTTTGTGTACCTATTGTGCTATACAAATAAACTTACTTTGCCTTGCTGTGAAAAGTCCCCAAAATGGTACCTGTAACATGAAGCTAAAACGCATGAATGAAGGCATGGAGTTACTCACATTGACGATGACGTTGAGCGTATCATCATTGGGCAAAAAGACACAGACACAGCGACGGTCCTGCATGGTTTTGTTATTGTGGAAGTTCAGTTTGTTCATGTTTGAGTGATGGAGCCTGAGAGAATCTTCCTCCACCTCCTCCTCCACCTCCTCCTCCACCTCCTCCTCCTCCAGAAGACTATGGCTCAAGTGCAGGTCACGACAGAATCTGCTCCTCTGGGCTCAGGCGGGACGGGGTGCTGGGGGGAGGGCATCAGGACCAGAGATCAGGGCTGCTCCTGGAGAATAAATCAGAAAGTTTAGGGTTATCGGTTTAACAGCTTTTACACAGAATAAGAACTTGGAGACACAGGGAGGGCAACTGACACACTGGGGCATTTCAAAACATGTTTGTAGAGGTCTAAACTACAGATACAAGAATTTATCTAGAAAACCACAGGGGACAGTGTATTCTAAATAACTGCAGTCTTTCCTATTGTGATAAATGAAGAAGCAACTGATTCAAAATTGCACTTTGAACAATTCACAAACTGAGCAGGCAGCACCATAGACTGTATATATAAATGGAAATAGCTAACCTGCTAGCTGCAGTGTTCCAAATAGGAAGTGATCATGGGCGCTATTCCGGCTCACTCGACTCTGGCTCCAACTCACTTTACATAAGAAAACTGTGGCCTCTCTCTCTGTAACTGCTGCTGTCAGACTCATCATTTCTGTCTTAAATGTTATTTTGCATTGTGTCCATAAAGCAAGATATGAACATTAATAACAGACAAATCAGACATCTTCTTTCTCTGAGGTTGCTATCACTAGCATCAGCAACAGGCTTGATTGACAGTGTTGCCAAGCGCCTGCTCTGTGTTAAACCAGCGATGTGGGCTGAAAGTGGCCTTACCTTCAATGGCCTTGTTCTGGATTGGCTCTTTGGTTGCTATGATACTCACAGTCTGAAACTCGTCTCCAAATCTGCCACTATAACTACTAGCCTCGATGAGCTTCATCATGGCATTTATTTGTTGCAGCTCATGTCTTTTAATGATACCATTTATTTTAAAAAAGATGTTATTGGGATTATTATATGGGATTATTAATTGATTATCTTAATTATTTTAATTGTATCAGTGGCATAAAATGGTTTCAATATTACCGTTTATCACAGTATATCTCTATAGCGATATATCTTGCTTTGAAATGTGTTATTGTGACAGCCTTACTTACACACAATGCCCTAAGACCAGGATAGTTTTTTTAGTTTTTTTTTCTAGGTATAAAAATAGGAGAGTGCAAATGAAAGACATGGCGCTCCAGGAAAAACAGGGCAGTGCTCCTCTGAGTTGTCCACAAAAAGTGACTTCAGAGTGGGGGAATGTCAGAGCGTCCCTGGGCACCTCTGTGGAGGAAGTGACACAATTCAAACACACAAACTCAGTCACTGGAGCTGTAACTGGAGGTTCAACTCTTATTTACCAAGGACAACCAATGCCTGATTTTAAACTATATACACAAAAACATGCTCATTTAAACAAGATACCAGAAAGAGCTCAAAAACTGGAGAACTGAATGGATCAGGTATCAATTCTGTACAAAATGGAAAAAATATATAATCTTTCCTCAACTTTCAATCGTAATATCATGAAAGTAAACAAGGCTAGGGTGATCTGAGCACAAATTTAAGTTCATAATGGTATCTTTACTACTGTAGTATTTTTTATACAGAGGTATATCAATTTGGTCCTCACTCCCCCATCACACATCATCACTCATTGTTCACAGACGAAATGAAATGTCTCTGTCTCTCGCCTCAGATTAACAGAATTTCGTTCGTTAGTCATTGATTCTACAGAAATCTGCCATGTTTTTCAGTCCCTTGTCATATTTTCCCCTTTCTTTTTTCCTCGTAAGCAGCCATATTTGTTTTGATATGAACGGACCATGTATGTCCTTGACTGGCTATAATCCACCTGTCAATCATGGCCATCTGAAGACGGGGGTTCACCGGTGAAAAGACTCACACCTTTGTAAAGTATTGTAAAGTTTGTATTCTTCAGGTAAATTTGTTAGTTCTGTATTAAATATGGCAACATTGTGAACCCAATTTCTTTTAAAACAAGAAAACAGAAGCATCTCGAACATGTATGAAATGTAATGAAATAAACTATAGCAGCATTCCACACACTCTCTGAGTCAGTCCTTATAAACAGAACTAACTGTCTTTGTGGGCTCCTCCCTCTGTGAATGAGGAGGAGCTGCTGCTAAAGTGGAAAAATTCTGAACTAAAGACCAAACACACTGGTCTGAGAATGAAGCCTTTGTGGATTATTAAGGTCACTCTGTGCACGCCGAGGACTGCATTTACACAGTGTAAAGACGAACACACTTCATGTAACATCTAAAGCACACAAGCCTGTCAGGAGAATTACTACATCATCTCTTCTTGCCATAGTGTATAAAGAAGTAGACTAAGTGAGTGTGAGGTCACCCACAGCGTTCAGCTCTAGTCAAATGAAGCTCACCGAGGCTAGCAGTTATAGGGCCAATTTAGAGCAGAGTTCCATGTTTGGAATTCCGACTGTGAGTATCATAGCAGCTAAAGAGCCAATCCAAAGCGAGGCTGTTGAAGGTAACGCCCCTTCCCGCTCGCACCATCAGGCGCCTGATTTGTCTAGTATTAATGTTCATATCTTGATTTACGGACAAAATAGCTAAATAAAAATACCAAGATCATGTACAGCAGGTTAATACAAATATTTTAAGGCCAAAATGACGAGTCTGACAGCAGACAGATTTTTAGGTCGTTTTCACACCTAATAGTCCAGTAGACTCGGTTCGATTCGGGACCAAAATTGAAACATTGTTAACATTTTCAACTGGAGCGGTTTGCTTTCACACTGCTTTTTGTCAAACGAACCAAACTTTTTGAGAAGCTTGTCTAATCCTTCACATGTGGTGGCGCTGTACCAAAAACCATGGAAGGAAACGAGACAAAAAACCATGAAGAAGAAACGCCGCTCGTCTATTGGTCAATACAACGCAACTTCTTTTCCGCAGGGAAATGTAAACAACACTGCGCTACAGTGCGGGGGAATCCTACTGCTTTCATTTTTTCACTTATTAATTTATAAGCCTCGTTGTTTTTGTGCGTGGTCACGAGTAACTGACATATATTTTCGTCAGACCATATTTCTATGAGGGCTTTTACCTCCTCTTCACTCCACGTCTGACCACGATCCATTTCTCCGCTCCGCTAGCTTTGCACCCGTGTTTGTTTTGGTTTTATTTACCCAGAATGCTCTGCATGTAATCCGCTTCCTGTCTTTGGAGTGGCCTGTGGTCCGCTTGGCGTTCACATATGCATTCGAACCGTACCAGAGTTCACTTCAACCGGACCGAGACCTAGGTTTTTTGGCGGACCAGCGTTCGCTTTTTTGGACCGTATCAGAGTTCGATTGCGCATTCACACCTGACCAAACGAACCGGACTTTGTGGCCAAAAGAACTAGAGTTCGATTAAAGCGTACTAACCAGTGCTAGTGTGAATACGACCTTAATGTAAAGTGAATTGGAGCCAGAGCAGATGAAGCTGGAAGAGCGTCCAAGATAACTTCCTATTTGGAATGTGGCAGCTAGCAGGTTAGCTGTGTCTATTTGAGCCTACATATATATATATATATATATATATATATATATATATATATATATATATATATATATATATATATATATATATATATATATATATATATATATATATATATATTTCAGAGAGCAAAAAAAAGCCAAAAACATGTGACCCCAGCCCCAGAAAATATGTTAAAAAAAAAAAAAGTTAAATGTTGTGTGTCACTGTTGATTGAACACTATGAGAGGCACATATTAGCATTACCATCAAAAACTGCTTTAAAACATCAATTGTCTGTTAACAGCCAGTATTTTAGTCTTTACTCTGTGTATTATTATGAAACAGACCAGAAAAAGACCACAAATGTCACTGGGGAGCAAACCCAAACAACATAACCAGCCACCCTCGAATTCTGCATGTTACTTTCCTAAAAATAGAAGCCCAAAGTCACTAAAACTGACCTGGCAACTCTGCTCCTAACTTTTAACACACAGGCAGCCAGGTAACAAGTTCAAACGTGCCCGTCTCTGCATGAGGCCTGGGGTCAGATAATGCAACCTCCGGGGGGCGTAAACTGTCCCACCTTAAGACAAAAGACCAAAACGAAACATCTCCAAACCCATCATCATGGTGAGACCTTACAGACAGGAAGACTCCTGTCTGTAAGGTCTCACCTCTGCCCCATCCGACACGGGGGAGGTGGTGCATTGCACAAGACAGGGGCAGATTAGCATCAAAAAGAGGGTTTCCCAAAGGTATGTGTGTATTTACAGAGGTGGTCTTGTACTTCAAAATGCTGCAGTAAGTGAGAAGAAGTGGCCCATTTGGTGAAGTTAACAGAAACCTACAGAGCAAATATGTCCAACTTTGAACTTTTCTCTAAATTACAACAGTTTGGAGGAAAGGAAATAGAAGAGCAGGGCGATATTAGGTCTATTATGAGGAATACTACATCTATATACTATAGATGGAACAATAGTTAGGGGGTCAATATTTATAGCGGTAATTTTTCTTTGCGCTTTTGGGGAAATTTTGGTTCTTTTTCTGTAATACCATGAGATTTGAGCTGTGGAAGGTTTAACTATGAGCTTCTATGACTCATGATATTAGTTTATATACAAATAAATTTCTTGTTGTAAAAGAAAAACTATATTGTGGACAAAACTTTATTTAAGCAAAGACGTTTGGCTACTCATTCAAGTCGCTTCTTCAGTCACAGTCAGATTGCTGGTGAACACTGCCTTATATCTGTTTGAAGGGAGGAGCTAAGTACACTGTTGGCTAGGTCTGTTGAGCTGCATGCTAGCTTGTTCTATAGATTTCCTTGTTTAGATTTAGGACTGCCTTTCCACATGGCTCAAACTACACTTGTATAACTGATAGTACCACTTGCCATTTGCCTCCCCCAGAGGACACCTCCATGTGTTCTGTGCTACAGCTGCATTTGAAAATCCTTATTTGACTAAGTGCCCATTCATTGCTTGTGCCTGGGTCGTACAGTGTGGCTTTGTTGGTGCAGAGACAGAGGGCATTGTGGGTAATGCAGTCATAAATCGTGTTGTGTTGACACACAGCATAGGTTCTCATTAAAGCGGGTCATTGGGAGAAGAGCTGCAGTCTGCACATCCAGGATGCTGAGGCTGCTGACTGGGGCCACACAAAAGTAACACAATGATTTAAAGGGCCTGGATACAGTTTTTCCCTTAAGATGCTCAGAAAGCATAAGGTAAAAGTATGGATGACTCCAAAAAGTTTAAAATGGACTAGTTTTGTTTTTCACATTTTTAAAACGGCAAGAATCAGGTACAGTGCTTTTAATTGTAATAAACGTGACCAGACGTGTTTAAAGGTAGAATGGTGCAGTGTGTTGGTCTGTTTGTCTAAGGCTGTGACATCAAAAGGCTCCGCGTACAGCAGTGTGCTAGTTAGCTCACTGTCTCTCAAAGCTAACAGTCAAGTTTACTAAAATCAGAAAACACAAAACAACCTGTTAAAATTCAGATTAATTAAAACACTACAGACTATACAATATTTTTTGTAAATATGTGGTGTTTTAATACTTATTATTCCCCAAAATTAGCATTAGCTTTAGCATTGAGACACAAACATGTCTCTTTCTAAACACAGAAGTGTCTATGTTGAGGTATTCATTTTATTTGTGAGTGTTTAACATGTGACTGTGACATCCACCTGTCCACTGTCTGACCCTAGCCCCCTAACCTCTGACCCCTAACCCACCTGTAGCTCCCTGTCCACTGTCTGACCCTAGCCCCCTAACCTCTGACCCCTGACCCACCTGCAGCTCCCTGTCCACTGTCTGACCCTAGCCCCCTAACCTCTGACCCCTAACCCACCTGCAGCTCCCTGTCCACTGTCTGACCCTAGCCCCCTAACCTCTGACCCCTAACCCACCTGCAGCTCCCTGTCCACTGTCTGACCCTAGCCCCCTAACCTCTGACCCCTGACCACTAACCAATCCGCAGCTCCCTGTCCACTGAGATCTGATCTTTAAATATTTGTTCATTTTAGCTCAAAGAGATGAAACTGGACAGGAAGTCATGATGCTAACAGTGAGGTTCCTGGGAGTTCTTGCTCACGTAAAGTGGGCTATTACACATCAGGTTACAACACACTTTTCTATAGAATTTATTCATGTTTCAAGTTGTTTTCAAGCCTTAACAACAATGTAAACACTTAGCCCACACTCAGATTTCCATACAGCATAGTAGGGATTATGTTAGCCATTTTCTGGAGCAGTTTGTTGCAGGGAGCGGGTTATGAATATCTCCTGCTGCAGATTTCAAAGGGGACCTGGATCGCCCTTTTGTCCTCGCTATAGGCACCACGTCCTGTGCACAGCAAGACAATACGGAGCTATTGTTAGAGGAAACGTATACTACACATTTCTAACAAATATACTGAACAAAGCAAACATAGTGAGCTGTAGTCGGAAGCAGGAGAGAGTCAACACCTAAGAAATGAACACAGAATGCAAAATACTGTTATAGAAATAAATGGATACATCAGATGGTTGATATATTGAACCAATATTTAGACATTTTAGTGTATCAGGTATCAGCCTTAAATCTCCAGAATTAGTCAATATTTAGTTTTGGCCATTCTGCTGCCTAAAAAAAACCACACAGATCTTTACATTAACACTTTAATGCAAAGAGATAGCTGCACAAAACGTGACAGCACAACTTTCTTAAGTAGGCCTGTCACAATAACACATTTTGGAAGTTTGATATACGAGATGATAAACGATAATATTGAAATGAATTCATACCACTGACACAAAAACCCAAGAGCAGATTTAAACCACAAAAAACTATTCTAAATCTACAACATTATTAAACATCATCAGCAGAGCTCATCGGCAATCGTTGCTCTGGATTCTAAACTATCAGTATTGGCATCGGCCATGAAAAAGCTATCAATCTCTTTTGAGTTATGCAGTTTTATTTCTGGCCAGTTTTTTCCTCTAGACCTGTGATAAGTAGTTTTCATTGTGGTAAATCAAAGTGATATGTTTTGCAAGTGACATTTTAAACGACCAGGACATGATACTTGATATGACCAGAGGTATGTTACTTGACTTTCTGCTATGGCCAATAACTGATATTTGCCAACACCAATGTTAAGGACTCAGAAACACACAAAAACACACAGCATTGTCATTGATCCTGGGGTATTTATTTCACTATTGTGCATTATTAAGAATTAAGATTAATTAAGAAGAAGAAGATATAAGAAGATATGAACAATAATAACAGACAAATCTTGCGCCTTCTTTCCCCGAGGTCGCGCCCACTAGCGTTAGCAACAGGTTTGATTGACAGCATTGCAACGTGCCTGCTCCATGCTAAACCAGCGCTGCAGGCGGGAAGGGTCGTTACCTTCAACAGACTCGCTCTGGATTGGCTCTTTGGCTGCTATGCTACTCGCGGCCAGCATTCCTAATATGCAATTCTGCTCCAAATTGGCCACTAGAACTGTTAGCCTTGATAAGCTTCATTTGACTGGAGCCGAACACTGTGGGTGACGTCACACTCACTCTTTATAAAGGCTATGAGAAAAACATGTTCTGAAATGTCCCAGTGTGTAAGATGCTCCACCTGATTCTCTATGGGGTCTTATTCTGCATAAAAACTGCTAACCTTGTCATTTAGATCTGTGATTCTTGTATTGTTTTGCCAGCTCATATTGTCAATTCATCTGGACGTTGAAGAGATTGTATGATATAAACATGAATCGCAAATCTAATAGCAGAAAAAATGTCTTTTAAAAATTGCAATTTGATATTTTCCCCAAATCCTTTAGCCCCAACATATGTGAGTGTGAGTAGGCAGCACGGTGGCTGAATGGCAACACTCATGCCTCACAGCAAGAAGGTTTGGTTGGATCCCCGGGTCGCCCAGGCCTTTCTGTGTGGAGTTTTTCATGTTTCTCCCCGTGTCTGGGTGGGTTTCCTCTGGGTACTCCGGTTTCCCCCATCAACCAAAACATGAACGCCCTTCGAGACAACTGTTGTTGTGATCTTGGGCATTACAAAAATAAAATGAATTGAAATTGAACTGAATATGAACACACAGAGAGGTAAGACAAAATCACAGAGTGTATAAGGTGGACTAAGTGAGTGTGACGTCACCCACAGCATTTGGCTCCAGTCAAATGAAGCTCTTCGAGGCTAGCAGTTATAGGGAAAATTTTGAGCCCAATTTCATATTTCGAATTCAGACCAGGAGTATTATATTTGGAGCAAGACTGCTCATTCCCACCCGCACCGCTGGTTTAGGGACTGGGTGCTTAGCAATTCTGTCAATCTAACATGTTGATAACACTAGCAGGTGCGACCTTTGGGAAAGAAGGCACTTGATTTGTCTGATATTAATGTTCTTAACTTGACTTACAGACAAAATAGCAAATTAAAAACACCAGGATCATGTAGAGCGGGTTAATACAAACATTTTAAGACCAAAATGACGAGTTTGACAGCAGCATTTCAATGTAAAGTGAATTGGAGCCAGAGTCGACGGAGCCAGAAGCACCCCCATGCTCACTTCCTATTTGAAGCACAGCAGCTAGCACGTTAGCTATGTCCATTTATATATACACAGTCTATGGACAAAATGTAAGAGCTTAATATCTGATACATTTTCAATATTGAACCAAGACGATATCTGACAAAATCCTGCAATAATACTGATGCTGATGCTGGAACCTAAATCTTAGCCTCATCCCTAGCCATTTTTAGCCCGTTTAGCTGTACATTAGCAAGTGTTGTGTTCTCTGTAGAAACCCGAAACCCGGCTCTGTTTCTAAGCAGCAGTTTGTGTTGCACCTCAGTGAAAGTGTAAGTGATATACCTGAAGACTTGTTGTTGGGTTTGACAGTTCATTATGTGAGGCCAACTACACTGTAAATGGAGTCAGGAGCGATGGCTTAAAAACACTTGAATCTAAAGCTGCAGTATGGAACTTTTCTGGTGTAGAATCTGCCACCTTCTCGTCTCCATGGAGATGTTGATGCCTTGTATGGAATGTTCATTAGTATGGCAATAAATATGTCTACCTTCATGGAGACAAGTAGATGACAACTAGTCAAGTTAGTGGTCAGATCTGTGGAAAGGCGAACTGAGGTCACAATAGGAATGTTTTTCAATGTATTTTTAGCAATAAAACACAAGCATACAAGTTTATTGCCATACTGGAATGCCTGGAATGTACAAATTCCAGGCAGTCATTTATCTCCATGGAGACAAACGCTCATTTTTTAATATATTTTTTAGTATTTTCCCCCTTCAAGGCACTCAAAATGCTTTAGATCAAGGAACCACACACATTCACACATCAGTATACACAGACTCTGGGCACGAGGTCGGTTAAGTCTTATGCCCAAGGACACAGCAACAGTATTCATCTGTGGGAGCTGGAATCGCACCGTCAACTTGTGGGTCAGTGGATCACCAACCTTCAGATTAATGACCAAACCACTCTACCAATTGAGCTACTGTCACCCCCACACATTGCAGCTTTAATATGGACTAGTTTAGACTTGACTGTATTGGTAAACTGTCATTTTTACTACTTTGGAGATTAGATTAAAAATAATAAAGCATTTATAACAGTTGAGTTTTACTGTCTTAAAAACATGAAAAAACAGAACAGGTTCATTTGAAACAGTTTGCAGCGGTCCAAAGTTACTCCTCACTTACGTTATGCATTCTAATGTATCCTAATTACTCACTATGATGATTTATAAGCACTTTTCACAACGTTTTTTCTGTGACAGTAAAGCTAAAAACAACTAGCTAACAATTGATTATTGGATATTATTATATATTAGAAGAGGGGCCCTCTTCGGGTGGGTGGAAAGCCTTTGCCTCAAGTGGAGAAGTTCAAGTATCTCGGGGTCTTGTTCACGAGTGAGGGAAGGATGGAGCGTGAGATTGACAGGCGGATCGGTGCAGTCTCTGCAGTGATGCGGTCACTGTATCGGTTCGTTGTGGTGAAGAAGGAGCTGAACCGGAAGGTGAAGCTCTCGATTTACCTCTTTTAATCTGTTTAAGGTTGTAAAAACTCAATTTAAACATATTCTCAACTCAACACATTTTGTCTTTTGCAGTGTAAGAGCAAAGGGAAGGTCCACATCAGTCTAATGAATGGGTGGATTCTTGTACAGTGTGGCAGTGAGTCATTATAACACAGACTCTGTTTTACGTCAGACTGAGCACCAAAGGTCACCACCACCAGCACCTCTGAAAGAAAATATCAAACTCTTTTTCCATTTTTCCAAGACAGCGGAAAGATGGGAGGAAAAAATGAAGAGCGAAACCCACACAGATATATAAACTCCACATAGGCCATGTCACGTTCCAGGCCAGATCTGTGGAGACGCAAACCCTGGTCACAGTTAACGTACTACTAGTGTAGTGTTTTTCAGCAATAAAAACACCTGCAGTTGAATAAACACATGTTAGACAAATGTAATACCATGCTATGGAATATCTCTTTGGAGCTTGTGTCAGACCCCCCTCGAGTGCACCTGACATAGTGCACCTTTAATTCTCCATTTTCCAAGATGGCGGAAAGATGGGTTGGAAAAATACAAGAAACTACAGGAAACCCACAGATATACAAACTCCAAACTCCACATGTCAAGTTACAGGTCAGGTCTGTGGAGAGGCAAACCCTGGTCACTGTAAAAGTGTATGTTTTTCAAGGTATATTTGTCAGCAATAAAAACACCTGTAGGTGAATAAATGCAAGACAGACAAATTTAATGCCATACTGAGAAATATTACAGGCAGTAATAACATCTCCATGGAGACAAGCTTGTGTCAGATCCTCCTCGTAGTACAACTTTAATTTTTCATTGACCAAGATGAGAGACAAAAAGAGGGGAGTGGAAACGCGCACAGACACACACAAAGTCAGGAAATAGAACGTTGTTATGAGGTGTTAACAATGTGCCACCATTATCTAGACTTACTCCAGTCCATATGTTCCATCTTTAGTGCAGTTTCATTTGGTTACACAATGAAGATTAACCAGTACATACAAAGATTAACTACAGATTAATTACTTGGAATGAATGACTTAAGATTTTAACATGGCGTCATTAAAGGACATTTATTACTATTACTAAAAATGTAATTCTACTTATTTTCATACAGCCTGATCTGGGAATGTTTATTAGATTTATTTACAATGGTTAATCAGGTGATGACCACAGACTGTATAAAGAAGTGGACTAGGTGAATGTGACGTCACCTACACCGTTCAGCTCCAAATGAAGCTCATCGACGTTAGCAGTTATAGGGGCCAATGTGGAGCAGAATTCCATATTTGGAATGCTGACCACGAGCATCATAGCAACTAAAGAGCCAATCCAGAGTGAGATTGTTGAAAGGAGTGACCACAAGGAAAGAAGCCAGCTGATTTGTGTGTTATTAATGTTCACCCCAGAACTATTCCAAATGTGAAATAATGATAAAAACAGATACAATGCAGAATCTCTGGAATTTCCTCATTGTGCGACGAATGCTTCACTTATATGATCCTCTCTCAACTAGGCCTGAGACAATATTGAATTTTGTGAGAATTACAATGGCTAAAATAATTTTGATTATTCAACGATTACATCACCATAATGATTAAAGTTGTTTGGATATGAATAATTATAACTTTAACAGAATATTATAGATAAGGAGGGCTGTCAACTGAAATTTTGGGGCCCAGGGCAATAAGCCTCACAAACCCCCCCGTAATACAAATTAATAGGAAGAGGGTCAACAGACCCCTTTGTCCCCCTCGCTGACTGCCCTGTGGATACGTTTTTCTGCACATTCAGGTGATATAATGGCGATTATCTTTGTTGCTGATTATCACGATTATATAAACTGTCCCACAAGCGATTATTGTCAACCCTTTTTATAACAATAAACGATATTATTGTTTATTGTCCCACCTGTAATCTCAACGCTGAACACCTTTCCTGTCTCACGTTAACACAGATGTGATATGGTGACATCCTCGGCCTGATGCAGTATTTCTCCCTGTTAGCCCTGTTCATGGAGCTTTAGTTTGCAGCACATGTTGGTTTGGTCCTGATCCTTTAGAGCTTTAGCTGACGCTGCTTCCTCTGTTCATCCTTCAGGGTTGTGTCCACGTGGCACAGATCACAGCTAACATCAGCTTTGCACACAGACCAACTGCACTGCTTTGGGTTTGTCTGAAAGTATACAAGTACACAAGTATTGATCTTATTCCACTCCAACAGCGCTTTCTTTGTAGTAGCACTTCCGATTAAGTGGAAATCCTATTCCTTTCAATGGGGAATTTAGGAAAATAAATATTATAATATTATATTAATATTATATAATATTATATAAAGTAGGTTGGTTTGTGTTCAATGTTTATGTGCAACAACAAGTCAACACTGCACCGATTCTCTGGGAGGCTTCAAAACAGGCTCTGTCCCTATAGAACGTATTTGCTTCAAGATCAGCAGCTCCATACAAAATTAAACAATCCAAATGATAATGGCGGTGCCCACAGCAACTTCCAGAATAAGGTGAACACAAGTAGTGACCAGTGATTACAGGGGATATTAACCATGAACCGCAATCTGTAATCTGACAGTTACACAGCAACTTCCTAACCTTGCAAAGAAAGATGGATATTCGCAATATTTGTGCGTTCATAAACTCACAAGAATCCATCTTGGTGTGGTCCTGCTGGTGCGATGGGGCCCATACAGTGGTTGCCGGACCAATCACAGAGCAGCTTTGAGGCTCGGGAGGAAGCCAAAGGCGAAGTGCCCAAACCGACAAATGAATTTCAGCCTAGGTGCAGAAAGTCAGAGCTTTGTGCATCTGAACAGACAGGACGTCTCTGCTTTTCTCTCAGCTGGATGGAGCAAAAGTTGAATCTCTTGGCCTTTTCCGCTGTGATGCTTTGACCAATCACATTCAAAAATTTGCTGTGACGTTCCTTTTCTGTGAGAGCCGTTACAGACTGATAAGACTAAGTGTTACACATATCAAATCTGTGTTAAGTGTCTTGCCCAAGGACACAACAACAGCATTCATCTGTGAGAAAAGGAATTGCACTGCCAACCTGTGGGTGAGTGGACAAACACTCTACTAACTGAGCCGCTGTCGCACACATTGCAGCTTTAACATGGACTAGTTTAGACTTGATTGAATTGGTAACCTGTCATTTTTGACTGGTTTGGAGATAATTAGATTAAAAATAATAAAGCATATTATCCAGTTGAGTTTTACCGTCTTAAAACATGAAAAACAGAACTAGTTCATCTGAAACAGTTTTCAGCGGTCCAAAGTTACTCCACACTTACCTTATGCATTCAGAGCATCATGATTACTCACTATTATGAGTTTATCAGCGCTTTACACTACTTTTAGAAATGGTAACGCTAACAGATTTCACCACAGCACCACAGAATTCTGCCATGTCTTCCAGCTCCATGTTAAACTGTGGGGACTCTGCAGTGTTGAGGTGTATGTAACGATAATATACAGAGATAGAATAGGCCTGTAGAATGGAGCAGATAACAGTAAGAGCAGAGGAGGGACACAGCTCAGGCCTGAAGAGGACAAAAATGCAGCATCAGGAGATTCCACTCGCACATCTGCTTCTATTTAACAATGGAGGCCTTTGATTCACGGCTCTGAACAGAGACAAGAATGGACAAGACCTATGGAACAGCCCAGTGCATGATCCAAGGGTTGGCCATATCCCCAAACATGTACTGAAATGTGCGTTTGGATTATGTGCTGACAATATCCAGACTATGTTGTGGAAATCTGTCAGAAATCAGCCATAACGAGCCTGTAAATATCTTTGGCTGAAGTTCTTTCTCTTTCTGTGCCATCCGTGAACTAAAATAAATCACAGAACTGTAGAAATATTGCACATTTTCACAACAACAACTGCTATATTATAAATGTTTCCATACCTTCCACCTTTACCAGTCTGCTTAACTCATTTTTAAAGATACACTATGGAACTTTTACTGTGGAGGGTCTGCCAACAGTTCGTCTCCATTGAGATGTTATTTTGTTGCCTGGAATCCAGGCCAGGTAACAGGTCAGATCCCCACATGTTTCTGTGCAGTTTTGAAGCAATAAAACATCTTTAATATCAAAAATGCAAAATAGATATGCTTAATGCCATAATTTGGAACATTCCAGGCAAAGCAATATTATCTCCATGGAGACAAGCTGGTGAGGAGACCTCAACCTGAAACGTTATATAGAACACCTTTAAAGTATCAAAGGGTTAAAATCTAAACTTAAAACCAAGACTAAAGCAGGACAAAACGAGCCTAAAACCAAACTTACTGAAAACATTTAGGTCTGGGGCCCCAGGTGTCGTACCACGATCCCTTCAACTAGACCGGCATCTAAGAATTATTGTGTAAATGACTCACAGACTGTTTAAAGAAGTGGACTAAGTGAGTGTGATGGCACCCACAGTGTTCGGCTCCAAATGAAGCTCATTGAGGCTAGAGCAGTTATAGGGGGCAATGTGGAGCAGAGTTCCATATTTGGAATTCTGACCACAAGTATCATAACAGCCAAAGAGCCAATCCAGAGCGAGACTGTTAAAGGTAACATTCCTTCATCCCTTAGCAACGCTGTCAATCAAACCTGTTGGTAACACAAGCGGAAGCAACCTCGGGGAAAGAAGGCGCCTGATTTGTGTAAATATATATATATATATATATATATATATATATATATATATATATATATATATATATATATATATATATATATATATATATATATATATATATATATATATATATATATATATATATATATATATATATATATATATATATATATATATATATATATAATTGTTAAAAATACTGCCATTCCTAAACTGTATTTATGTAGCAGTCCAATACTTGTGCAGCCCTCTTCCTGTGACACAGACAGATCCTGTTCCTTTTTGGTCACTGAAGTTTAAATCTGCCCTCTGTTTATTCAGTTGATGGGAAGCACAGCTGATCTAATACATTTTAAACCACATTATCAGAATGAGACTTAAACATTTCCTATTGATCGACTCCAGAGGGAAGAGATGAGAGTGGAGGGCTATAAGACAGGACTCACTTAAATGACTATATCAGCCTGTGTTTAGCAGATCCATTCTTACCATGTGTATACTTTTTTTGTAATAATGGGGAGATTTTTCCTTTTTTTCATTGTAATACCAAAATATTTGAGCTGCAGTGGGTTGAAAAAGTCACTTCTATTGCTAAGTATTGCATGAGCATCATACATCATTTTGACATTTTCTTCTCTCGGGGTAAGAAGTTTGAGATCCTCCCTGATGGTCTGCCTTCAGCCCGTAAGCTCATGTATTACACCGGATGCCCTGCCAGATCCAGACACTTGCTACAGCTGCTCAGTAACAGCCACAGACTCTACATGAACCTGCAGCCAGTGCTAAAGCAGGTCCGGAGACTGGAGGAGAACGAAGGTAATGCGGATTACAGCAATGTGTTTGGTTTTAACTCTGTAACTCAACAGTAACACCAAAACTCACATCTGTCAACTGGACAAAACGTTGTAGGAGTGAAGACGTTTGGCTGTTCATCCAAGCTGCTTCTTCAGTTCTGGTCAGATTACTGCTGGACACTGCCTTATATCTGTCTGACAGGAGGAGCTAACTACACAGCAACTATAAACACCTATAATTTACGGTTTAAGTTCTCAATAAAAAATAAAAAATGCAGACGTCTACTTCTAAGGCTGAGCATCTTCTTAAGGTAATGCTGAGTTAAAATGATTCTGGTGCCTTCCTCTGTAATTTCTTGGGTATTACCTGCTTCTGTCGACATCTACAGGTTAAAGTGTAAGTGATTCTTATGCTCTGCTAATTTCTTGGAAATATTTTCAAGCTCTTTTACCAGTTTGATGGGGGTTTGCCCGTGGTTCTTGAGAAGATGTGTAATCCCCCAGTCATCCAGGTCTGATCCATAGCAAAAGAAAAACATCACTCTTACAATGTTTTTGTCCAGTTTAATATTTTTCTTTTGCTATGGATCAGACGTGGACGATTGAGGGATTACACAGACATAAACAATCTTTATGTTCAGATTAAAGTCTAATAAAACATCAGACAGAGCAGTGCCTACAGTTAGCATCACACTCCCAGGGAGTCATATACTCTCTGCATCTAATTCATTTTATTGTCCAAGAATCAGGTAGTGTGTGGTAGCATGCTAGCTGTTTAGCTGCAAAACTCCACTGTGCAGTCTTAAAGTTGTGAAATGTGCTTATAAACTAATAGGATGCTCTGAATGGGTAAGTGAGGAATAACTGGACCACTGCAAAGACTTTGGTTCCAGTTTTTAAAAATTTTTAAGACGGTTAAAATCAGGCGTTTTATTAGAATTCCACTTGACTGCAGCCGTACAGTCTCTGTGCCTTTTTATCCCGGGCTCTTTTGAGGGAGGTGAGTGCAGTGTGGAGGCTGGACCCTGAAGCGCTGGCCCCTGATGTGGAGGCTCCTTCACTGCATCAGATGAATGTGCTTATGTAACAACCACTGTCAAAGAAGCAGTCACTCTGCCACTCACCCTGAGGCCACACTATGGTCACTGCTCTGAGATCCTTGGCCTTTTCATTTCAAACCATCATGAAGTGGAACCAGCTCCAGATGGTCTGAAATTGTCTGTAGACTTTAAAATGTATAGTAAAATTATTATATATTTTAGCCAATCAAATGTGTGGACATCTGGTTAATCTGTACTGTTCTGTTAAAAACCTGTACATAATTATTTTTTATATTGGTTTGGACAGGAGGAAACATACTGTACTAGACATGGGGACATTTTACTGTATCTTCCGTATTTTCCAGACAAAAAGTTTGTTGCAACCCCGTACAAATTTTTTTTTCATAGTTTGTCCGGGGGTGTAACTTGTACTCAAATGTGACTTATATCTGAAATTATTAAACTATATAATTTCACATCTTCGTTATTGTCACATTGAGAACTGCACAAGGGCACTCTAGGCTTGTGAACCAGTATGGCAGCCATGCAGAAGAGGAAGCGGTGCTTCATCTACCTCCAGAGTTGTTCAGAACTGACACCAAGGATGAAGAATTCAATAGATTTAGTGTTTTGGAGTGAGATCAAGAGTAAACTTGTTAGCTTGTTTTTTATGCTTTAGTTATCTGATCTGAACTGTTAATATCTTACGTTAACAAACCAGACACGTATTCAGTTCTGTCTGTGCTTCTTGTAGCTGAATAAATATAAATGTGTTACGTTAGCGTGCTGTACTGATATTCACCCCATGTTTTTTTCTTAATATGCATTTTTGGCTTGTGCGACTTATATTCTTACATAATGTTAATGATGAACTGAATGGATGAATGAAACGTGTATTTTTAATGTGTGTTCACCTGTCCAGGGACTGCAGATGGAAAGTAGAAACAGATAAATCTGTAACAAATCATATTTTCTTTTGTAAGATTGCTGAATCTGTACATAGACCATGACAAAAAAAACAAGCTCTGAGTGTAAGATCGACTCAAATGGCAAAATCTGAAATGTTTCAGATATTTTGAATTTTTCCTAAAACTGTGCAGCCCAACTTCCCTACAGTGACACCATTTCAACTTGATTTGCTACATACTCTTTAAAGGTAGGCAACGTAACTTATTTTGGTGGCTGTTATGACACTGGCTTGTCTTACTGGACCTTGTTTTGTCTGAAATGTTCCACTGTACAGCATTACACTACTTATCCATATTCATCTATTCATCCATTTATTGCTCAAAATACAGTGAAGAACATGCATTCTTAATATGAGTAGGGTTGCCTCTCCACAAATCTGACCTGTAACTTTTCCTGGTAGCATCACCTGCTGGTCTTCATGGAGAAAGCAAGTTTAATGCCGTATTTTGGAACATTCCAGATAAATCAATATCATCAGCATGGATTTGAGCAGGAAACAGACTTCTGTACCTGTACCTCAGGAGAAAAAAGCTAACTGAGTTGAGGAAAAACATTTAAACATTAATTCTGATGTCATCAACATTCCCTGGAGGGATGAAGTTAACTAGAGGAACTGCTCTGTCTAAGGCTTTGTTACTCAAGTTCGACTTTAATCCGAGCATTATCTGACCATAAAGAACTGATTTAGCTGGAGCTACAACAGGCAAGCTGATTTCAGCAGCTAAACAAGTCCCTCTCAAATAATATTACAGTCACAAGATAGCTAGCATTAGCATTAGCCAACAATTTTTCAGTTAGTCTCTCATCTTTTTTGTTGAAAATCTCGCTCCTAAACAGGACTATGTTTTGAACTGGACTGAAAAGTAAAAGTACTTTTCATATGGTTTGAGGGGTTATTTGTACCATGTGTGTGGAAACATCCTGACTAAAGTTTAAGAGTTCAAGCTTCAGCTTTGAGCAAAACAAAAATAAATACACAAAATTCATAAGAAAAGATAAGAAATAGATTTGTATTGTTACTGTGACCAAAATATGAATCATTTTAATCAGTATCTCTACATTTACACATTAAAAATGAACAACACTTGTGTGAAATACTTTTACTTTTTACTCTTAAAGTACATTTTTAAATGAGTACTACTTGAGTAGTTTTCTTCATGTGATACTTTTACTTCAGTAACACTTTGCCTCTGTATCTGTACTTCTTCCACCCCTGCAATGATCATAGGCTCCTGAAAATGTGCTGTTTAAATCCATTTTGGTTTTTTTCATGAGTTTTCAGACCTTAAAACTTTTTTGTCAGTGTCACCATGGTAACTGCTGAAATTTCCACAATAGACATACACGCAGAAGCCCTCCTCCAGCCTGATGCCACTGCAGAGTATCAGTATGGTAAACCTAGAATAGAACATTCCACATTCACACATTGTTATGGTTTTCTCTGAGGTGTTGCACTGGAGCCGAACTAAACCAGTTCAGGTGAGGCACGAGCTTCCTGTCGGAGCCTATTGTCAAAGGACTAACCCTTTAACCCCACGGCTCTGACTCACACAAATATGCAACAAGTACACAAAGAGACACACACAGAGACACATACGCAGAGATACACAGACACACACACAGACGCACACGCAGAGATACACAGAGACACACACAGAGACACATACATAGAGATACCCAGACACACACACAGACGCACACAGACACACACGCAGAGATACACAAACACACACAGATACACAGACACACACAGAGACACACACGCAGAGATACACAGACACACAAACGCACACAGACACACACACATACACACAAACACACACAGATACACAGACACACACAGAGACACACAGACACACACACAGAGATACACAGATACACACAAACGCACACAGACACACACGCAGAGATACACAGACACACACAGACACACACAGATACACAGAGACACAGACACACACAGAGATACACACACACACGCACCCCACACACACAGATACACACACAGAGATACACAGACACACAGATACAGACACACACAGAGATACACAGACACACACAGAGATACACAGACACACGCACAGAGATACACAGACACATACAGAGATACACAGAGACACACACAGAGACACACACAGAGACACACACACACAGAGATACACAGAGACACACACAGAGATACACAGACACATACAGAGATACACAGAGACACACACACACAGAGATACACAGAGACACACACAGAGATACGCAGACACACACATGCAGATACACACACAGAGATACATAGAGACACACAGATACACAGACACACACAGAGACACACACAGAGACACACACACAGAGATACACAGAGACACATACAGAGACACACACAGAGATACACAGACACACAGAGACACACACACAGAGACACACAGAGACACACAGACACACACGCACACAGACACACACACTCGTGGGAATGTGGTCATGGTTAGGTTTTCTGAGGGGGATTCTAGTAGATTATTTATGAAGTACTGTTTCATTAAACACATATATTCAAACAAAAAACTTATCTAAATTACATGAGGAAGTAGCGACCCAAACATGCCAAGAAAAAATATATGAGTATACAGCCTGCTCAGGAGTAGTAGTAGTGATAGTAGTAGTAAAAGTAGTAATAGTCGGTGTTGAAAAGAAACAAAGCAGCAGCAACCTACTAGTAAGTTGGAATTGTAAAAGTAGTTGTAACAGTAATAGTGGTAATAGTAGTAGTAGTATTAGTAATGTTAATAGTCTAAGGTGTAGCAGGAGTAGTAGTAGTAGTAGTAGTAGTAGTAGTAATAGTAGTAAAGTAGTAAAAACACTTTCTGTAGACAGTATACGGTGATGTTCCACATTAAATGTTGGTACTTTGTGTTCTATTCCCATGTCTTATATGTGTGTAACCCCTCAGTGTCCAGTAGCTTCATAGTGGTCCATTTATTTATTTATTTTTATTTTTTTAAATAGGGACAAAACACATTAATGAACATATACAAGATATGTAAATATGTTGTCAGATTGTAGCCTAAGGCTAATTTCCATCTGCTGTCCCTAGACAGGTTGATGTAATCATAAAACAAATGCACACAGTAAAAACAATACACCAGAGAGACAATACAATAAAACAAACAGACATAAAGAGATGATCAGTCTCAAGATCCCAGATAAAGTGCAAGGTGAAATTGCTAAATAACCCAGCTTATATAGTGCTATTCTACAATATATTGCATGTGCCCTCAAAGGTAAAATTCTTTAGTATATTGCATATTGTCCATAAGTAAAATATTGATAAATAATTAATTAATAAATAGTATATTGCATCTTGCCCATTGCACATTATAAACTATTGTACATGATCACACACCTGTGTTGACCTGAGCCATGTCTTTAAATGGCCTTTAAAAGTAGTGAAGCTGGGGGAGTCTCTAACTGCAAGTGGTAAACTGTTCCACAGAACACTGCCCTTATATGAAAACACATTTTGACTAAAAGAGGTTTTTCTGTCAGGCACCTCACAGTCACCTCTGGTTGTGGCCCTGGTGGAGCGAGATGAAAGAGTTGACCTGTACCTAATATAGTCATTGAGTGGGGGTGGAGCTAAACCATGCAAAGTCTTATACATCAAACAGGCATTTCTAAATTTGATGAAATTCTGAAAGCTCAATAGATTGTATTTGGAGAGAACATTGCAACTGTGGTAGGTAAAGGGTTTCTTGTCCAATATTTTCAGAGCTTTTTTATAGAGGGACTCTATTGGCTTAAGAGTTGTAACACCTGACAAACACCAACTGGTTATACAATAACTAATGTGAGAAAAGATCATACAATGTAAAAACATCATTGCAGCTTCATTAATTAATGACCTGCGTATTTGATTAGCCATGAGTCCATGAGTGTACTAGTCTATGTGTCTTATACTTGTAAAACATACAGATCACATCATTATAAACATTTTCAGGAACGGTTTAATTCTGTCCTGTCAAGGAGACTTTTTCAGTATTGATTAGTATCTGATTTTCAACACTTTCAACAACCCTTGTAACTAGTTGTAGTAGTAGTAGTAGTAGTTGCACAACATTGCAACATTATCCAGTACTTTTTAGCAGCTCTGTTCAAAACCCTGTGAATGTTTAAACGGTGCTGAAGTTCTAACTCTTTACAGATGTGTGAATGGACCTCTCCCTCTAACTTGGTCTAACTCCAGATTCTCATTTTTCCCACCAATATAAAGTCAAACGAGCCAAACTTATTAAAAAGTGCAGTGTTTGAGTGTGTGTGTCTAACCACCAGATTAGCCACAATACTTTGAGCCTGTTCTATGTAAACTATGTGAGATGGAGAGATACGCGGGTCTATGGAGACGGCCGACTTCCTGAAGGAGCAGAGTGAAAGAAAGGGACAATGTGAGGAAGTAGAAGACGCACACAGGAAGAGCCATGGTTCTGTCTGTGGAGGAGGGGCTGAGACCAAACACAACCAAGTCCTAATTACAAAAATCATTCGGCTTTGTTTTGTTGTTTTATTTTTTGCTCAGATATTGGTGAAGAATCGTCAGAATCTTTGTAAAAGATACCACTATTAGTAGTAGCAATAGTCGTAATAGTAGCAGTAACTGTAGCAGTAGTAAAGGGCTGGGCAATAAATGGTGCCGAGCCCTTGTCACGATACTTTCAAATTTGATTTCAATACTGAGGAATAGACTCAATACTCGATACTCGATTGTGATACCATGATAAATGGACATAGCTAACCTGCTAGCCACCACATTCCAAACAGGAAGTGATCAGGGGCGCGCTTCTGGCTCCATCGACTCTGGCTCCCATTCACTTTACATAAGAAAACTGTGTTCTCTCTCTGTAGCTGCTGCTGTCAGACTTGTCATCTTGGTCTTAAAATGTTTGTTTTTATTTTACGATTGTATCTGTAAATCAAGATATGACCATTGATAACAGACTGACCAGACGCCTTCTTTCCCCGAAGTCACTATTGCTAGCGTTAGCATCAGGTTTGATTGACAGCGTTGCTGAGGAGTAAGGGACGTTACCTTGAACAGCTTCTTGAGCTTCATTTAACTGGAGCCGAACGCTGTGGGTGACATCACACTCACTTAGTCCACTGTATATATATGTGTGTGTGTGTGTGTGTATATATATATATATATATATATATATATATATATATATATATATATACCATGTTATATGGTCTATAGTATTTCATTGTTTTAAGGGATTTGCTTACACCTGACGGATTGCAGCTGTGTTGGGGTTAAAGTAGCTCCATGGTAGATACGTAAATAACACATACCACAGTTATTATTTTGGAGATATGCAAAACTGAAATACCGAGTATACTGTCCATGATGAATTAAAACCTATTCTTCAAAACAAAGCAGAAATGCAGATATAGACATCTTACTCCAGCTGAGAGGAGTCTGTGAGCTGAGCATATAAACAACATGGGATTTTACGGCCTCATAAAGACAAACCCCTGAGCCAGATTTCAAAAGTCAAAGGAAATCACCTCGAAATCAACTCAAAATCACCATGAAATCAACTCGAAATCACCTCAAAATCAACTCAAAATCACCATGAAATCAACTCGAAATCAACTCAAAATCCCCTAAACAACAACCAAACTTTTCAAAGAGGCGTGTTTAGTCTGACTAATGCCATCTATCATCAATGGGATGGTCTAAACAAACAGAAGGAGACGAGAGAGGAGGAGGAGGTGAAGAGAGAAGAGGAGGAGGTGAAGAGAGAAGAGGAGGAGGCAAGAGATGAGGAGGAGATGAGGAGGAGATGAGGAGGAGAGGAGGAGGAGAGAGAGGGGGAGAGGGAAAGCCAGGAAACGAGGAAAGAGGGTGAGAGGGGCGAGAGGAGACGAGAGAGGAGGAGAGGAAAGGAGGAAGGGAGAGAGGGGAGGCAGAGAGGAGGAGGGGAAAGGAGAGAGGGGGAGAGAGGAGACAAGAGAGGAGGAGAGGAGAGGAAAGGAGAGAGGGTGAGAGGGGAGAGGAGTGGGAGAGAGGAGACAAGAGAGGGAGAGAGGAAAGGAGAGAGGGAGAGAGGAAAGAAGAGAAGTACGAGGAGGGGGGGTTATTGTGAAATCCTGGTCATCACCTCATTGACGTGATCTGAGTCACAGTCTACGTCAGGCAGGTGTTTCAGCAGCAACTTTTCACCCCAATGTTTTCACCTCTCCAAATGTTAAGACTTGAACTAAGACTAAACCAGGCCTAAAACAGGACTCTACCACGAGGACTCTGGGTTTTTAAATGAATGAGGGCAAAATCAGGACTAAACCAGGTCTAAAACATGTTTACGGGAGCGTTCAGACATGTTTGGTCCCACCTGGTTTGATACCAGCTTAGTCCTGATGTAGACTTGTTTGGGTCCTCTTTTAGTCCGGGTGATGAGTCTAAACCCACCCCAAATGTGCTCTAAACCAGACTAACCAAGAACTAAACCAGGTTTAGACCAAGACTAGAACAGAACTAAGTTAAGTCTTCACCAGGACTCAAACCAGAACCAAACAAATGCGAACACACATCTACCACATCAATACATCTATACCAGGACTACACCATGACAAAAGCAGAACTTTACATGAGGACTCGCTCTAAAGACTCAAATATGAATAAAACAAAGAGTCCAACACAAAACTGATCTCAAAGCCTAAAGCTTTGAGATCAGCGCACCATTGCTTGAAAACCACTGCCCCTCCTTGTACAACATACCCCTGCACCTTTTCCTGTTCAACTCACTAAAACACTGCTCGTTTATGGAGCCTTTTTTCACCATAAACAAAGAATGTGAAGTATCCAAGATGGCCGCCAATGCGGAGGATGGAGGAAGCATAAGCCCAGTCCCAGAGGAGCACCTTTAAACTGCACAACACACATTCAAAACACTGTGTGTCTGAGATGAGCGCGTATGAGCGCGTATGAGCGCGTATGAGCGCGTATGAGCGCGTATGAGCACATGCTCATTTATGTTAACAACACAACAGCTTACTCAACATCTATGAATACCAGTAATGGTAGCAGTAGTACTACTAGTAGTAGTAGTAGTACTAGTAGTAGCAGTAGTACTAGTAGCAGTAGTACAGTAACAGTAGCAGTAGTACTAGTAGTAGCAGTAGTACTAGTAGTAGTAGTGCTAGTAGCAGTAGTAGTAGCAGTAGTACTAGTAGTACTGGTAGTAGCAGTAGTAGTAACAGTATTAGTAGCAGTAGTACTAGTAGTACTGGTAGTAGCAGTAGTAGTAGCAGTAGTAGATCTAATCTGAAAGGTTGGTGGTTCAAATCCTGCTTTCAACATAAACATTATTGGTTGAGAGGTCAGATCCACAGACCCACAGGTCGGTGGTGCGATTCCAGCTCCCCCAGTTGAATGTTGTTGTTGTGTCTGTTGTTGTGTCCTTGGGCAAGGCACTTACACCACCTTGCCTAGAGTGCCTGTGTACATTGGTGTATGAATGTGTGTGTGGTTGGTTCCTTGATTTAAAACGCTTTGAGTGGCTAGCTGTATAAAAATGTCACTATTTACCATATATAATAGATATAATAGATCTATATTTGTAGGATTGTGACGGTAGTAGGAACAGTATAGTGATAGTAGTAACAGAAACAGTAGTAGTAGTAGTAGTGCTTGTTTTTGTAGTTGTAGTAGTAGCAGTAATAATAGCTGTAGTAATGCTGGTAATGGTAGATAGATATAATGCAAGATATATGCATATACATGTTGTGATTTTAATTCTGTGTCTGTATATATGAAAAGTGCTTTACAAATAAACCTGAGTTGATAAGGTAGATATAAGTTTGGAAGTTCACTTACAACTAAAAAAATATTAAATCCAAAATATCCAAAAGTCAAAACAGATGTTTCAAAGTTGACCAGTCTCTTTGCCATGGATGTCTCCATCAGCAGCTTTACTCACTCTACCAAAAAGTCAGAGATAAACCAATCCAGCAGCACTTACAACACATCCAACCATCCCAAAAGAACTCAGCACTTACAACACATCCAACCATCCCAAAAGAACTCAGCACTTACAACACATCCAACCATCCCAAAAGAACTCAGCACTTACAACACATCCAACCATCCCAAAAGAACTCAGCACTTACAACACATCCAACCATCCCAAAAGAACTCAGCACTTACAACACATCCAACCATCCCAAAAGAACTCAGCACTTACAACACATCCAACCATCCCAAAAGAACTCATCACTGTTACGCAACAGAACAACAGAAGAAGAGTACACCGCGTTACATGAAACGCTCCTGTATGACTTGGCACGATGATTAAAACAACAGTCAACCACAAGTACCGACACTGCTTCTGATGTGTCTTTGAGCAAGTCCCTGCAGACACAGTTTAACTTCTGAACCCACAACCTCTGGAATCACACAAAAGCGCGTAAATGATGGGTATATTTGTAACAGTGGCATACCTGCAGACGGAACAATGTCCTGGAGAAGCGAACGGGAGGAAATCATCAAGACTTAAGTTACACCAATGAATTATTCAAACCCAACGCCAAAAGTGACACAAAAGGCCATGAATCTACAAGAATTCCACAGTAGTAAGGAATTATGGGAATACTTGGGAATTTCAACACTTTATAACCAGAAACTACTCACTCTGGCTGTCTATAAAGTATGAACAATGTTTGGAAACTGGGAGAGAACCCGGCGCACGCGTAAATGGAAAATAAACCAGCCTAGATAACAAGACCAACTCCAAATTAGGTCCCCTGCATATAAATGATTTAAATGTAAAAGATAAACAAGAAATGGCTTCTCTTGGCTCCCTCCTAGTCCCTTCGTGGCGTTACATTCCTGTAGTTTTAAACTGCTGGAGCATCAGCGCCACGGCTAAAGCAGCGGGACATTGCGCTCTGGGTCTGCGTTTAAGCCGTGGGCTCTTGGTGAAGCTGTCTGCAATGTTTACGAGAAAAAAGCAAGGATTTGTTAACTGGAACAAGTTTAAAATAGTCTTGCGCGCTCAGCCTCCATGGCGTCAATGTAAAACTCCCCAACCGTTAAGACTCCAGTAGCGCGTAAAAAGGAAACGCGTTAAAAAAAAAAAAACGCACGTCTTAGCACGAAAACATGAGCAAAACATAACTTACCGTTGCGACAAAGTGCAAATATTCCAATAAAAAGAAGTTAATCCGATAAATTGAAGTGTTTTATCCACAAATAGATACTCCAAAAGTCTTGTGTAAGTTTCGGGAGAGACGTGGCTTGTACGCTTTGGAAGCGAACCACATTCTAACCCGCTGGAGCCGTGGCAAGTAAAGAAATACATGTGCAGCGCAAGGCGGAGATGTGGGGGTGGATAGGTTCAAGACAGCACTTATAAAA